>NW_027423057.1:5017500-5538949 GCF_048934315.1 Petromyzon marinus | reverse complement strand
GGTCCGGGGAGGGTCCGGGGAGGGTCCGGGGAGGGTCCGGGGAGGGTCCGGGGAGGGTCCGGGGAGGGTCCGGGGAGGGTCCGGGGAGGGTCCGGGGAGGGTCCGGGGAGGGTCCGGGGAGGGTCCGGGGAGGGTCCGGGGAGGGTCCGGGGAGGGTCCGGGGAGGGTCCGGGGAGGGTCCGGGGAGGGTCCGGGGAGGGTCCGGGGAGGGTCCGGGGAGGGTCCGGGGAGGGTCCGGGGAGGGTCCGGGGAGGGTCCGGGGAGGGTCCGGGGAGGGTCCGGGGAGGGTCCGGGGAGGGTCCGGGGAGGGTCCGGGGAGGGTCCGGGGAGGGTCCGGGGAGGGTCCGGGGAGGGTCCGGGGAGGGTCCGGGGAGGGTCCGGGGAGGGTCCGGGGAGGGTCCGGGGAGGGTCCGGGGAGGGTCCGGGGAGGGTCCGGGGAGGGTCCGGGGAGGGTCCGGGGAGGGTCCGGGGAGGGTCCGGGGAGGGTCCGGGGAGGGTCCGGGGAGGGTCCGGGGAGGGTCCGGGGAGGGTCCGGGGAGGGTCCGGGGAGGGTCCGGGGAGGGTCCGGGGAGGGTCCGGGGAGGGTCCGGGGAGGGTCCGGGGAGGGTCCGGGGAGGGTCCGGGGAGGGTCCGGGGAGGGTCCGGGGAGGGTCCGGGGAGGGTCCGGGGAGGGTCCGGGGAGGGTCCGGGGAGGGTCCGGGGAGGGTCCGGGGAGGGTCCGGGGAGGGTCCGGGGAGGGTCCGGGGAGGGTCCGGGGAGGGTCCGGGGAGGGTCCGGGGAGGGTCCGGGGAGGGTCCGGGGAGGGTCCGGGGAGGGTCCGGGGAGGGTCCGGGGAGGGTCCGGGGAGGGTCCGGGGAGGGTCCGGGGAGGGTCCGGGGAGGGTCCGGGGAGGGTCCGGGGAGGGTCCGGGGAGGGTCCGGGGAGGGTCCGGGGAGGGTCCGGGGAGGGTCCGGGGAGGGTCCGGGGAGGGTCCGGGGAGGGTCCGGGGAGGGTCCGGGGAGGGTCCGGGGAGGGTCCGGGGAGGGTCCGGGGAGGGTCCGGGGAGGGTCCGGGGAGGGTCCGGGGAGGGTCCGGGGAGGGTCCGGGGAGGGTCCGGGGAGGGTCCGGGGAGGGTCCGGGGAGGGTCCGGGGAGGGTCCGGGGAGGGTCCGGGGAGGGTCCGGGGAGGGTCCGGGGAGGGTCCGGGGAGGGTCCGGGGAGGGTCCGGGGAGGGTCCGGGGAGGGTCCGGGGAGGGTCCGGGGAGGGTCCGGGGAGGGTCCGGGGAGGGTCCGGGGAGGGTCCGGGGAGGGTCCGGGGAGGGTCCGGGGAGGGTCCGGGGAGGGTCCGGGGAGGGTCCGGGGAGGGTCCGGGGAGGGTCCTGGGAGGGTCCGGGGAGGGTCCGGGGAGGGTCCGGGGAGGGTCCGGGGAGGGTCCGGGGAGGGTCCGGGGAGGGTCCGGGGAGGGTCCGGGGAGGGTCCGGGGAGGGTCCGGGGAGGGTCCGGGGAGGGTCCGGGGAGGGTCCGGGGAGGGTCCGGGGAGGGTCCGGGGAGGGTCCGGGGAGGGTCCGGGGAGGGTCCGGGGAGGGTCCGGGGAGGGTCCGGGGAGGGTCCGGGGAGGGTCCGGGGAGGGTCCGGGGAGGGTCCGGGGAGGGTCCGGGGAGGGTCCGGGGAGGGTCCGGGGAGGGTCCGGGGAGGGTCCGGGGAGGGTCCGGGGAGGGTCCGGGGAGGGTCCGGGGAGGGTCCGGGGAGGGTCCGGGGAGGGTCCGGGGAGGGTCCGGGGAGGGTCCGGGGAGGGTCCGGGGAGGGTCCGGGGAGGGTCCGGGGAGGGTCCGGGGAGGGTCCGGGGAGGGTCCGGGGAGGGTCCGGGGAGGGTCCGGGGAGGGTCCGGGGAGGGTCCGGGGAGGGTCCGGGGAGGGTCCGGGGAGGGTCCGGGGAGGGTCCGGGGAGGGTCCGGGGAGGGTCCGGGGAGGGTCCGGGGAGGGTCCGGGGAGGGTCCGGGGAGGGTCCGGGGAGGGTCCGGGGAGGGTCCGGGGAGGGTCCGGGGAGGGTCCGGGGAGGGTCCGGGGAGGGTCCGGGGAGGGTCCGGGGAGGGTCCGGGGAGGGTCCGGGGAGGGTCCGGGGAGGGTCCGGGGAGGGTCCGGGGAGGGTCCGGGGAGGGTCCGGGGAGGGTCCGGGGAGGGTCCGGGGAGGGTCCGGGGAGGGTCCGGGGAGGGTCCGGGGAGGGTCCGGGGAGGGTCCGGGGAGGGTCCGGGGAGGGTCCGGGGAGGGTCCGGGGAGGGTCCGGGGAGGGTCCGGGGAGGGTCCGGGGAGGGTCCGGGGAGGGTCCGGGGAGGGTCCGGGGAGGGTCCGGGGAGGGTCCGGGGAGGGTCCGGGGAGGGTCCGGGGAGGGTCCGGGGAGGGTCCGGGGAGGGTCCGGGGAGGGTCCGGGGAGGGTCCGGGGAGGGTCCGGGGAGGGTCCGGGGAGGGTCCGGGGAGGGTCCGGGGAGGGTCCGGGGAGGGTCCGGGGAGGGTCCGGGGAGGGTCCGGGGAGGGTCCGGGGAGGGTCCGGGGAGGGTCCGGGGAGGGTCCGGGGAGGGTCCGGGGAGGGTCCGGGGAGGGTCCGGGGAGGGTCCGGGGAGGGTCCGGGGAGGGTCCGGGGAGGGTCCGGGGAGGGTCCGGGGAGGGTCCGGGGAGGGTCCGGGGAGGGTCCGGGGAGGGTCCGGGGAGGGTCCGGGGAGGGTCCGGGGAGGGTCCGGGGAGGGTCCGGGGAGGGTCCGGGGAGGGTCCGGGGAGGGTCCGGGGAGGGTCCGGGGAGGGTCCGGGGAGGGTCCGGGGAGGGTCCGGGGAGGGTCCGGGGAGGGTCCGGGGAGGGTCCGGGGAGGGTCCGGGGAGGGTCCGGGGAGGGTCCGGGGAGGGTCCGGGGAGGGTCCGGGGAGGGTCCGGGGAGGGTCCGGGGAGGGTCCGGGGAGGGTCCGGGGAGGGTCCGGGGAGGGTCCGGGGAGGGTCCGGGGAGGGTCCGGGGAGGGTCCGGGGAGGGTCCGGGGAGGGTCCGGGGAGGGTCCGGGGAGGGTCCGGGGAGGGTCCGGGGAGGGTCCGGGGAGGGTCCGGGGAGGGTCCGGGGAGGGTCCGGGGAGGGTCCGGGGAGGGTCCGGGGAGGGTCCGGGGAGGGTCCGGGGAGGGTCCGGGGAGGGTCCGGGGAGGGTCCGGGGAGGGTCCGGGGAGGGTCCGGGGAGGGTCCGGGGAGGGTCCGGGGAGGGTCCGGGGAGGGTCCGGGGAGGGTCCGGGGAGGGTCCGGGGAGGGTCCGGGGAGGGTCCGGGGAGGGTCCGGGGAGGGTCCGGGGAGGGTCCGGGGAGGGTCCGGGGAGGGTCCGGGGAGGGTCCGGGGAGGGTCCGGGGAGGGTCCGGGGAGGGTCCGGGGAGGGTCCGGGGAGGGTCCGGGGAGGGTCCGGGGAGGGTCCGGGGAGGGTCCGGGGAGGGTCCGGGGAGGGTCCGGGGAGGGTCCGGGGAGGGTCCGGGGAGGGTCCGGGGAGGGTCCGGGGAGGGTCCGGGGAGGGTCCGGGGAGGGTCCGGGGAGGGTCCGGGGAGGGTCCGGGGAGGGTCCGGGGAGGGTCCGGGGAGGGTCCGGGGAGGGTCCGGGGAGGGTCCGGGGAGGGTCCGGGGAGGGTCCGGGGAGGGTCCGGGGAGGGTCCGGGGAGGGTCCGGGGAGGGTCCGGGGAGGGTCCGGGGAGGGTCCGGGGAGGGTCCGGGGAGGGTCCGGGGAGGGTCCGGGGAGGGTCCGGGGAGGGTCCGGGGAGGGTCCGGGGAGGGTCCGGGGAGGGTCCGGGGAGGGTCCGGGGAGGGTCCGGGGAGGGTCCGGGGAGGGTCCGGGGAGGGTCCGGGGAGGGTCCGGGGAGGGTCCGGGGAGGGTCCGGGGAGGGTCCGGGGAGGGTCCGGGGAGGGTCCGGGGAGGGTCCGGGGAGGGTCCGGGGAGGGTCCGGGGAGGGTCCGGGGAGGGTCCGGGGAGGGTCCGGGGAGGGTCCGGGGAGGGTCCGGGGAGGGTCCGGGGAGGGTCCGGGGAGGGTCCGGGGAGGGTCCGGGGAGGGTCCGGGGAGGGTCCGGGGAGGGTCCGGGGAGGGTCCGGGGAGGGTCCGGGGAGGGTCCGGGGAGGGTCCGGGGAGGGTCCGGGGAGGGTCCGGGGAGGGTCCGGGGAGGGTCCGGGGAGGGTCCGGGGAGGGTCCGGGGAGGGTCCGGGGAGGGTCCGGGGAGGGTCCGGGGAGGGTCCGGGGAGGGTCCGGGGAGGGTCCGGGGAGGGTCCGGGGAGGGTCCGGGGAGGGTCCGGGGAGGGTCCGGGGAGGGTCCGGGGAGGGTCCGGGGAGGGTCCGGGGAGGGTCCGGGGAGGGTCCGGGGAGGGTCCGGGGAGGGTCCGGGGAGGGTCCGGGGAGGGTCCGGGGAGGGTCCGGGGAGGGTCCGGGGAGGGTCCGGGGAGGGTCCGGGGAGGGTCCGGGGAGGGTCCGGGGAGGGTCCGGGGAGGGTCCGGGGAGGGTCCGGGGAGGGTCCGGGGAGGGTCCGGGGAGGGTCCGGGGAGGGTCCGGGGAGGGTCCGGGGAGGGTCCGGGGAGGGTCCGGGGAGGGTCCGGGGAGGGTCCGGGGAGGGTCCGGGGAGGGTCCGGGGAGGGTCCGGGGAGGGTCCGGGGAGGGTCCGGGGAGGGTCCGGGGAGGGTCCGGGGAGGGTCCGGGGAGGGTCCGGGGAGGGTCCGGGGAGGGTCCGGGGAGGGTCCGGGGAGGGTCCGGGGAGGGTCCGGGGAGGGTCCGGGGAGGGTCCGGGGAGGGTCCGGGGAGGGTCCGGGGAGGGTCCGGGGAGGGTCCGGGGAGGGTCCGGGGAGGGTCCGGGGAGGGTCCGGGGAGGGTCCGGGGAGGGTCCGGGGAGGGTCCGGGGAGGGTCCGGGGAGGGTCCGGGGAGGGTCCGGGGAGGGTCCGGGGAGGGTCCGGGGAGGGTCCGGGGAGGGTCCGGGGAGGGTCCGGGGAGGGTCCGGGGAGGGTCCGGGGAGGGTCCGGGGAGGGTCCGGGGAGGGTCCGGGGAGGGTCCGGGGAGGGTCCGGGGAGGGTCCGGGGAGGGTCCGGGGAGGGTCCGGGGAGGGTCCGGGGAGGGTCCGGGGAGGGTCCGGGGAGGGTCCGGGGAGGGTCCGGGGAGGGTCCGGGGAGGGTCCGGGGAGGGTCCGGGGAGGGTCCGGGGAGGGTCCGGGGAGGGTCCGGGGAGGGTCCGGGGAGGGTCCGGGGAGGGTCCGGGGAGGGTCCGGGGAGGGTCCGGGGAGGGTCCGGGGAGGGTCCGGGGAGGGTCCGGGGAGGGTCCGGGGAGGGTCCGGGGAGGGTCCGGGGAGGGTCCGGGGAGGGTCCGGGGAGGGTCCGGGGAGGGTCCGGGGAGGGTCCGGGGAGGGTCCGGGGAGGGTCCGGGGAGGGTCCGGGGAGGGTCCGGGGAGGGTCCGGGGAGGGTCCGGGGAGGGTCCGGGGAGGGTCCGGGGAGGGTCCGGGGAGGGTCCGGGGAGGGTCCGGGGAGGGTCCGGGGAGGGTCCGGGGAGGGTCCGGGGAGGGTCCGGGGAGGGTCCGGGGAGGGTCCGGGGAGGGTCCGGGGAGGGTCCGGGGAGGGTCCGGGGAGGGTCCGGGGAGGGTCCGGGGAGGGTCCGGGGAGGGTCCGGGGAGGGTCCGGGGAGGGTCCGGGGAGGGTCCGGGGAGGGTCCGGGGAGGGTCCGGGGAGGGTCCGGGGAGGGTCCGGGGAGGGTCCGGGGAGGGTCCGGGGAGGGTCCGGGGAGGGTCCGGGGAGGGTCCGGGGAGGGTCCGGGGAGGGTCCGGGGAGGGTCCGGGGAGGGTCCGGGGAGGGTCCGGGGAGGGTCCGGGGAGGGTCCGGGGAGGGTCCGGGGAGGGTCCGGGGAGGGTCCGGGGAGGGTCCGGGGAGGGTCCGGGGAGGGTCCGGGGAGGGTCCGGGGAGGGTCCGGGGAGGGTCCGGGGAGGGTCCGGGGAGGGTCCGGGGAGGGTCCGGGGAGGGTCCGGGGAGGGTCCGGGGAGGGTCCGGGGAGGGTCCGGGGAGGGTCCGGGGAGGGTCCGGGGAGGGTCCGGGGAGGGTCCGGGGAGGGTCCGGGGAGGGTCCGGGGAGGGTCCGGGGAGGGTCCGGGGAGGGTCCGGGGAGGGTCCGGGGAGGGTCCGGGGAGGGTCCGGGGAGGGTCCGGGGAGGGTCCGGGGAGGGTCCGGGGAGGGTCCGGGGAGGGTCCGGGGAGGGTCCGGGGAGGGTCCGGGGAGGGTCCGGGGAGGGTCCGGGGAGGGTCCGGGGAGGGTCCGGGGAGGGTCCGGGGAGGGTCCGGGGAGGGTCCGGGGAGGGTCCGGGGAGGGTCCGGGGAGGGTCCGGGGAGGGTCCGGGGAGGGTCCGGGGAGGGTCCGGGGAGGGTCCGGGGAGGGTCCGGGGAGGGTCCGGGGAGGGTCCGGGGAGGGTCCGGGGAGGGTCCGGGGAGGGTCCGGGGAGGGTCCGGGGAGGGTCCGGGGAGGGTCCGGGGAGGGTCCGGGGAGGGTCCGGGGAGGGTCCGGGGAGGGTCCGGGGAGGGTCCGGGGAGGGTCCGGGGAGGGTCCGGGGAGGGTCCGGGGAGGGTCCGGGGAGGGTCCGGGGAGGGTCCGGGGAGGGTCCGGGGAGGGTCCGGGGAGGGTCCGGGGAGGGTCCGGGGAGGGTCCGGGGAGGGTCCGGGGAGGGTCCGGGGAGGGTCCGGGGAGGGTCCGGGGAGGGTCCGGGGAGGGTCCGGGGAGGGTCCGGGGAGGGTCCGGGGAGGGTCCGGGGAGGGTCCGGGGAGGGTCCGGGGAGGGTCCGGGGAGGGTCCGGGGAGGGTCCGGGGAGGGTCCGGGGAGGGTCCGGGGAGGGTCCGGGGAGGGTCCGGGGAGGGTCCGGGGAGGGTCCGGGGAGGGTCCGGGGAGGGTCCGGGGAGGGTCCGGGGAGGGTCCGGGGAGGGTCCGGGGAGGGTCCGGGGAGGGTCCGGGGAGGGTCCGGGGAGGGTCCGGGGAGGGTCCGGGGAGGGTCCGGGGAGGGTCCGGGGAGGGTCCGGGGAGGGTCCGGGGAGGGTCCGGGGAGGGTCCGGGGAGGGTCCGGGGAGGGTCCGGGGAGGGTCCGGGGAGGGTCCGGGGAGGGTCCGGGGAGGGTCCGGGGAGGGTCCGGGGAGGGTCCGGGGAGGGTCCGGGGAGGGTCCGGGGAGGGTCCGGGGAGGGTCCGGGGAGGGTCCGGGGAGGGTCCGGGGAGGGTCCGGGGAGGGTCCGGGGAGGGTCCGGGGAGGGTCCGGGGAGGGTCCGGGGAGGGTCCGGGGAGGGTCCGGGTCCGGGGAGCATCCGGGGAGGGTCCGGGTCCGGGGAGGGTCCGTGGATGGTCCGGGTCCGGGGAGGGTCCGGGGAAGGTCCGGGTCCGGGGAGGGTCCGGGGAGGGTCCGGGGAGGGTCCGGGGAGGGTCCGGGGAGGGTCCGGGGAGGGTCCGGGGAGGGTCCGGGGAGTGTCCGGGGAGGGTCCGGGGAGGGTCCGGGGAGTTTCCGGGGAGGGTCCGGGGAGGGTCCGGGGAGGGTCCGGGAAGGGTCCGGGGAGGGTCCGGTGAGGGTCCGGGGAGGGTCCGGGGAGGGTCCGGGCAGGGTCCGGGGAGTTTCCGGGGAGGGTCCGGGGAGGGTCCGGGGAGGGTCCGGGGAGGGTCCGGGGAGGGTCCGGGGATGGTCCGGGGAGGGTCCGGGGAGGGTCCGGGGAGGGTCCGGGGAGGGTCCGGGGAGGGTCCGGGGAGGGTCCGGGGAGGGTCCTGGGAGGGTCCGGGTCCGGGGAGCATCCGGGGAGGGTCCGGGTCCGGGGAGGGTCCGTGGATGGTCCGGGTCCGGGGAGGGTCCGGGGAAGGTCCGGGTCCGGGGAGGGTCCGGGGAGGGTCCGGGGAGGGTCCGGGGAGGGTCCGGGCAGGGTCCGGGGAGGGTCCGGGGATGGTCCGGGGAGGGTCCGGGGAGGGTCCGGGGAGGGTCCGGGGAAGGTCCGGGGAGGGTCCGGGGAGGGTCCGGGGAGGGTCCGGGGAGGGTCCGGGGAGGGTCCGGCGAGGGTCCGGGGAGGGTCCGGGGAGGGTCCGGGGAGGGTCCGGGGAGGGTCCGGGGAGGGTCCGGGGAGGGTCCGGGGAGGGTCCGGGGAGGGTCCGGGGAGGGTCCGGGGAGGGTCCGGGGAGGGTCCGGGGAGGGTCCGGGTAGGGTCCGGGGAGGGTCCGGGGAGGGTCCGGGGAGGGTCCGGGGAGGGTCCGGGGAGGGTCCGGGGAGGTTCCGGGCAGGGTCCGGGGAGGGTCCGGGGAGGGTCCGGGGAGGGTCCGGGGAGGGTCCGGGGAGGGTCCGGGGAGGGTCCTGGGAGGGTCCGGGGAGGGTCCGGGGAGGGTCCGGGGAGGGTCCGGGGAGGGTCCGGGGAGGGTCCGGGGAGGGTTCGGGGAGGGTCCGGGGAGGGTCCGAGGAGGGTCCGGGGAGGGTCCGGGGAGGGTCCGGGGAGGGTCCGGGGTGGGTCCGGGGAGGGTCCGGGGAGGGTCCGGGGAGGGTCAGGGGAGGGTCCGGGGAGGGTCCGGGGAGGGTCCGGGGCGGGTCCGGGGAGGTGTTGTATATGTGGGTGTGTGAAAATTGATGAAAAAGGATTAAAATTAAATGAAATTCGAAATTTGCATAATTAATCCAAAAATATGTTAATTCGTGTAATTATGCGTATAACTATGCTAATTAGAGAGGTGATCGTATTAATTTATACGAGTGGGTGTGGTTGTGTTAATGATAGCCTTTATGATAATCAGGCCCCGCCTCGTTGACGAGGTGGGGTTATCAATCAGTATAACGCAATCAATCGTGTGCCGTTACGCTAGTGTCAATTCGGCCTCGTTGTCTAACTTCGTATTATTGATCAGCTTAATACAGTGATTCTCGCTTTAACACTCCCCGAGTGTTCATATTTTAGGTCCCAATTTCATATCATTCGCTTTAAAGTTTAATGAGTGTGGATTGGTGTGTTTATAGTTTAGGTTCCCGAGTTCACATCTCGTCGCAGGATACAGATTTTATGCAAAAACTTCAGGAAAGAATCACACGACCACTTCTGTATTAATCAATTTATTTTCTAATTAAACCTTAACTATAATATGTATGTGAACTCTCAATCTCGGAACTTAAACACGGTATCCACACGGTATCAAGACAGTATCATCAACGACTGTACGATTTCACTTTGATAACACATGCACCCCGCATAAAGCGATTGCTGTTAGTGAGAGAGAGAGTCGGGACATGCAAATGCTATGCTACACAAAAGCTTATACATTATAATATGAACGATCATTATGCTTGAAATGGTCAGCACATTATCACAGGCGATTGATTAACATCCAACGGTATTCATATAAAAAGACAATCAAACAGTTATTATTTCCAAAGGCATAA
Organism: Petromyzon marinus; assembly: GCF_048934315.1. NCBI lineage: Eukaryota > Metazoa > Chordata > Hyperoartia > Petromyzontiformes > Petromyzontidae > Petromyzon > Petromyzon marinus. The sequence continues at coordinate 5,529,565 of NW_027423057.1, read as the reverse complement.
ATGTAACAACAGATCCACCGGACAGAATATAAGATTACCGAAATGGCTTAGTGTGAGGGTATGCGGCGGAACGTGTTATCTCACGGGAGATTAATTAATTAATTCGTGAATAAGATTGTATGATCAGAAAATCGGTTTAGCACGATTCCTCCCCGGGAGCGTAGCTCCGGGGCGAAGGTGCCAAGGGTTAATTCGTATTGTTGGATCGGTTGGTAACTTATGCGATTAGAAGTACAGTCCAAAACAAAATATTAAAGAGGGAAATTATGAATATACTTATAAATGACGGACTGTTATCACACGAACGATGCTTCCACAGCCAGATGGTTCACGGACTTGAGTGTTCGCTTCTGGTTAAGGACCCGTGTATGTTTGAGTGATATGAATTGTTTTGAATAGTCAGTGTTTGGAATTAATTCTTTGCGTTGCCATACGCTGAAGTTGGCATCGCTTGTAGGAGAAGTAGCCTCGCTCCCTTTAGAGCGGTGAGGTGTGTGGGAGTGCGTCATACGAATCACCGCCCTCCTCCACGCAGCAGCCAGCCTCTGTCCACGGGGGAGAGTTGCTTGATCGCTCTCAGTTCTGCTCAGTGGACACCTCTCTCCACTGCTGGATGAGCTGCGCGATCACGCTCGTGCTGGTTCGCTGACAGCAGTTTCTCTCCGCTGTTGGATGAGCTGCATCGGCACGCTCCCTCTCTCTGGGTGGAGAACTCGAACGTGCTCGTTGCTGGTTTGCTGAAAGCAGGTTTTTCTCCACTGCTGGATGACTCAAGTCGCACGTGCTCTTGCTCTGGTTTGCAGAAGCTCTTGCTTGGTGCGTCGGTCGCTCTGCAGCTGGACTCAATGTAGAATAATTTTTCAGCAATACTCTGTCTTTCAGCTCTTGGAAATCACACTAGGTGACGCCTCACTACCTTGCGAGTCTTGCCAACGTCAGTGGGTCGCGACGGGGCCACTTTGGCTTCTGCTCGCCGCCCCCTGCTCTGCAGCTCGCCGGCTGGCGATCTGTTGCTCTCGTTCCCGATTGAAACTGCTCCTGAGCCGACCCACTGGTCGAACTCCCCGCGTTCCGACCTCCTCCGAGTCGAACTCCCCGAGTTCCGACCCCCCTGGTAGAACTCTTCCAAGTTGCTCCTCCGAGTCGAACTGTCTCCCGAGAGTCGACCCCCCGGTCGAACTCTGGTGAGCCGACCCCCCCCGGGTCGAACTCTGGTGAGCCGACCCACTCCTGTCGAACTGTCTCCCGAGAGTCGACCCCCCGGTCGAACTCCGGTGAGCCGACCCCCCCCGGGTCGAACTCTGGTGAGCCGACCCACTCCTGTCGAACTGTCTCCCGAGAGTCGACCCCCCGGTCGAACTCTGGTGAGCCGACCCCCCCCCCCCCCCCCCCCAGTCGAACTGAGGTTTCAATGCTCAGGATCCTCTTTTTATGCCCAAAAATCCCTTCACTCGGATCCTGCCCACAAGGCGGGGTTTCTTTCGATTTTTGCTGTGTCAGGATTTGTCAGTATGTATCTGTGTCCGTGTGTGTCCGTACGTGTGTCAGTGTGTGTCCTTGTGCATCACCCACGTTATATTCCGTTGTCATACTCCTACCATAAAACCCACAAGTAAAACAATCAAATGTTATAAATTGTCTCGAAGGCGCCTCTCTGTCTGGGTGCACAACCTGGAGGGAGGGGCGATATTCCCTCCGACTTTCACCGACGCACAAAGAAATGGTTAAAAAGTTTTAAGTTAACATTTCATTTCATCAGAGTTCCATAGTTATGATTCTGTATTAATCCAAGGTCTGAGTCAGCTTCTCGTTGTGGTGTTTGACTCGTGTTTCCCCAAGCGTATACACACTCCTACCCCGCGCTGCAGGGATACAAAGACGGCCGGGATTTCTCTTTCTCTCCGACCCTGGGTTTAACATCGCCCTTTGCTTACGTTGCAGTTTTGCTGTGCGCTTGCATTTCTTTTCCTCTCTACTCTTACTTTAACCCTGCTTATTATTTGCGTATGGGTGGAGGCTAGAGCATTTATGTTGACTTAGGAAAACTTGATTGTTATAGGCTTCGGGTCAAGTCGTATAGAAATTATTAAAATATGAAAATACATTTCATATTAAATTAATAGACGGGTGATGATTACATTGACGTAGCTTGTGGCAGGGTTCAATTGAAGTGGGTGTGAAGATCAATAACTTTAGCCTACCCTGTCGTTAAATTCCTATTTTAAGTTACTTTAATAGTAATGTAGAACCAATCAGCTTTTTGACTGAACTATATCTAGGCTAACGCAAACTCCCAGTGACCCTGGCTTGGTGTGTTTACGTCAGCCCCTGGCAATTCGCTGTGCTCTGCTCTCTATCTGCTCCCTCTGACCCTGGGAGGGCTCTGAATGTCAAAATCGTGTTAGTGGGTCAAGGTAAATATGACCTCCACATGCCATGCTGAGGCCTGGTTTGGTGTTTTTATTCATTATTAAAATTAAAAGAAACAATAGAAATATGTATCTATATGTATTGAAAAATTACTTGTTAATATTAAGATGGAAAGGGGGCATATACAACATCCGCCCTTTTAAAAATGATCGGGGGTCATTTGGCCACAGGTCATTTTTAAAATTAAGAATATATGCACTTTTCCATCATGAATCATCAATATTACTCAAGTATTTTTTTCTTACAACGCGCGCACGTCACAACTTATGATTACATTTGAAATAAGAAAAGAAATACTAAAAGGAAGGTAAAACAAGGGGAAATTGTTTTACTGGCTACATGTTATAGGAGAGGTCGTTATTCCATGTACCCACGTTCAATACTGTCCGCAATCAGAATACATTTTCGGGTTTGACCAGTGGGAAATTCAACAAAAATGCCAGCTGTCTGGTCTGGGAGTCCCCATGTATGGGTGTGGCTGTACCCATTTTAAGGCAATTTGTACCTGTGTTGTACTGATTGTTTCCAGGGATGCTGATGGTAGCACATTTTTTTTTTAGTGTTGGAGTTACCAGATATGAAGGAATGTGTCCTTGGAGAAGATCACTGATGCTTGTGCTACGCAACAAGTCTTTGGATCAACCATTGAATTGGCTGTCGAGTATTCTCTTCTTCGTACAGATCTCGGATTGCGAAACCCAATTCTTGGATTGTTAAGCTAACCATGGCGGAGTGCAGGTTAACGAGAACCACGGTGTCTCTCTGTCTTTCTCATGTTACCTCTCTGCCACCTTTGTACCAAGTCATTGATAACCTGACTGACTCTTTTAGTCAAGAGTGTATCATATCTCTCATGGCCAGGTATCTTAGAGTTACCTATGACCCTTCCATGCAACATCACCATATCATCGTCCCGGCTCATCGTCGTGATGGCTTTGGCCTAATGAACATGGCTCACTGGTTCGTATCGGTAATTTATTTTATCACTCCCTTTCCATGTGAGATTGTGTGGCGTGAAGTTATGCTGTGCGTAACCAGGATCAACATACACCACGAGTTTCCGTGCTCGACTGTTGGGGTCATTTGCATTCTCCGCAGCCCTGTGCACATCTGCTGCCTCTGGGAGTTGATTTGACTCTGGGCCACGATTCCCTTCTGCGCTACGATTCGATTCCGTGCCAGAATTCGATTCTGGGTCACGATTCGATTCCGTGCTTTTGAGTGTGCTGTGTTTCAACACAATTCCCGATCCGTCACGGATATTCTTCTCCTCCACTTCAACACTCTGAACTCCATCCCTCCTTAGTGTGCCCGAGCACAATTTAACATCCAAAGGCTGATGTCTGCATTCATCTGCCTCTTCCACAGTACACTCACGCACTTCCGCGACACAAGGGGTGGCATTTATATTTACCAGACCATCAGGTTTTCCTTCCCCTCCCTGCGGTTGGTTATCATCTCCTGTCGGATCACACTTTAATGCAGTTATGTTTCCCTGCTCGATAGGCGTGTCAATTACGGGAGCAACACTTGCGCTCTCCACCACATTATCAGAACTGGTGCCCGACGCAGTTATTTTTTCCCAATCATTGGGACCCTCCTGGTTTACCTTGTCAACAGCAGCCTGCTTAATTTTTTTAACGGGTCCATGATTTCCCTGCAGCTCCACGGACACCACTCTCACTGAAAGCTCCCTCTCAACCAATGTGATTGATTCATCACGTGCCCGTGTCATTTTTTGTGTCTCAGCCAAGCTCACGCCTGTCTCCCTATTCCTCATGCCTCTGCTCTCTCCTGGTAAAACTGGTGGGGGAATCGATCGGAAGTGGGCCGATTGTGTTTGATCCCTCGTGTGTCGTGGCATTGGGACCCGGCATGATTCTGCTCTTGGTCTACACACACCGCGATTCTCGCAAATATGCGTCCCTGCACGCTGCGATCGCTCCCAGCCTGCGGGCCATTGCCTCGCTGGTCGTGCTGTGTTTCTGCTCACGTGATTTTTATTTCCCTCTGAAACGCTGGTTACATCATCCCTCTCCCTGGGTGTCGTAGAACTATTGTCTTTAGCTCTGTACAGCCAAGCTCTGTGCGCCTTATCCTCTATATGGTGTATGGAGGCTGTTTCTGGATTCAAAACCATTCCCACAATTTCTGTAATCTCTGGACTCAAAGACCCGAAAAACATAACTTTGAACCTTTTGTCACCTTCGTGATACTGATCCACATCACCCGCGTAGTACGCTCTTTTAAACCGTAGGAGGTAATCTCGCGGATCCTCGTCTGCGCACTGGGTCATAGATTTTGCAGCATTAAATCCCTCAGACCATGTTAAATATTCTCCAAACTTCCGGCTCACTGCCAGGCTCAGCTTTTTGAAATCGTTCCGAACCTTGTATGAAAGCGACTTTACCCATGGTATAGACTGCTCGTGCAAGCTTCGTCTCAGTAAACTGGCTTTCTCATTCGTTTTACTCAAACCCCTGATCACTGCTTCTGCTTCTACCGTTGCGATGTGAGCGTGTATGTCTCTGTTCCTATCGTGTGGATCAAAGTAGGGAATTCTGACGAGAGCCTTGTCCATCAATTTCAGAGTTTTACTACTGAATGAGTATTCGGACAGTTGATCATCGTCAGAGGCGTCTGTTCCTGAGGAGTGCTCACTCGAGCTGTCACCATCACGGTGGCGCTGCTTAACATAACTTTTGTAGTGCCTTTTGCACCTGTAACGTGAGTCAACTTTGCTCGGTGACTCCTGCTTATCCCATGGCTCATGCTTGTGTGATGTGCGTCTTTCTGGAAAGTAATCTCTGCCATAGGTTCCACGTCGGTCGTGCTTGCGTGGAATGTGTCTACCAAATGAGCTGTCTCTGTCATGTCGCTCGTCTCGCCCCAGCTCCGCCCTTTTTTGCTCGATCAGTACAGAATATCCTGCTGACTTAGTTTTAATATTTTTTCCCTCTCTACCCTCGAAGTTGTCAGTCCTATGTTTTCCTGTTTTCATCCGTATCTCTCCCTCCCCTCTCTCGAGTCGCGAGGGGGGATCTCTGTCAAAACCACTTTGATTTGTAGCCACACCTCCTGTGTGACCTGTCTCTGGTTTACGTCCGCGTGGCTCGGAGTGTGGTAAACTGTTACTCCCGTATGTGTTCTGTGTATCAACATCTGGGGGTTTCGCTGGTGCAGTTAGTGCTGACTCTTTCTCTCTCACGAGGGTGTGCAGACGCTCTACCTCCTCTATTAGGGACAGTTTCTCCTTTCTTTCCCTTTCAAATTTTACCTCATTCCATAATCTTTCTCTGTCTGTCTGTGTGAGGAGATATGAGTCTAACCTTACTATTTCTGCAATTTTTACATCACGTTCGGCTATGTTACATGTCATCACGTCCTTAAGTAGTTTCCTCCTATGTGCCTTAACATCTTCTATATGTCTCCCCTCCCATACGTCTCTCTGCTCTGTCTGCTCTCTAGCAATCCGTCCAGTACGTTTTAACACAAATTCACGATATTGTTTTTCCATAGATTCCATCTCCTCCTAGGAGGTCCCCTCTATATCGGTGTTATGCGTTGGGGTGTCAAACTCAGAATGTTGCGGGTCATGCCGTTCTCTATTATGTAGTGTAGTTAATAGACTTAAGAGTGTATCTTAATTCTAACATCTCATGTGCGGCGTGAATTACTCTGGAATTCCACTTCAGAGCACATATAAAAACATTTGTATCACAGGATGTTGGTTCAACTCGAGCAAATAATCTTACCCCCACTGTCTTTGTTATCCACTGCTACTCTGGTATTTCCTTCAGAGTGCGTTTTTTTGTTTGTTTTACCCGTTTACAGTCACAGGGCAATGTTAGTTCACAATACCTTGATTAATACAACAGTGATTCGTTCCTTAATTTAAGCATAACCTGTCTGCGAGAGATCCCGGATACGAGCCCCCAATTTGTTGTATATGTGGGTGTGTGAAAATTGATGAAAAATAATTAAAATTAAATGAAATGCGAAATTTGCAGAATTAATCCGAAATTATGTTAATTCGTGTAATTATGCGTGTAACTATGCTAATTAGAGAAGTAATCGTATTAATTTATACGAGTGGGTGTGGCTGTGTTAATGATAGCCTTTATGATAATCAAGCCCCGCCTCGTTGACGAGGTGGGGTTATCAATCAGGATAACGCAATCAATCGTGTGCCGTTACGCTAGTGTCAATTCGGCCTCGTTGTCTAACTTCGTATTATTGATCAGCATAATACAATGATTCTCGCTTTAACACTCCCCGAGTGTTCATATTTTAGGTCCCATGTTCACATCGTTCGCTTTAGTTTAATGAGTGTGGATTGGTGTGTTTATAGTTTAGGTTCCCGAGTTCATATCTCGTCGCAGGATACAGATCTTATGCAAAAACTTCAGGAAAGAATCACACGACCACTTCTGTATTAATCAATTCATTTTCTAATTAAACCTTAACTATAATATGTATGTGACTCTCAATCTCGGAACTTCAACACGGTATCCACACGGTATCAAGACAGTATCATCAACGACTGTACGATTTCACTTTGATAACACATGGACCCCGCATGAAGCGATTGCTGTTAGTGAGAGAGAGAGAGTCAGAACATGCAAATGCTATGTTACACAAAAGCTTATACATTATAATATGAACGATCATTATGCTTGAAATGGTCAGCACATTATCACAGGCGACTGATTAACATGCAACGGTATTCATATAAAAAGACAATCAAACAGTTATTCTTTCCAAAGGCATAAATGTAACAACAGATCCACCGGACAGACTATAAGATTACCGAAATGGCTTAGTGTGAGGGTATGCGGCGGAACGTGTTATCTCACGGGAGATTAATTAATTAATTCGTGAATAATAATGTATGATCAGAAAATCGGTTTAGCACGATTCCTCCCCGGGAGCGTAGCTCCGTGGCGAAGGTGCCAAGGGTTAATTCGTATTGATGGATCGGTTGGTAACTTATGCGATTAGAAGTACAGTCCAAAACAAAATATTAAAGAGGGAAATTATGAATATACTTATAAATGACGGACTGTTATCACACGATCGATGCTTCCACAGCCAGATGGTTCACGGACTTGAGTGTTCGCTTCTGGTTAAGGACCTGTGTATGTTTGAGTGATATGAATTGTTTTGAATAGTCAGTGTTTGGAATTAATTATTTGCGTTGCCATATGCTGAAGTTGGCATCGCTTGTAGGAGAAGTAGCCTCGCTCCCTTTAGAGCGGTGAGGTGTGTGGGAGTGCATCATACGAATCGCCGCCCTCCTCCACGCAGCAGCCAGCCTCTGTCCACGGGGGAGAGTTGCTTGATCGCTCTCAGTTCTGCTCAGTGGACACCTCTCTCCACTGCTGGATGAGCTGCGCGATCACGCTCGTGCTGGTTCGCTGACAGCAGTTTCTCTCCGCTGTTGGATGAGCTGCATCGGCACGCTCCCTCTCTCTGGGTGGAGAACTCGAACGTGCTCGTTGCTGGTTTGCTGAAAGCAGGTTTTTCTCCACTGCTGGATGACTCAAGTCGCACGTGCTCTTGCTCTGGTTTGCAGAAGCTCTTGCTTGGTGCGTCGGTCGCTCTGCAGCTGGACTCAATGTAGAATAATCTTTCAGCAATACTCTGTCTTTCAGCTCTTGGAAATCACACTAGGTGGCGCCTCACTACCTTGCGAGTCTTGCCAACGTCAGTGGGTAGCGACGGGGCCACTTTGGCTTCTGCTCGCCGCCCCCTGCTCTGCAGCTCGCCGGCTGGCGACCTGTTGCTCTCGTTCCCGATTGGAACTGCTCCTGAGCCGGCCCACTGGTCGAACTCCCCGCGTTCCGACCTCCTCCGATTCGAACTCCCCGAGTTCCGACCCCCCTGGTAGAACTCCCCGAGTTCCGACCCCTCCGAGTCGAACTGTCTCCCGAGAGTCGACCCCCCGGTCGAACTCTGGTGAGCCGACCCCCCCCCCCCCCCAGTCGAACTGAGGTTTCAATGCTCAGGATCCTCTTTTTATGCCCAAAAATCCCTTCACTCGGATCCTGCCCACAAGGCGGGGTTTCTTTCGATTTTTGCTGTGTCAGGATTTGTCCGTATGTATCTGCGTCCGTGTGTGTGTCCGTACATGTGTCAGTGTGTGTCCTTGTGTGGATCACCCACGGTATATTCCGTTGTCATACTCCTACCATAAAACCCACAAGTAAAACAATAAAATGTTATAAATTGTCTCGAAGGCGCCTCTCTGTCTGGGTGCACAACCTGGAGGGAGGGGCGATATTCCCTCCGACTTTCACCGACGCACAAAGAAATGGTTAAAAAGTTTTACGTTAACATTTCATTTCATCAGAGTTCCATAGTTATGATTCTGTATTAATCCAAGGTCTGAGTCAGCTTCTCGTTGTGGTGTTTGACTCGTGTTTCCCCAAGCGTATACACACTCCTACCCCGCACTGCAGGGATACAAAGACGGCCGGGATTTCCCTTTCTCTCCGACCCTGGGTTTAACATCGCCCTTTGCTTACGTTGCAGTTTTGCTGTGCGCTTGCATTTCTTTTCCTCTCTACTCTTACTTTAACCCTGCTTATTATTTGCGTATGGGTGGAGGCTAGAGCATTTATGTTGACTTAGGAAAACCTGATTGTTATAGGCTTCGGGTCAAGTCGTATAGAAATTATAAAAATATGGAAATACATTTCATCCATAATAATTAAATTAATAGACGGGTGATGGTTACATTGACGTAGCTTGTGGCAGGGTTCAATTGAAGTGGGTGTGAAGATCAATAACTTTAGCCTACCCTGTCGTTAAATTCCGACTTTAAGTTATTTTAATAGTAATGCAGAACCAATTAGCTTTTTGACTTAACTAGATCTAGGCTAACGCAACCTCCCAGTGACCCTGGCTTTGTGTTTACGTCAGCCCTTTGCAATCCACTGCGCTCTGCTCTCAATCTGCTCCCTCTGACCCTGGGAAGGCTCTGAACGTCAAAATCGTGTTAGTGGGTCAAGGTAAATATGACCTCCACATGCCATGCTGAGGCCTGGTTTGGTGTTTTATTCATTATTAAAATTAAAATAAACAATAGAAATATGTATCTATATGTATTGAAAAATTACTTGTTAATATTAAGATGGAAAGGGGGGCATATACAACAACTACAACACATAAATCAACAGTTGCGAATTGTTTCATAATGAACTGTAACCTTCTTTGCATTCCGTTTAATTTTGAACTTATTTTTTACATCAATAATCAGTGGCATAAAACGAGAATATAAGAAATATTCGCAATAATATTAATTCTACCGTCAATAATCCAAACAACACAATATCCACGACATTGGAATTCGATTTTTTTAAAATAAAATATGCCAAAAAATAACCCGTACCCATGACCCAAGCCGAAACCTACAACCCCTCACTCTTATGTACTGAGAGAGGCCTCCACTTCTTTGAAACCCTCAGCAACAGACCTCATAAACATCCATGAAATCATATTCTTTGGGTCTTTCGGTAAAGTCACGTAGGTAGGTTGAAAGAAAATAATTTTTAAAAATAACAAAAAAACTACGACGTTTCGATCACAACACAAGCGATCGTCATCAGGAGGAGAAAAGAGGAAAGCTGCTGAGGCAAAACAGTCTGCGACAATTCTGTAAGCAGCCAGGGCCTTAAACGAAGGGCAGACCCCTTCCCAATGTTAAATGAAATGCAACTCATATTATTTCTGGCACAATTATTCCGGAAATCAGAAAACGATGACTGTGGACATTTAATTCATATTCTAGATGTGTGGGGACCGGTGGCGCAGCGGTGAGCGCACTCTGTGAGAATGTGGAGATTGGTGGCGTAGTGGTTTGCACATTGTGTGAGGGGGGAGTGGTGGCACCGCGGTTAGCACACCGAGTGATTGGGGAGCGGTGGGCACAGTGGTTAGCTATAAATGCTCTGACACGTGTGGCATTGCCTTTGTACTGTTCGCCTTTTGGCGATCTCTGGTCTGACACTGGTGGTGAGACTGGGCCATAAAGAAGGCTGTCTCTGGTGTAGGCCAATCAGTTTCAAAGAAAATGCAAATATGATCAGAGCATGTTTGTTTGCATGTTCACCACAAGTCACGTGTGTGGTTAATGCAGACTTGATTCATTGCAACAGGTTTCTATTTGGTGTTTGAACATCTTAACATAACTCCTGTTTTACTGCCAGAAAGGGAAAAACCTTTTATTATTTTTCATACTTTGATTCTGGAAAATGGTCCCATGATACAGCTTGTTTGGCTGGATGGGGCTAAATGGATGTGTCATAGGCTAGAAGAGAGATGGAATGATGTGGTACAGAAGGATGTGGATGGAGCTAATTGGACTTTGATGACTTGTACCAAGTGTCAAAATCAGCCTCTGTGGAGGAGGTTTTCATATAAAGTCTTATAACTTTTTTCACAAGATCCCTAATCTCAAGCAAAAAGCCACCCAGACACGAACATGTGACACATTTCAATGTTTATTCACCCGATTGCTACTAAGCATGCATCAATTTCCAATTGCAGTCGACAGACACATTATGGTTTGATGTGGAAAATAGACTGTTGCAGAGTGCGAATACGATCTACAAAAAAAATATTTTTGATAGCAGCTTGCAGTCTTTTACATGATGAAGGATCATTTCCATTTATCATCCCAACGAGTAAACCATCTTAACCAATCAAATATGCTATGATTTTTGGAAAACCATGAAACACTATTAAAGTGTTCATTTTTGTACATATTTTCATGAAATGTTTCCAATAGATGTTTATATAGTTTTCTTACACGCGTCATGTAGTTCACTATGATAATAATGGTCTTGATATCACGCCATTTACACAGGGGCGTCTCAGATAAGGGGCGTCTCAGATAAGTGCCATGCAGCACATTTCATGAGGTTTTCTAAATAAAATTTTTGCAGGCTCCTTGTGCAAACCAGTCTTGTTTTCATGTCGTTAGTAAAGCAAAACTCACAAACTCATGGACTGTGTTGACCGGGGGAGGTGAAGATAATCACCAATAACCTTGCCATGGACATACTCTAAGACAACCTCTGTGAAGGACGTTCTCCCTGTGGAACTCATCATCCCTTCTTGATGCCCCGATCATTGTAGTGGTCCCCTAGAAGGCCAATAGACCCCCTCTGAGTACCCCTACTGCTCAACATCCATGGCAATTAATGTATGAGAGATGCGAGTTGATGACCCAGGTCAAAATATAACAAGAATATAAATGTATCATACATAGTTTGGACAACACTCACTTTGCTATCATGTATAATCAGGTTGGGCCAAATATTTAGACAGTGCATTTATTGTCCATTGTGTCAGTTTTGAAAGAATTAAGCAACATTGAAAAATAGCAAGCTCTGTCTTCATCTCCTGCCAATGCCAACATCATGCTCATGTTTGCTTTGCCAGGCCCGTTGACATGTGTGGCAAACCCAAAAGATAAAAATGCTATTGACAACGCATGTAAAAAAAAAGCATTTCTGATTTGACCCAAAATCCATGTTCACTTGGAATTTTTTTTTGCATTATGGTGCAGTTAAAATATAGTATTCAGCTCATTAAATTAACCTTTTAACATTAACTTTAAATCAGTTTTAGAAAAAATATATTTATTGCCTTAATTAATTATTTTGATGTTTAGTTCCCATAATATTTATATCCCTGATCTATAGTATTCTGCTTGTGCAGAAATGTGTAAGAGACTCCTGCATGTTCTGGTGAATCCAGTCCATGAACTTGGCGACTGTGCGCTAGACACCTGGCTGGTAAGCCCGTGCACAGCCAACGCCCCAGCTGGTAATTCCAGAAAGGAACCAGCGGCCGTTTGAGTCCTGGCAAACAAAGGGCCCCCCAGAGTATCCCTGCAACAGACACACACGACACCAATGTTAGAAGTTTACTGACTGACAAGGAGCCATGATGGAGCGATGATTACAATGACCCAGTATAGGAAATGGCATGTTATGATACCAAAGAAGGCATATCAGAAGGCCCAATAAGTAGGTTTAAATGTTCAGCGCAAAGAGCAGTACAATTGAGAGGCAGGCTTGAAATGTTGTGGGACTGGGATCCTGAATGAGGACTTTGTTGTGGAAGGCCCATTCAGGACATGGCATTAAAACTCCGCTCTCCTCTTGCTTAAAAACAAACACCTACAAAATCACCCGAAGACAAATTGGAAAAATATTTTAATTACATGCTGTCAAATGTCACAAAGGGTGATTAATGCACTCAGCAGTGACTTATCTGTGTGCTCCAGTTTCCTTCCACATATATACAAACTCACTAATTGGCTGGCAACATCTGAACATATATAGAAATGCAGGGCAATTGTTGGCGCAGGCTCACCTCCCTTGCAATATTCCAGCTTGGTCTTTGGCTCCTCAGCAATTCTGAGATGCAATTATCATGAACGACGCTATATAAAATGAATCGCTAGATATTTTTTAAATAGCATAGCAAATGTGCTAAATTATCAGTGACAATTTGCTTGATTCGGAAAAGCCACATAGATCAGAAGGCTGGGAATGCGTTCAGGTCGTGTTGAACAGGGAGCTGTGCGAGTGACTCGAGGCGTGGCTGCCCCTGTGGCGCCCAGCTGATGCCCGCATCGCTCGTGCCACTCTCCTGGACCACCGAGTCATGGAACTACCCGCGGGACCCTGAGTCGATGCGACTCGTGTCATTGAGGGAGTGGCCGCAGGGCAAGTGAATGTCGGGTGCCCACAACTTAATCGGCATTATTTTCTATTGGCAAGCTTTAGGCAACCCTGTGATGAATTTGTATGTTTGTCTATGGGATACATTCATCATAGTAACAGGACCTTTCTTACCAAAATCTGTTCTTAATTATCATGGGAACTCAACACGTTCGTCAATAACAATGACCTTAAAATTAAATTAAAATGAAAAAATGTAGACTTTTGGGCAATGGCCCTTTTTCATAGTACAAATGGGAGACGGACCATGGCCCGAAACGTTGCATATAATGTTGTGTCTATTAAGGCCACAACATTACTGACTAATGTGTTGAGTTTTTTAGTTAGTTGTTCTTGGGCACCACTGCCAACGCAGCAGCAGCATTGCCAAATAATAATGTATCATCCGGTTAACTTGTTAGCACTCCATACTGCTCAGTCTGGGTCAGCGAAGCATTGAACCAGTTCAGATTTTGCTTTCCACTGATACTAGCCATGACTGGTTATCAAACTCATGTGGCTGGCTTCCACAGCAGGGCACGCTGAACAACACTGCCATTGCCGTGAATATTACATGTTTATATTATTCTTATAACATACGATACTTGTTTCGTACCACGTGTGTTGATTTCGATTTAAAGCTTTCGTGACTGCAGGGATTAATCTTCTTGGTTTTTTCGGTAAAGTCACGTAAAAGGGAAATAATAAAATGATCATAAAACATAATAAAATAAAATTATCACGACGTTTTGGCCACAACACAAGCAGCCGTCCTCAGGTGAAGAAACAGAGCTGTTGGAAAGACAGCATTCCAATGAACACTGCTAAGCTTGGCAGTGTATTTTAAGCTGGGTGGGAGGAGCAGAGCGCCTTGACAAAGGAGTTTACATATCAACAGAAGAATTTTGCATTGAAGTAGCTATGTTAATGTGAGAGATTAGCAGGATGTTAAAGTCAGAAATTAGCATGTAACTGGGAGATTAGCATAATGTTAATGTGACGAATTAGCATGCAACTGGTCACGGAAGTGGCTATTTTAAAGTCAGAGTTCACATATCAACAGAAGAATTTAGCATACATTGAGGGAAAAAAGTATTTGATCCCCTGCTGATTTTGTACGTTTGCCCACTGACAAAGAAATTATCAGTCTATAATTTTAATGGTAGGTTTTTTTGAACAGTGAGAGACAGAATAACAACAACAAAAATCCAGAAAAACGCATGTCAAAAATGTTATATATTTGACCCCCTCTCAATCAGAAAGATTTCTGGCTCCCAGGTGTCTTTTATACAGGTAACGAGCTGAGATTAGGAGCACACTCTTAAAGGGAGTGCTCCTAATCTCAACTTGTTAGCTGTATAAAAGACACCTGTCCACAGATGCAATCAATCAATCAGATTCCAAACTTCCACCATGGCCAAGACCAAAGAGCTCTCCAAGGAAGTCAGGGACAAGATTGTAGACCTACACAAGGCTGGAATGGGCTACAATACCATTGCCAAGCAGCTTGGTGAGAAGGTGACAACAGTTGGTTTGATTATTCACAAATGGAAGAAACACAAAAGAACTGTAAATCTCCCTCGGCCTGGGGCTCCATACAAGATCTCACCTCGTGGAGTTGCAATGATCATGAGAACGGTGAGGAATCAGCCCAGAACTACACGGGAGGATCTTGTCAATGATCTCAAGGCAGCTGGGACCACAGTCACCAAGAAAACAATTGGTAACACACTACACCGTGAAGGACTGAAATCCTGCAACGCCCGCAAGGTCCCCCTGCTCAAGAAAGCACATATACATGCCCGTCTGAAGTTTGCCAATGAACATCTGAATGATTCAACTCGCCGTGTTTGGAGGAGGAGGAATGCTGCCTATGACCCCAAGAACACCATCCCCACCGTCAAACATGGAGGTGGAAACATAATGCTTTGGGGGTGTTTTTCTGCTAAGGGGACAGGACAACTTCACCGCATCAAAGGGACGATGGATAGAGCCATGTACCGTCAAATCTTGGGTGAGAACCTCCTTCTCTCAGCCAGGGCATTGAAAATGGGTCATGGATGGGTATTCCAGCATGACAATGACCCAAAACACACGGCCAAGGCAACAAAGGGGTGGCTCAAGAAGAAGCCCATTAAGGTCCTGGAGTGGCCTAGCCAGTCTCCAGACCTTAATCCCATAGAAAATCTCTGGAGGGAGCTGAAGGTTCGAGTTGCCAAACGTCAGCCTCAAAACATTAATGACTTGGAGAAGATCTGCAA
The DNA here is from genome assembly GCF_048934315.1 of Petromyzon marinus. Lineage (NCBI taxonomy): Eukaryota > Metazoa > Chordata > Hyperoartia > Petromyzontiformes > Petromyzontidae > Petromyzon > Petromyzon marinus. Next base: position 5,514,138 of record NW_027423057.1, on the reverse strand, counting down.
AGAGGAGTGGGACAAAATCCCACATCAGAGATGTGTGCAAACCTGGTGGCCAACTACAAGAAACGTCTGACCTCTGTGATAGCCAACAAAGGTTTTGCCACCAAATACTAAGTCATGTTTTGCAGAGGGGTCAAATACTTTTTTCCCTAATTAAAATGCAAATCAATTTTATAACATTTTTGACATGCGTTTTTCTGGATTTTGCTGTTGTTATTCTGTCTCTCACTGTTCAAATAAACCTACCATTAAAATTATAGACTGATAATTTCTTTGTCAGTGGGCAAACGTACAAAATCAGCAGGGGATCAAATACTTTTTTCCCTCACTGTATATATAAACAAATAGTGCATATTTAGTGTATCGTTGAGTGCATGTTTACGTGCTCTAACCCAAAAATCTCGATTATGGACTCAAAAAACCGCTGGGAGACTTCTCACTCAGACCCGTAGCAAGACGATATCGCCCAATGTTCAAATTGTTCAAATATCTCCCGAACGAGTCCAGGATCAATTTAAAGATCATACTCGGCATTCTGAAGGTCCTCCGTGGTCTGACTATGATCACGTTGCCATGTTTACGCTTCTTACAAATATTTTTGCCCTGTTGAATCGATCACCAAACCCAAGTGACGGTAATGTTACGGTAAAAAAAATCTCAGTGGGTGACCTCTGGGCAGAGCATGACCTTGCAAACAGACGACCAATCGAGTGAAATAAACATGGGAAACGCACCTCGATGAACAGGCTGACTTCCCTGTGTGTTTGGACAAACTTATTCATCACAGGCAAAACGAACATGTCCCGAATGCCCACGTCCTTCAGGAACTGCATCTGGAGGTATTGGCACACCAATTGCGTCACCTAGCAAAAGAGGAAAACAGCAGGAACGACGTGAATACATCATCGCCATGCAGCAGTCTACGCCCGTCAATTTCTCACAGCGGAAGTAAGGTCCTTAGGTGTCTGGGAGCACAAGGCAGGTGCAGGTGGGTGAGTCATAATTTCCTTCCCTTACGCCAAAACATATTTGAGGCTGTGCAAGAGATAATGACACAGGTGAATTGTCACACAAGCCAATTAGAAAGCTGCAATGCTGTTAATGGTTAGTAAACTGAACTCACAGACCAGAGGTCGCTAAATGGGCACACCACAGTTAGCTGATCGGCAAGTCACGTGTGATGCAGCAAAGTGTGGCTTTCAGCCGGCTCTTCCAACACATCTGGTCAACGTGGAAAAGTAGAATATGGGACCTTCCTGGTGTGGACTAATCAGTTTCAAAGAATGTTCACCACAAGAACGTGTGGTAAATGCAGACAGGATTCCTTGAATAAGGATTCTGTTTGGTGTTTTAACATCTTGACACACACCTGATGATGACCGTTTGAGTTATGGTCGAAACGTCGTGAGAATTTTTTTATTGTTTTATATATATTTTGTTATTTTGTTGTTTCTCTTCAACGTGACTTTACCGAAAAAACTAAGAATATGAATTACTGCAGTCACGAAAGCTTTAAATCAAAATCTTGACACCTGTTGTATTGCCAGAAAGGGTAAACCCTATTGTTATATGGAAAAGTAGACCAAATACTCGTAAAGAGTTCGCTCTCATGAAGGTCTTTTCACCAGCGGTGGTGTGACCAAGCAATTGCAGAGCTGCACTTTTATATAAGTCAGGTCAGAGCCAGATACACATTGGAGGATAAACATCCCACGGTGGCTGGGCAATTGTTGTGCAATAATGTCAGGTCAAACTTACTTAGGATATTTACAGGTGCGTTTTATTCATGCCGTATATATTAATGCACACATTGTGTAGTGGTATTATTATTAAACTCACCTTTAATGACGATGACCATAAACATGATTAAGAGTGTGACTATTAATGAATGTGCGACTGTACGATGTGGACGTAGCGGAGGGGCCCCCCACGGTGAGCGGTGACGCAACGCGCGCAGTGGCCCGCGTCACGTGGTTGGCACCTCACGTGCACAGAGCGAGGCAGGCAGAGCCAGAGGGGGGGGGGGGCGGCGTTGCCTAGGCGACGTTGGCGTCCTCGCGGTCTACTCCACGGTAAAGCTGCGTGTCACTTGGTGACCCCCCCACCGCCTCTTACTGGACACCTGTGAGTGAGAGCTTGATAGCACTTCGGATTTCTCCAGGGTCAAAACAGATTTTGATTCCGAGTACAGTGTGCACAGCACCTGTATGGCGAGTCCTCGTTTAACGCAGTAGATGCGTTCCTGAAAAGTGCCGCACTAAGCGAAAACTATTTCCCCCATAATGAATGTCCAAGCGCAGTCAGAATTGGGTTACAAACAACTTGAGGGGACGCCGCCGCGTTACCGTCTCGTCTCGCTCAACCGCGCAGCTCAAGAAAGTAGTTCGGCGTCGACCGCTCACAAGTCGCCTTATGGCGGTGCGCGTTCTCTAAATGAAGGCAACCGCGTTATAGCGTGAACACGCGGGACAGACCCAGTTGTCGTGTGCGGGTCAACTCCCTGAGATAAATTTGCTGCCGACTTCATGCGTTGTATACGCCCAGTGCTCAGCCAATTGTTGTGAGCGTCGCTCCTCTGCCCTCTGTTGTTAATGGAGGGAGACTGCACCCAACTGCCAAGTATCATCCTTCGCGAGCCTCTTCAAAATGCTCATCTTGACACCGCTGGAAGCAGCCATCGACCTTGACCTCACCCCGCTTGCACCAATCGCACAACATCACAGCGTTGACTCTCAACTGTTACTTGTGTAGAGGGGGTCAGATTGTCCAGACATTCGGTTGATACTAATAGGGTTTATTTGCCAGTATTGTAGATTATTTGAATTACATTTGTTTGGGCGTCAGGGTGGTGCAGTGGTCACGCCCGTGCATGGCATCTTCTGAAGGACTGCCTGGTTTCGCTTTCCTAATTCTGGTCCCTTTCTCTGCATGGATTTACTCCCATAGCAAAACAACAACAAACACATACACTGTAACTGGTACTAGCCAAACATCTGGGATTGTTTTTGTTATGCTGCCTTGCCCAAAATGGCATTTGGTGATAAAAAAATTTGGCAGGAATTGATGCACTAATGCAATTTGAACTCTTATTTATTTTTATTTCATGACTTGCTTAGCGTTCATATTCTTGGTTCTTTCGGTAAAGTCACATAAATAGAAAACAAGAAATAAAATTCAAATTAAATAAAAACATTCAATTTAAAAAAGAACAAATAAAAAATAAATGTAAAATAATAAAAGCAAAAAACCCACGACGTTTCAATCGCAACACAAGCGGTCTTTATTTTATTGTTTTTTGTTTTCTATTTACGCGACTTTACCGAAAGAACCAAGAATATAAATTCCTGCAGTCACGAAAGTTAAGTCAAAATTTGCTTCGCGTTCCTTTACTTTGCCCTCCCATCTGTTTGTACTGTTGTTTGTTGTTGTAACTTTCTGACTCGCCCCGACTGGACATCTGTGAAAAAAGAGCTTCATAGCTCATCAGATTCGTCCAGCCTAATTAAAGATTCTGATTCGGACATTAACTGACCCAGTTTTCACGTGGAGATCACGGCCAGGATGTGGAACAAAGGGACCACCGGTCACACTCACGTGGAATGCCTAGGGCATTGCACAGCATTTAATGGACTAGTTTCGTGAGATTTAGTGGTGGCTTAGGGAAGGCCTTTATTCAACAATGTATATCATGTATATCATGGCCGATAAGAATTTTTATAGTCATACACCATAGCCCACGATTTCCTGCACCGTTCATTCACTTGAGGAGACTGCGCATGGTGGAGATGGATGACCCTCGGTATCCTGTCTCAAAGTGATTCCAGTGGTTCAGGTAGTGGAAGAGTTGCTGGAGCTTCTGGCTCTTGCCGAAGCCTTGTGACTTTGGGATGAGAGCGTGGTAGGATGAGTGAAGCGTGGAGCTAAAGCTCCTGGAACATCCTGTACCCAAACAACACCAAACATTCAAAATCTTACAATGCTGTTGTTCCAGCATGAACAACATAACAATGAACAACATTTTCACAAATTCAACGTAATGCAGGAAATTGAGTGGCTCGAGGTTAATTTCAATGTCAGAGCACCGAGCCAATGCCATTGAGGTCCTCCATTCAAAATTCAGTGAGCCATCTATCAACAAACGTTCCTGCGAATTGAGGGCAGGAATGCTGTGGTCTCAACTTGGTCACCAATGGCTGCACAGTAAACATCATGTCAAATGTGTTTTTGTTCACTGAAGCATATCCCAGCTCTGAGGGTTTGAATTCCATTTGACGTGTAATGAATTATCTTCAGCTTGGATTTCTGGTAAAGCACATCAGTGGCAACTTGTCTCTGAACCAGGGGTTCCTTGTTCGACAAACTGTGTTTCTGGAACATTCAAGCATCCTCAAGTACCGTGGATAAGTAAGAGTTTTATTGTTCCACTATTGTTTTGTGCACCGTATCAGCTTTAACAGGATTTGCCCAAAAAGCCTTAGCAAGGAAGGATGAGTCTTTGTAAGTTAGCAAATAGAGAGGGTGGAGACCTCAGCATGTAGACATCTCAACCACAACTCTACCTGGTCTCTGTTATTTATTTAGTGAGCCAGCCCTTGCCACACTGAGGTTATACGAATGAACCTTGCATGCCACAGACAGGGCAGTGAACGGCAGTTGCTGCTATTGTTTTGGTTGTTTGTAGTTTTTTCTTACCCAGCGATGGCAAGCTCGTACTCCGAGTGCCCATAGAAGGAGGCTGGGTCAAAGATGACGGGCCCTTCATTAATCTCTGCAGCGTTCCCAGTCCATAGGTCAGCGTGGAGCAGTGCCGGAACCACCTCTACGTCCCGGAAAAAATCCCCCAACCGAAGCTGCACACCACGCAAAAAACAACACCACTTTATTCATGATAACGTTTTTTTAGAGTTAGATCGCATAAATTTACATGCGTCGTACACCCACTCCAATTGCCATTAGGCAATTGCCAGAAGCCAGAACGCTTCTGGCAATTGCTTGATGATGCTGGGTGTAATCACCAGCGAAAGGTCGTACTCGTTTGAAAATGTTCTGCGTTTCCTCTCTAACACACCAGAGTGCCGAGCAATAACATAAATGGCACGTTCTGTTCATGTCAGAAACATTACTAATGGGCTGTGTTGGGTGGATGTGGGTGTACGACGCATTTACACTTACGCTATCTAAGCCAAAAAAAACTTTATCATGAATAATATTGGTCGCGAAAGCCTGCGTGTGAAACACCACTTTACCTTTAAAGTCACCTCGAAAACCCACTGCGATCAAATGGGTTTCCCATATGGCTGTGCACATGATGAGCTACACTGCTGCATGTATTAACTCTTTCCTGCTCCGAGATGACTGCAAGTTGCGGGGTGCATCCCGTTCACCGCTGAATCTCGTGTACGTCATCGGAACGTAATAGGAAGTAAATATTAAATAACTTTATCGGTACCGAGGATCCCACAAGGCCGTGCGGGAAGGTGTGTAGCACAGTTTGGTACCAGCTATAATAGAGTGCTGTCCTGTCGCTACGGTGCTCTGCGGCGAGTACAATGTCTTTAAAAACAACGGCGCTATGCCTCTCTAAAAAAAATTACCGCTGAACCACTTGCGCGTTCCGAGATTCGGTGGTGAACGAGACCCATCCTGAAATGAGCAGTCGTCTCGGAACAGGAAAGGGTTAAGGGCGAGAGTGAAACGGCTTACGAACCTGAAGCCGAGACCAGAGCTCGCGGGTTTCCCGTTCACCGTAGTCCTTCTCTATCATGTCCAGCTGAAGCTGCAGTCGCTGCCGTGAGAAGAATGTCACCCAGTCCTCCTGCCACTCATTCAGCTGGTGGCATAAATATAGTTTTATTACAGACATTTAAAAACATAAGCAAATAATACCTACTTTATTTGGCCAATCCTTGACCTAAAACAGTGATATTCACTCATTTTCGGAGGCGGGCCACTTTCGCGAATAAGACATTATCAGTGAAAGAGCCATCTCACATTTGAAACCATTGGGGGGTTTGACAGCATGATGGGGTGTTTTCACTTGTGTGTATTGTCGGGGACTGCACGTCAGGGGTCGCAGTAAAAAGGACACCAGGGACTGCCACCGGCCCGCGGGCCTTGCAATAAAGAACACGGTCACCCAGAAACGTTTAATTTTATGTACAAATGGCTGGGTAATTCTTAAGACATAATTCGACACTCATGTTATGTACCGATTATCATGCTGTAGTCTTTGAACATCTCATTCTAGCCACCAATTGATATCCTCATAAAAAATTACAACAGCATTGATCCTAACGATAGGTTCTGCGCTTAATTCCCGCACCTCCGTTTAGCACGGTTGGCTATGTACGGTGGAAAGGAAGTGCAACATACATTCATACAAGTCTGTCAAACCCGGCTGAGTGTAATTGGTAATTAGCGAAAACATAACTGATTACGTGAACACTGGTTATGCAAGATCGATCTCTGAGGGAACTTGAGTGACATCTGGTGATGTCAGTTGTAACTGTGTGCCCTGTTATCAAAGGTACAACTCTGTGCAATTGAAGAAAATATATGCATTTTTTCATCAAATATACTGTTTTATAAATTTGTGTACTTATGCAAGAAAAAATGTACGTCAATCTAGTTCTTAAAATGTAACCTTAAACCAATGTTACCATCATCAGTGGTTAATAGACTATTACACAAAGGACTCTCATATTTCTACGATGTAATACTAATTAGACTGACACCTGAACAACAGCTGATTTTACCGCTCCATGATAAAACTAATTTAATCAAGTAAACATTATTGCCGCTCCTATAAAACTTTGGTCACCCAGGCTGTCCTTCAACAAAAGGGTATATTAAATCTATAATATGCTTTTTTCTGGGTTAGATCGCATAAAAATAAATGAGCCGTTAAACCTACCACCACCTAACAGCCAATTTGTAAGGTTGTCACGTAAACGGAACATGCCAATCCGCTACTAGTACAGCAAACCGAAGTGTTGGAGAGAAAATCCACAACATTTACAATCTGAGTATGACGTTTCGCCAGTATTTACAACTATCATCATTAGGTGGACAGCCAAATTCGTAGAGAAATCCTCCTGTTTCATTCCTTGGAGGGATAGATGTGATGACGTCACTTGTGAGCCCTTCACGAATTGGAATGTTCTGTTTATGTGACAAACCTTACGAATTGGCTGTGTCGGTGGCGGGTATAACGACAAATTTATATTTCAACGATCCAACCCAAAAAAAACGATATTATGGATATTGGCCGCGAAAGCCTACGTGTTAAACGGGTATATTAAAATTTAAATGGGCTACAACCAGTTTCATGACTTTAAAGCGGAGATCACATGTGGGATGTAACCACAGCATATAGCCGTATGAAACCCACATACTCTACATCCTCCTGCCCAGGGTCCATACCTGTTGGGAGAAATTCAAGACTGAAATTTGTATCAAAATCTGTAAAGCACATGAGAACCTTAATTTAGCAGTCTCAAACTGACTGGGACCCCTGTCGTGACGGAGCAGCTGAACATTGCACAAAATCATCAACGCATATACCAAGGGTGACCAACTTTCCTGACCCTACCAGCAGCATACCATAATCTTTAGATGGCCACGGGAGCCACAAGAGATAAAGATTAGCCATACAGAAGTTGACTCGTGTTGACTGGCTGTGGAATTTTGAGTTTAGAAATCTCAGTGCCCTGGGAGTACTCATGGCCTGCCTCCGATACCAGATTGTTCTCACTTCATATAAAGTTAAATTGAAGAGTTACAAATTAGCAGCGCCTCTGCAGAGCCACACTTGAACTGCCCAGGAGCCACATGCAGATGCCGAGCGATGGTCTGGCCAACCATGGTATTTTCTGTACATTATAGACTTGTAAATCTAGCGTATATAAAAAAATTAGCTGGAAACATTTATTTTAGCATTTACTCTATTGCCCTTTAATGAATGAATAGCAAAACTACATGAACTCTCTCCTAAAGCCTTCTTTTGGCTAGCAGACCTTGACATTTATCTCCTGAACATATTGCGATTATATTCTTGGTTCTTTCGGCAAAGTCACGTAGAAGGGAAATAATACAAATAAAACATAATATAATAAAATTCTCACGACATTTCGGTCACAACGCAAGCAGCCGTCCTCAGGTGAAGAAACAGAGCTGTCGGAAAGACAGCGTCTTAATGAACACTGCCCAGTGTTCACTGCCCAGTGTTCATTAAGACGCTGTCTTTCCGACAGCTCTGTTTCTTCATCTGAGGACGTCTGCTTGCGTTGTGGTCGAAACTTCGTGAAAATTTTATTATATAATGTTTTATTTGTATTATTTTATTATTTCCCTTCCACGTGACTTTACCGAAAGAACCAAGCATATGAATCCCTGCAGTCACGAAAGCTTTAAATCGAAAAATATTGCGATTAGCAAAAATATAAAGGGACGCAATGTTGAATGCTCTAAGTCTCCTTTGCAGAAGAGTTTGCCCTGATGGACTTAAATACAGATACTTTTAATAGCCATAATTCATATATTACCCAACATAATTCATATTCTGAAAAGTACATTGCACACACATGAACAATACAGTTCCCTTCATCACAAAGATGGCTAAAACAAAGAGATGAATGTGATTAGGTGTGGAAAAGCATGACTGCTGGCTGGCTAGTTGTGTTCATGTATGAAATAATGACAGCATGTGTCTATCTCATTCACTAGCTCAATCGCTTGATTTTTACGATTAATAAACAGCTGTATGAAATGTGTGTTTGTTTACACACAAATCGCCTGTTTACACATATTCATTAGATCCGATTAGCATGCCTACTCTCAGTGCGAAGGAATGTCAACATAATACATAGTTGACATGATGCTAGGGTTGGATCGGTGGGCCTAGTTTTCCACATGTTTTACATTTTCATGATTCAATACCGATAGTTTTCTCTTCCTTGTGAAGCCTCTCTCCAATCTTCCTGTTGTGAAGGTGCATTTCAGCCAGATGCTGCCCCAACAAGCCTGAGCCCCTGTCAGAGTGTACAACACAATAGACATGTCAAAGAAAACATTAACTTTATCATGTCAACAAACCCCAAGTAATAATTCATATGCAAACTAAACTACATCATATTTGTCCAGGTGGTCTGTGGCCGAGAACCTCGCTTGAAAATACGAATATATCAGTTCACATTCTGGTTTGGGTGACTCAAAACAATATTCTTCTGGGGTTTATACAATGAGTGTTACTTCCTGGGAAGTCAATCCTATGTAGACTATAAATGAAACCATTTTTTATTTTACCAGAGCTATTTTTCAGAACCGACCTGGCCACAAATGATAGCCTAACGAAGTGGCTTATCACATGGAAATTTATAGCAGCCAAATGCTCAAAATACTCATGTTTCTAAATGTGCAGGGAAAAACTGGAGAAACTGGAGAAAAACCTGCACGACCACGGGGAAAACATGCAAACTTCAAATATACAGCAGGCGTCAAGGTCGGGATCGAACCTACGAAGTTCAATATACCAGGCGAGGTAGTTAACATCTCCTAGCCACCATGGCGCCCCATTCTCTGACTTATCCACCCACCCACCCACCCACTCGTAAAGCCACCCACCCACTGACTCACCCTGCCACGTACTGAATCTCTAAACCAACAACTCAACCACCCACCCACGCACTCACCCTGCCACATACTAAATTTCTAAACCAACAACTCAACCACCCACCCACTCATCCAACCTCTCACTTACTAAACCAGCCACTCACCAACCCACCGACCCACTCATCCACCTATTCACTTAAAATAGTTCAACTACAATTGAATTATTTAAAAATCACCAGGGAAGGCCCACTGAGCTATACAGATCCTTGTCGGAAACGACGTGGCAAACAAATGATAGCTCAAAGAAGTGGCTTATCACGTGGACATTTATAGCAGCCAAAGCCTCTAAATGTATATTTCTAAATATGCATGAAAAACTCGGAGGTCCCAGAGAAAAATCCATGCAACCACAGGGAGAACATGCAAACTCCAAATATACAGGCGTCACGATCGGGATCGAACCCACGTTGTCCTATACAAATGGCGAGGGAGTTAACATTCCGCTACCCTGGCGCTCCACTCTGACTCAGCCTCCCACCCACCCACTCAAACACCCAGCCAAGCACTCATGAACCCAATCACCCTGGCACCCACTCAATCGCGAAACCCACTCACTCATCAACACACCCAGCCACTCACTTAACCACTTACCTACGAACCCACCTGCATACCCCCCACTCACTACCTCAACGACCCACTCACTCAACACTCCACTAACCCACCCACTCACCTATTCATGCCCCAAATCACACACTGACCCATCCACCCACTTAATCTATAACTCATGCACTCACTCACCCACCTGCTCACCAGCCACTTATCTACTCACCCACCCACTCATCCTGCCACCTTCTCAACCTCTAACCCACCCACGCACCGAACTACCCACCTACCCAATCACCCATCTAATAAACTACAACTAAACTATTTTGTATTTTACCAGGTAAGCCCCACAGAGCTATATAAAACATTTTAGAAGTGATCTGGTTACAACTGATACGTGAACGAAGTGGCTGATCACGCTGACATTTAGTGCAGCCAAATCTTCTAAACAAATCTTGACTCTAAATGCGGAGGGATAAATCTGGAGGACCCGGAGAAAAAACCAGAAGGCCACAGGCAAAACATTAAACCTCATAATATACAGGCAGCAGGGTCAGAATCGAATACACGATTTCCTGTATACTCAGTGAGGTAGTTAATCTCTCACCATAGTGGCACCCCTCTCTCTGACCCACTCACCCAATTACACACTAACTCACCCACTCAACCTCCCACATTAACTTACCCACCCACCAGTCACTCCCCCATTCACCCAACCACCCCCTCACTCACCCAACCACGCACCAACTCACCTACCCACTAACTCACCCACCCATCTTCTCCCGCACTCAGCCAGCCACCCGCTCAATCACGTGCCGACTAACTTACTCACACACTCACCGACCAATACACCCATTCACCCACTCACTTACCCACCCACAATCTCACTACCCAAGCCAACCACCCAGCCCCTCACTCACCCACTTATTCAATCACCCACTACCCCACACACTCACCCAACCACTTGCTCACTTGCCCATATGCTAACCCAACCACTCACTCACCGACTCACCCACCCACTAACTCATCAAAATTAATTATCAACCACTCACCCAGCCACCCACGCAATCTCATACCCACTAACTCACTCACCTACCCATTTATGCACTCACGCACCCACAAACCAACCCACCTACCCATCTCTTCACTCACTCACCCACCCACACAGTCAATCACTCACCTACATACCTACCCACTAATACTCACCCACTCATCCAACAACGAACTCACCAACCCACCCGCCGAATCACTCACTCAGGTACTAACCCACTCAACTTCTAACCCACACGCTAACCACCTAACCACCTACCCACACACTCACTCACTCACCCACACACTCACTCACTCATCCACCCACCCAAACATCCACTCACCCACCCACTAATTCACTCACCCACTCACTCCCTCATCCATCCACTCACCTACTCGCCCATCCACTCACTTACTCAATGAGCCACTCACCTTCTCACCCAGTACTTACACATCAACTGACCCTGCCACCCACTCAATTTCTAACCCACCCACTCACCCAACCAGCTGCCCACTCCCTCAGCCACTCACCTACTTACCCACCCCGCTTACACATCCACTTACCCTGCAATCCACTCAATTTCTAATCCCCCACTCACCCAACCACCCGCCCACTCATCTACTCACCCATTACCACGGAATTATTCACCCACCCATCAGTAAACCACCCAATAATCCAACCACTCACAAACTAAATCACCTATTAATTAAACCACCCACTACCTCAACCACCCACTAACTTAACCACCGAGCCACTCACCCACTCAGCAAGCCACCCACTACTATATATCTAACCCAATATCTCACTCACCCACCGCCCACTCACCTACACACGTATGCACTCACTCACACACCGCTCACTCACCTACACACTAAATTATGTTTATTTTACCAGGTGAGGCCCAATGAGCTACATAGCTCGTTTTCAAAACAACCTTCACCACAAATAAACCGACCATTAAAATTATATTTCGATTTAAAGCTTTCGTGACTGCAATGATTCATCTTCTTTGGTTCTTTCGGTAAAGTCACGTAGAATGATAATAAAATAATAAATTGATATTATTGATATTATTGATATTATTGTGTTATTTTATTTTATCAATTTATTATTTTATTATCATTCTACGTGACTTTACCGAAAGAACCAAAGAACATTAAAATTATAGACTGATCATTTCTTTGTCAGTGGGCAAACGTACAAAATCAGCAGAGGATCAAATACTTTTTTTCCCTTACTGTACATTGCGGGGGTCACAAAAATATCTCCAAAATCCTGAATGAACACAAGATCCAGGTCCGATTCAACACAGTACAAAAAAAATCCGTGATCTGGTTATATCTGTAAAGGATGTGGTTCCAGACATACAGTACCCGGGCGTTTACAAACTAAAGTGCAACTGTGGTAGCAGCTACATTGGAGAAACCATACGACATATATCGGACCCCATCCGCGAACATAAAGCAGACTTGAAACACGGTAGGAGGAACTCCTCTGCCGTGGCAGATCACTGTTATAATTCAGTGGGCTAACATGACATTGACTTCTCCAAGACGGAGGTTCTTTGCAAGCCAACCGGCTACCATGAGAGATTCGTTCATGAGGCCATCCACATATACAAGCACAGAGACAATTTCAACCTAGAAGATGGATTCTGGCTTAGTAACCATTGGAAAGATGTTTTAAACCATTTCGGTTCTTAATTGATTGTATTTTATGGTGATTTTCAGACCGCAGCCCTTTCACTGGCACTGCCTCTTAATACTTCTCACACCACGGTCAATGGTATGGTTTACAACATGTAGTATAATAATCAATAGTATAACATTGTAATGTTTAACATAACTCATAAGGCAATATATAGCATCGTAATTGCATAATGAATATACATCAGTGTGGTATATAGTTGGGTTCATAGAATAAGACATAGTGTAATATCACAAGTCTAATAGTTTATAATCTAAAGTATAGGGTAGTGTAAAGTAACGCATTGTATAATTCAAAAGTGGAATCTGTCTATGATATGATGTTATACCATGTAGTTTAGATTGGAAGGTATAATATTGTATTATATAGTAGTCCAGTTTACAGCATAGTCGTAAGGCAACTCAGGACACAACAGCGCACCTTGGCTGTTGCACTTGCCCCTTTTCTTGTTTCCTCTCTGCCTGTGTTCCCAGCCCCCTCCCTCCTCCTCTCCGGAGGTGATGCTGGTAACATGCAAATTCATATTTTAACTCCGCCCACACAGCTTAATAGACGCGGTCCTTGCATGTCAGCGTTCATTCAAGCTCTGTCTTCCGCACAGACCTGTCTCTTCACTTGAAGAAGGCCACTTGTGTTGTGGCCAAAACGTCGTGAGAATTTTATTGTCTTATTTTATTTTATTATTTTATTCCCATTCTACGTGACTTTACCGAAAGCACCAAGAAGATGAATCCTTGCAGTCATGGAAGCTTTAAACCGAAATTTACTTTTTATTTCACCAGGCAAGGCCCATTGAGCTATATAGATCCTTTTCAGAACAGACCTGGCTACAAATGATAGATATACGAGTGGCTTATCACAGATACATTTATTGCAGCCAAATCCTCTAAACGCATGTTGCTTCTAAATGCAGAGGGAAAACCCTGAGGATCTAGAACAAAATCCAGGCGACCACGGGTGAGAACTTACAAACTCCAAATATACAGGCGACAGGGTCGGGATCGAATCCACCACCTCCTGTATACTAGGCAAAATAGTGAACATCTCACCACCTTGGCGCCTCACTCTCTGACTCAACCATCCACTCACACGCTAACTTACCCACTCAACTTCCAATGTTAAATTACCCACCCAGCCATCACTCACCCATTCACTCACTCACCCAACCCGTCACTCAACCCTCCGCTCACCCACCCACTCACTCATTAACTTGCCCACCTATCTTCTCAACCACTCACCCAGCATCCCACTCAATCTCATACCAAACTAATCTACACACACCCACACACCCACTCACTGACCCACTCACTTATGCACTCGCCCAACCACCCACTTACTCCCTCATGGACTCACCAACCCACCCACCCATCTCCTCACTCACACACCCACCCCATCAATCACCCACCCACTAACTAACACCCACACACTCACCTACTCACCCACTCACCGACCCAGCACTCACTCACCGAGCCACTCAATCGCTAACCCACCCACTCACCCACCTACCTGCCCACTCACTCACCCAGTCACTAACGCACTCACTCAATGTATAGCCCACCCACTACCCACCTAACCTCCTTCCCACACACTCATTCACCCAACCACATACCCACCCACACTCACCCATACACTCACCTACTCGCCCAGCTGCTCAATTATTTACCGAGCCACTCACCTAATTACCCAGCCACTCACCTACTCACTCACCCTGCCACCTACTCCATTTCTAACCCACACACTCACCCAACCACCTCCCACTCCCTCAGCCACTCACCGACTCATCAAATCACCCACTACCCAAATAACTAATCATCCACCCACCCATCACTCAACCAAACAATAATAAAGCCACCCAATAATTAAACTACTCATTAACTCAACCACCCACTAACTCAACCAGGTTTATTTTACCAGGTAAGGCCCACTGAGCTATAAATATTGTTTTCAGAAGCACCATCGCCAAAAATTATAGCTCAAAAAAGTGGCTTATCATGTATACATTTATAGCAACCAACTCCTCTAAATACATGTTTCTAAATGTGGAGGGAAATATACAGGCATTAGGGTCAGGATCGAACCCACAACCTTCTGTATACGAGGCGAGGTAGTTAACATATCGCCACTGTGGCCCCCCACTATATGACTCTCCCACCCACTAACCCACACAGTCACCCACTCACTTAAACACCCACCGTCACATGCATCCAGGCACTGACTCACCCAGCCACTCAGTACCCATAAAACCACCCAGGCACTCACCCATGCACTTGCCCACTCACCCACCCACCCAATTATCCACACACTAAACTAAATTTTAAATATTTTTTTTTATTTTACCAGGTCAGGCCCACAGCAAAATAGATATTTTTCAGAAGCCACGTGACCACAAATAACAGTTCAATGAAGTGGCTTTTCACGTAGAAGCTAAATTATATAAATGCATGTGTCTAAATGCAGCAGGACAACCCGGAGAACTCTGATTAAATGTCACGCGACCACAGGAACAACATGCACACTCCAAATTTCCAGGCGTCAGGGTCGGGATTGAACTCACAACCTCCTGCATAAAATACGAGGAAGTTAACATCTCGCCACAATGGCACTCCACTATCTGACGTAGCCACCCACTCACCCACCCACTCATAACAAACCCACTCAACCCTGACAACTACTCAATCTCTAACCCACCAACCCAAGCACACAACAACCCACCTACCCATTCACCAACCCAGCCAATAAACTAAACTAATTTTATTTTACCAGGTAAGGGTCACAGAGCTATATACTGTACATCGCTTTCAGTAGTGACCTGGTTACAAATGATAGGCCAACGAAGTGGCTTATCACGCGGACATTTATTGCAGCCAAATCCTATAAATGCATGTTGATTTTATATGCAGAGGGAAAACCCGGAGGACATGGAGAAAAATCCATGCGACCAAGGGGAGAACGTGCAAACTCCAAATATACAGGCAGAAGGGTCGAGATCGAAACCACAACCTCCTGTTTTCCAGGTGAAGTGGTTCGCATCTCACCACAATGGCGCTCCATTCTCCGACTCTCCCATCCATGAACCCACACACCCACCCACTCAAATACCCACCCATTAACTCAACAACACATGAACTCAACCACCTACTAACTCAACCAGCCACTTACTCAACCAGCTTACTCAACCACCCACAAACTCAACCACCGAGCCACTCACACACTCACCAAGCCACTCTCTCAATCTCTAACTCACGCTCATGCATCCAGCTACTCACCCATCCACTCATCCACCCACCCACACACCAACCCACTCACCCACGCACCCAGCCAATCATAAAAAAACACTGAACTAAAACGAGTTTTTTTCCAGGTAAGGCCCACAGCTATATAAATCTTTATCAGAAGCAATCTGCCCACAAATAACAGCTCAATGAAGTGGCTTTTCACGTAGAACGTTATAGCAGCC
This sequence comes from Petromyzon marinus, assembly GCF_048934315.1. NCBI lineage: Eukaryota > Metazoa > Chordata > Hyperoartia > Petromyzontiformes > Petromyzontidae > Petromyzon > Petromyzon marinus. The sequence goes on along the minus strand of NW_027423057.1, from coordinate 5,497,735 downwards.
AAGTTCTATAAATGCATGTTTCTAAATACGGAGGGACAACCCGGAGAACCCGGAGAAAATTCCAACCGACCATGGGGAGAAGATACAAACTCCAAATGTATACAGGCTTTAGGGTTGGGGGGAACCTACGAACTCCAATATACCAGGCGAGGGAGTTAACATCTCGCCACTGTGGCGCCTCATTATCTGACTCACCCACCAACTCAACTACTAAAGCCACCCACACACTCACTCACCCACTCACAAACCCACTCACTCACTAACCCACTGACTCATCAACACACCAAGCCACTCACTCAAGAACTTACCTATGCACCCACCTACACACCCACTCACTCTAAATATACAGACGTCAGGGTCGGGATCGAACCCATGACCTCGTTTATAAAAGACGAGGCAGTTAACATCTCGCCACTATGGCACTCCACTCTCCGACTCAGCCACCTACTCACCCACCCACTCACAAAACCACCCACTGGATCTCAAACACACTCACTCACTCACCAATTTACCCACCCACTCACCCTGACACCCACTCAATCTCCAACTGACCCACCCACGCACTCAAAATCCCACCTACCCACTCAACCATCCAATAAACTGAAACTAAACAAAAAAAAATTATTTTACCAGGTAAGGTCCACAGAGGTATATCAAGTGACCTGGTTACAAATAATAGGTCGACGAAGTGGCTTATCATGTAAACATTTATTGCATTCAAATCCTTTAAACGCATGTTGATTTGAAATACGGAGGGAAAACCCGGCTAACTTAATGCACACAATGGACCAGAAGGACAAGCGCAAAGGGTTCACATAATGCGCATGCATAATGTATGTTGACTCATTAATCTCTCCCCCCCTCCCCACTTTGCATCAAGAGCACCAAAGTGTGGTCACCACATCTATGCCTCTTTATAAGGAACGAAACAGACTAACTTCTCCACAAATCTGGCTGTCGCCTGATGAAGCTAGTTGTAATTACTGGCGAAAAGTTGTACTCAGATTGTAAATGTTGTGGCTTGACTCTCCAACACACCGGTGTGCTGTACTAGTTACAAATTGTAATGTTCTGATTACGTGACAACCCTTACTAGTTGGCTGTGTCGGGTGGTGGTGGGTTTTTTAACGACACATTTATATATTTACGCGATCTAACCCAAAAAAAACCCTCTATTATGGATATTGGTCGCGAAAGCCTACGTGTAAAACAAACCCCAAGGAATCAAAAAAATCGACGCGACCACGGAAGAAGATGAAAACTCCAAATATACAGGCTTCAGGGTCGGGATCGAATTGATTACATCCTGTATTCTGGGCGAGGGAGTTAACATCTCGCCACTGCGGCGCCTCATTATCTGACTCACCCACCCGCTCAACTACTAAAGCCACCCACACACTCACTCACCCACTCACAAACCCACTCACCCTGCCACCCACCCACTCATACAAATCGGCATCAATACCGTTGCTTTGTATGATCTGCGAAACGCAGAATATTGCAGATAAAATCGGACATTTTGAGCTTACTGCCGGATCTATTGAGAGGAATCAATACAATTAGTCTCGATTCACGATCAACAAAGACAATATATAGGAAAATCTCTGATCGGTGATTTTGATTGCATCATATTGCAGCGCCCCTTTGATGATGTTATAAAGCACTTGCCCCAACAGTCTGTTAAAGGCTACACGGGGGATCTTTGTGTGCGAGTAGCTCACAGATGCTTGAGAGATCTGGACACTGTCCGATCATCAGTGAGCTCCTCCGGCAGGCGAGGCTGAGTTGGCTGTTGTCTGTGCATTAAGAGGTGTTAAATATCCCACGCAGAGGAGTCTGCTTACAGGACAGTTAAAAGGTTCTTCACGTACCGTGTCCCGTGTCACCTGAACGTTAAATGGGGCCCCAGTAATTCAGTGTCCACCGCTGATCATCTTTCACCATCACCACTCGTCCATGAAGGCCAATGCGACGAGGCCATAGATAGACGGCGTGTTATAACGGAGGAGGGGGGGACCAGGAGAAACGTTGTACTACGTGACATCACAACACCCTGCACACAACCGTAGTGGCAGATTAGGGTGCGCATCATTCACGAATATGTGGTTTAAGTGGTTGAGAGTAGATTTTGGTGTAAACTGATCACGATGCTTTGCGTGGCCTGCATTTAAAATGTAATGTGTGGGTGCGTGAGCAGATATGAGTGGGTGAGTGCGTCAGTAAGCCAGTAGGTGAGTATGTGGGTGGATGGAGGGGGATGGGCGGGCACGCCATGGGCTGGAGTGGAGGTGGACTGATGCGTTATGGGAGGATGTGGAGCTGAGTGGGCTTTGCCGACGACTGGTACCAGCGGTGTCGGGATCGGCCTCTGCGGGAGAGGCTCGTGAAGGACGCTTCTACTGGGCAGTTGGAGACAGTCGCCCTCCACCAACGGAGGAGTGACGCTCACAACAACGAGCGGAACACCGGATGATAAATATACAGCAATTTGGCACAGTACGGGGTACAGGTGGTGCATCTGCCAGTCATCTCAGTCAGCCAACCCATGGCACCTGGGTCTGTTCCAGGATCTCTGGTCAGCAAGCCTTCGACACGTCACGTGGCTTTAAAGTGCACCTGGCCTGGCACAGGCGCCGTGGTGACGTCACTGTCACTTATTGGCGAATGGCGACGGTCGATAACGCGGCGGTGGTTGTGAGAAATGCCATTTTGGGGGGGGGGGGGCGCCAAACCTGACCAGCTGTAAACCTCACGTCGCCTCGCAGCCACACAGTGGCAACAGGGAGTTCTGGATGGGTGCAAGGGGCTGGTAATCCCCCTCCACCTTCAACTAAATAACCACACACGCGAGCCCTTGGGTCTCTCTGTGAGTCGATGGATCTGTGTGTGGTGAGTCTATGGGTCTCTGTGAGAGTCCGTGGGTCTCTGTGTGGTGAGTTTATGTGTCTCTGTTTTATGAGTCTATAGGGCTCTGTGCGAGTCTGTTTGATTCGGTGGTTCTCTGTGTGATGAGTCTATGCGTTTTTGTATGACTCTATGGGTCTCTATGTGGTGAGTCTATGGGTCTGTTTGGTGAGTCTATGGGTCTCTCTCTGAGTCTATGGGTCTCTGTGGGGTGAGTCTCTGCGTCTTTGTGGGGTGAGTCTATGCGTCTCTGTCTGATGTGTCTATGGGTCTCTGTGGTGAGTCTATGGGTCTCTGTGGTGAGTCTATGGGTCTCTGTGTGAGTATGGGTACGATTGAGTCTATGGGTATCTGTCTGGTGAGTCTATGTCTCTGTTTGGTGAGTCTATGTCTCTGTTTGGTGAGTCTATAGGGCTCTGTGCGAGTCTGTGGATCTGTCTGAGTCTGTGGTTCTCTGTCTGATGACTCTATGGGTCTCTGTGGTGAGTCTATGGTTCTCTGTGCAAGTCTGAGGGTATGTGCGTGGTGAGTGTATAGGTCTATGTGTGATGACTCTATGGGTCTCTATGTGATGGATATCTGTGGTGCACATATCCTGGCACAAGCGCCGTGGTGTCGTCACCACCACTAAGTGGAGAATGCTCCTACCCCTGCTCCTGCTTGTTCTTGTGCTCGGGAAGGAGAGAGAAAACTAGACTAAGGTCCACTGAGCTAAACATCTCTTTTTCAGAAGCGACTTGGCACCAATGATAGCTCAACGAAGTGGCTCATCATCACAGTCACTAAAGTTTTAAGTCAAAACTTTAAACGAATGTTTCTAAATGTGGAGGGAAAAACCGGAGGACCCGGAGAAAAAGTCCACACGACCACGGGGAGAGACAGAGACACGCAAACTCCAAATATACAGCAGGCATCAGGGTCGAACCCACAACCTCCTGTACACCAGGCGAGGTAGTTAGGGGGGAAAGCAGAGACAGCGAGAGGGAGGAGAATTAGTCAAACTCACACTCAGTATTACTAACTAACCATGATACACTCACCATGATACTCACCATCATACTCACGCATTCACCATCATACTCACACACAAGCCCACACACATCAACAGTCACCATTCACCACTACGTGGCGGTGATGTCCCCACAATAACTCAGGTGCCAAGGTTTGACGGCTGTGCCAGGCTAAGTGCAGGAGGAGGCCACGGGCCAGACTCAGGTGCCATGGGTTGACTGCTCTGCCTGGCTAGGTACAAGAGGAGGGCTAGACCCTGGTGCTATAGGTTAACTCGTGTGCCACCACCTGCACAACCACCACAATAACAACCACACAACAATAACCACGACCAACAACTGTAACCACAACTATAATTTAACCACAACTATAATTCCCATCAGCCACACGGCCCTCTGGGAGTGCCTCTCAACAGCAGCAGCAGGGCCGAGCTCTGCTTGAAGCAGCGCCGTGAACTCAGCAGAACGTGACGGCTGTGGGCCAGGCGCCTCCTCTGTCTCCCCCCACCGCCGCCGCCGCCACTGCTGATGTGGACACACCGCGCGAGGTTCTCACCTTCAGGCTGAGTCGACGTAGAGGAGGCCCAGCGAGCCGCCGCTTCAGAAGCTTTCGCGAGCCACTGACGGTGGCCGTGAGCGGGAATCCAAATCAGCCGCTCGCCACCCACAATCCACAGCGCGCGCCGCCTCCACTCGGCCCCGGCCTAAGCGGAAGTAGCAGCGGGGGAGGGGGGCGGGGCATGGGGGGTGAGGGGGCGGGTCGCGAGGGGGTGGGGCAGGGGGGGCAAGGGGGGGGTGAGGGGGAGCATAGAGAGGGTTCGTTAGGTGGAGAAAAAGGGGGGGCATGGGGGGTTGTGAGGGGGCATGGGGGGTTGTGAGGGGCATGGGGGGTTGCGAATGTGGAGGGGCGGGGGGGGAAGGGGGGTCACGAGGAGGGGCAGGAGGGGCAGGGGGGTAGCGAGGGGGAGGGAAATGGCGGACCATGGGGCGTGGTCGCGAGGGGGGGCAGGGGGGGAGGAGCTCAGGTGTGAGGGGGAGGAGCTCATGGCTCTGACGTCACGGGGGCGTGGTTACCTTGGACCACCCCCGCGCCTCGCGCCACGTGCTTCCCACTGGCAGTTTGGCCGTTAGAGAGACGCTGACCGACCCCAGAGCAGGAGTGGAACCGAGCTGTGGGTGAGTGGTGGCGGTGGTGGTGTGAGTCTCTCTGTGTGAGTCTGTGTGTGTGTGAGGCTTTCTATATGAGTCTGTGTGTGTGACTCTCTGTGTGTGTGTCTCTCTGTGTGAGTCTGTGTGTGTGTGAGTCTCTCTGTGTGAGTCTGTGTGTGTGAATCTGTGTGTGTGACTCTCTGTATGTGTGTGAGTTTCTGTGTGAGTCTGTGTGTGTGTGTGAGACTCTCTGTGTGTGTATGACTCTCTGTGTGAGTCTCTGTATGTGTGAGTCTGTGTGTGTGTGACTCTCTGTATGTGTGAGTCTGTGTGTGTGTGTGTGGGTCTCTGTGTGTGTGTGTGAGTCTCTGTGTGAGTCTGTGTGTGTGTGAGTCTGTGTGAGTCTCTGTGTGTGTGAGTCTGTATGTGTGCGAGTCTCTGTGTGAGTCTGTGTGTGTGTGGAACGGTCGTAGAGCTGACAGCGCGCCGCGCTATGAACCCGGCGACCCCGAGTTGGATTCCCTCTAAAGGCCAACAGCAGTAACGATTATCTGAACCGGTGCTGGGCCTCCCCTAGGTTGACTCAACCTCGAATGAGTACCTGGTGTGGTGTGTAAAGATCGCCACTGGGGAGACAAAGGCGGCCGGGCGTGGTGCTGGCAATCCAACCCCCTCGTGTGTCGTGCCGGCCTTCATACGTACTGCTGGCTAACAGCACTTGCCCCTACAGCCTGTTAAGTCTCTACGGGGATCTTTGTCTTTGGTGTCCCATACTGGCAGGGGGAGGAGTGTTGGTGTTAATGTTGGTGGTATTAGTGGTGGGGGTGCTCGTGATGGTGGTGGTGTTAGTTGTGTTAGTGATGGTGGTGTTAGTGATTGTGGTTGTTAGTAGTGGTGATAGTGGTGGTGTTACTGGTGTTAGTGATGGTGGTGTTGGTGTTGGTGGTATTAGTGATGGTGGTGTAAGTGAGGTGATTGGATACCATGGTGGTCCCCATCTTTAAGAAGGGAGACCGCACAGACTGTAACAACTACAGGGGCATCTCACTCCTCAGTGTGCCGGGAAAGGTCCTGGCAAGGATTATTCAACACTGCCTTACCAGGCATGCTGAGGAGAGGCTTGCGGAGCCCCAATGTGGTTTCAGGAAAGGGTGGTCCTGCACAGATGCCATATTTTCTGTCCGTTTGCTAAAGCAGAGGTGTAGGGAATTCCAACAAGACCTACATCTCTGCTTTATTGACCTGGTAAAGGCCTATGACACCATCAGTAGGCCTGGGCTCTGGGTTCTTCGTGCTTTCGGAGTCCCTGACCCGCTGCTGACGATCTTTAAGGACCTTCATTATGGTGAGCGGACCCGGGTAAAACTACATTGCCGGGAGTCGGAGCCATTCCCTGTTCACCTTGGGGTGCGACAGGGATGTCCTCTGGCTCCAACATTATTTAATATCTATTTCGACCACGTAGTTCGTGAGGCCTTCAGTAGCTGTACCGGAGGAATTTCCATCTGGTACAGATACAGTGGGAGGCTGATCAATGCCCGGATGCCGTCAAGGGATGGCTCCCTATTGGTCAACCACGTTATGTATGCCGATGACGTGATAATTGCGGCTCACTCAGAGGAGGAGTTGGAGGCGCTGCTGCTAAAACTGGAGTGTGCCACTAAGAGGTGGGGCCTTACCATCAGCCCCACCAAAACGAAGCACCTGCCTGGGTATTTTGTACCATCGGGCACTCCACCCCCACAACTCCCAATCGGTGATGGGGCAGTTGTGGAGAGAGTGGAAAGTTTCCCATACCTGGGCAGTGTGCTCATGACCGTCTCCGGTTTAACAGCAGAGGTCTCACTCCGAATCAGTCGAGCGGCATTATCTTTTCAGCAGTTGCGTAACGCTGTGTGGAAGCTACCTGGTCTGTCGCTCCACACGAAGCTTCGGGTCTTCTCAGCCGCAGTCATTCCCTCCCTTCTCTACGCTTGTGAAACGTGGACCCCCCTAATGGAACATCTTTGCCAGTTAGAAACGTTGAGGCTGGCCTGCCTCCGATCAATCCTGGGTTTACCCATGCTGGATTGTGTGAGGAGCTCACAAATCCTCGAAAGATCTGGACAAAGCCCCATCAGTGAGCTCCAGCAGGCAAGGCTGCGTTGGCTGGACCATGTAGCCCGCATGCCCAATCACCGCATGCGCAAGCAGCTTTTATTCGGCCGGATTGAGGGGGCTGAACGGACGCGGCACGGGCTAGAGAAGAGATGGAGTGATGTGGTACAGCAGGATGTGGAGCTGAGTGGACTTGCCGATAACTGGTACCAGCTGTGTCAAGATCGGCCTCTGTGGAAGAGGCTCGTGAAGGACGCTACTGGGCAGTTGGAGGCAGTCGCCCTCCAACAACAACGGAGAGCGCAGGAACGACGCTCGCAACAACGAGCAGAGCGCCGGATGGCTAAAGCACAGCAAGTTGGCACAGTAAGGGGCACAGGTGGTGCATCAGCCAGTCATCTCAGTCAGTCGACCTGTGGCACCTGGGTCTGCCCTGTGATCTCCTGCCAGCGGGCGGGCGTTCGACACTTCACGTGGCCTCAAGGTGCACATGGCCTGGCACAAGCGTCGTGGTGACATCACCGCCACTTAGTGGTGAATGTCGGTTGTTGTTGTTGTTGGTGTTAGTGATGGTGGAATTTTTGTTGCTGGTCTTAGTCGTGGTGGTGTTAGTGATGGTGCTATTATTGGTGCTGGTAGTGGTGTTCGTGGTGGTCTTAGTGGTGGTGTTAGTGGTGGTGGTATTATTGGTGGTGGTGTTAGTAGTGGTGTTAGTGATGGTGTTAGTGGGGTAGTGTAGCGGTTAGCGCGCTGCGCTAAGAACCTGGCGACCTGGGTTTGATTCCCGCTCACGGCCAACATTGGTGATGATTATCTGAACTGGTCCTGGGCCTCACCCTAGATCGACTCAGCCTTAAATAAGTACCTGGTGCGAGGTGCAAACATTGCCACTGGGGAGACAAAGGCGGCCGGGCGTGGTGTTGGCCACCCACCCCCTCGTGTGCCGTGCCGGCCTTCATAGGTGCTCGCGGACAGCACTTGCCCCAACAGTCTGTTAAGGCTAAACGGGGGATCGTTGTCTTTGTTCGTGGTGTTAATTGTGGTGTTAGTAGTGGTGTTCGTAGTAGTGGTGTTCGTAGTGCTGGTGTTCGTAGTGGTGGTGTTGGTGGTGTTAGGAGTAGTGTTAGTAGTGGTGTCCGAACAGAGGAGCAACGCTCACGACAACAACCTTTGAGCCGGGCATCTAAAAGGCAGCAAGTTGGCACAGTCATCTCAGTCAGACAACTCATGGCACCTGGGTCTGACCTGCGACCGCCTGTCAGTGAGCCTTCGGCACTTCACGTGGTCTCAAAGTGCACCTGGCCTGGCACAGGCGCCGTGGTCACATCACCGCTACTTAGTGGCGAATGGCAGTTGTTGTTTTTTGTGTTTTTCGTATTGTGGGTGACTGGTGAGGATGTGAGTCCGTGTTGATGATGAGAGTCCGCATTGTGACGTGACGTGCGTTTAGACGTGGGTGTGTCACGCCCCTTCAACTCTGCGTGTCCCTCACCTCTGTCTCCCGCTCTCCACGCAGAGACCCGGACCGCGCGAGAGACACAGTGAGCTCTGAGCACCCTCGTCTGCAAGTTGCAACTATGGAGGTACATGTGGCTCCTTGACTCGTGTGGTGAAGTATGGGTGGACGTGTGTTCTCCCCTCTGCGTATGCCTACCTGTCACCTGTATACCTGGGTGTGCTTCTCCTTGCCCGCCTAAGTGTGTGCGCGTCTATCAGAGTGTCTCTCTGAGATCCTGTTGGTGTACGTGCCCGTCTATGCGTGAGCATCCACAGCGCTGTTATCTATCCACTGATGGATGAACGCCTCCCTCCCTGAGACCCTACAACAACTCACATCCTGTGATGGAATAATCCGCCAAGCGCCGATTTCGTCGCACCATCTCTCTGGCGCCTCTCCTCTCTGATGTGTTCTGTTCCTTGGTTGTCGCTCAGTTATTATTCTTGACCGTGAGCCATTGTTGTCCCTCCTAGCCATGGCTCGTCCGGCCCGAGTCCCACTCACTCCTCTTAACAGTTTGAACGATCCCATTGACCTCCCTGTGACCTCGAAATCCACACGTCTTTCATTGTAAATCCAAGCTTGGCAACTGATATTGGCCAAATATCCCAACGCTGAGAACTGGCAACATCTCGGCAGGACCCTCCTGAATGTGGAGCCCAGGATGTCAGAGATGCTGGCTCAGTGCTCGCCCACTGCACTTGCTCCAACATCTTAATCAAGCCCATGTGGTGGACCTTCGTCTTTGTGTGTGTAGATCAGCCGAGCTGGAGAGGCTCGGAGTAACGGCGAGTCTTGCACCACGTGGAGTGCGCTGTCCTCAGCACGCACTGGCTCCATCCGCAGCAAATCGCCACAAGGTAAGAACAGAAATGAGTGACGTCAAGATGGCCACGCTGAATGGTGGGACATCACGATGGTCATGTTTCAAGGGGGACGTCACAGTGACCATGATGCATGGGGGGACTTCATGGTGGCCATGTTGCATGGGTGATGTACCGTTCGACTTTTGCCGTTCTCTGGTCTAACACCGACGAGACAAGGTCATAAAGAAGGCTGTCTCTGGTGCGGGCCAGTCAGTTTCAAAGACAATGCCCATATATTATCAGAGCATGTTTGTTTGCATATTTTTCCACAAGTACGTGTGGTAAATGTAGACTTGATGCCTTGCAAAAGGTAGCTATTTGGTGTTTGAACATATTAACACCTGTTTTTGTGCCAGAAAGGGTAAAAGCTATTCTTATTTCATAAAATCCTTCATGGCATATCTGTGTTATATTTATCTAATTCATTAACCCTGTTGTCAAACCCAAGCAACCTAAGATGTCCTCAGAGCTGCATATAGCTGGACATCAAACAAAGATGGTCACTGCATGGCACGCTTTCAGATGTGCTTCTGCAGTCATCTGGAATGCTCTTCTGACATTAGGCAGCCACTGGAGCGATGCACTTTTAAATCAATATTTTTTGCGAACTTGTTAGTTTGTTGTCTTTCCCCCTCACTTCTGATTAGCAGGGCTGCCGAAGCACGGTTTAACATACGGACATAACTGGTATTGGCCAAAACATCCAAATCCCCTGCAAATTCCTCAAATTGGGATCACACAGCAGACGTAATGGCAGCAGCGTCACCCCCATTCTCTGTAAATCATCTGCAGGAACCTCCTGAAAAGGAATCTTGAGACTTTTTGAGGCTGTGCTGCGTAAACGAAAGATCACCGACAGCTGTTGTTATTCTCTTGCCTGCAGCAATCCTGGCTCTCTTTGGCCCACAAATGACCCACCGGGAGAAGCTGGAGCTTGTCGCCATACAGAAAGTATGGTACTTTGCGCTCAGCAACAGATCCCGGGGACACAACAACGATGGATACGACGACCACGAACATCATTACATTCCGGTGAGACTCGCCACAAAGCCCCCGCCGTGGGGGCGGTCACAGGGCGCAGCGGTCGCGGGGTTCGTGGCTTCTTGTCATTGCAATTTAAGCAGCAACCAACCAGAGAAAGCACACGTGCACTCTCCCACACACTTCACAATCAGAAGTTTATTTCCCAAGTTAAGCCCATTGAGCTAAAGAGCTTTTTTTAGGGTGACTCGGCCAGCAGACATCAGAGCATTCCACAATTACAGATTTAAGAAAACCAAACACTTAAAAAAGCAATTATTTCGTAAAATAATGCTCACATGTTGTGATTTTCAAAATATAGTCAGTCTAAATTTGTGTCATTTTGTGCAGGTCCACCATGAGCACCTTCACTACCGCTATGAGGTGCTGAAGAAGATTGGGCGCGGAGGTCAAGGCCAGGTGATCCGGTGCCTTGACCACAAGATGAACACCCTGGTGGCCGTGAAGATCTTGGTATCACCATTGAGGTAAGAATTCAGAGTGCTGTCGTCACAAGGATGATGTTGTTACGTCCAGTGCTGTGGGCGGCCGTGTGATGAGGTGGTGACAAGTCGTGCCTCACGTAGAGGGTCCCCGGTTCGACTCCTGACTCGGGTGCCCTCCTGTGTGGAGTTTGTATGTTCTCCCCCTGTTCTGGATCAGTTCACGCTTACATTACATTAAGTCTTCATTTTACCTAGTAGAGGCATTCCTGAAAAGTGCCACGTTAAGGGAAAGCACATTAAGCAAACATAATATCCCCATATATAATGTAACGATAAAGTTTTGCAAGATATAATACACGCACACAGTGATGTGAAGAGACCAATAACGGAGGGCATGCTGTCACGTCACGTGATCATTCCGCATTCCGCCTACTGTGTCATACCGCTCAGCCGTGCAATTTTATAGCGGGCACATTCCACGTTATAATGGGCGCTTTCCTGCATTAGAACAGAAGCATTCCGGATTATAATGGGTGCGGTCCGCGTTATAATGGGAGCCTTCCACGTTATCATGGGCACGTTCCACGCTATAAAAGGCATGTTCCACACTGTAATGGAGTTGTCCCATGTCATAACGGGCGTGTTCCGTGTTATAACGTGTGCGTTCTGCGCTACAGCAGCTACATCATGGGACCTCCTTTGCCAGTACCAAAATATACTCCCAAAGGAGGTCCCATGATGTAGCCATTCACCCCGAGCTCTCATTACTCTGATAACGCTTGTCTTTGTGCTGTACGCCTTTTGGCATCCCTGGTCTAACACCGTTTTTGAGACGAGGCTCAAAAGAAAGCTGTTTCTGGTGTGGACCAATCAGTTTCAAAGACAATGCATATATTATCAGAGTATGTTTTTTGTTTGCATTCTGACCACAAGTATTGTGGTTAATGCAGTAATGATTCCTTGTAAAAGGTTTCAGTTTGGTGTTTTAACATCTTAACACCTGTTTTCTTGCTAGAAAAAAGGAGAAAATATATTCTGATATTTTGGTACTGGCAAAGGAGGTCCCATGATATTCCACGTTATAATGTCTTGCTCTGTGAGAGCCACATTCAGTCACGACTCAGCTGTGGCTCAGTCTCTAAAACTCAGGCTCAGCTCTAGCTCAGCCGTGGTTTGGCCCAGGCTTGAGCCGCTCAGCTGCTTTTAAAGATACATGAGTGGCTCAGCCGTGGCTTGGCTCAGCTCCTGGGAATCCTGAGTGTGGCTGGGGCCATGCTCGGAGTCGGCTCAATTCACACATTAGGGAATCACTACGTTCAGGCAGCACCCCAAGCCCCCTTCTATCCCTTGCTTATTTGATCCTCTTCCCGATCCTTTCTGGAACCTTCCATGAGCGCACTACCGGAACTCACAATGCCATTACACTTGGGGAACGCATATTTATTTATTTCTGAATAGAATTTGTTTCTGGTCATTCCTTAAGCAAGTCTAAGTCATGATTCATTTGTGGATTTTCTCTGCACAGCTCCAAGCGTGATAAATTTCAGAGAAAGGAGCTCCAGATGGCTCTGGAACTTCAGGGCGAGGGCAGTGATGAGGACTACAACGTTGTCAAAGTCCTGAATCATTTTGACTTCAGAGGACACCACTGCATTGTCCTGGAGCTGTTGAAGTACGTACCATGTGTTCCCACCCCCCCCCCCCCCCCCCCCCCATAGCGTGGTTAACTTCATTAGCTAAACTAAAACTTTTATTTAACAGGTGAAGCCCACTGCCCTATCAGTTATTTTTCACAAGCGGCCTGGCTACAAATGATAGCTAAAAAAAGTGGCTGATGTGGAAATGTATAGCAGCCAAATACTCTAAACACATGTTTCGAAATGTGGAGGGAAAAACCAGAGAACCCGGAGAAAAAGCCACGTGACCAGGGGTAGAACATGCAAACTCAAAATATACATGTGTCACGGTCGGGATCAAAGCCTCGATCTCTTCCACACCAGGGGAGGGTGATAACGTCACACCACCGGAGCTAGATGTTACTTTTGGGATTCCTGTGCCACCCACGCATTGTGATACTGTGGAGCTGTCATGTGTCCCGGGTGCATGAGGCCACGCCTCTTTTCTCAATAAGCCCCGCCCACTTTTATATAGCCACGCCTCCACTCGATCAGCGCAGTGGTAATGCTTGAGCCCCTCGGTGAAAATCCCTGAGTTCGATTCTCAACTCGGACGCCTTTCTCTGTGGAGTTTGTATCTCCTAATGGATAATTCCACCACCCGGAAACAGAGCCAATGAAAGCAAGTGGACAGATGTGCTAACTGATTTGGTTTATCAGCAAACCGATGACCTAAACCCACACTGAGCTATGAATCATATTAGTCGTGAATGTGCAAATAGAATATTAATATTGTCGTTATCAGAATCCACGCAGTATTGCAGGGTATGACACTGACGCTGCTTCGTTGTTGTCATTGTTGTTGCTGCTGCTGCCTCTTTCACAGGGAGAGCCTCTATGATGTGATTATGGAAGCGGGGCTCCGGAAATTGCACATGGGGATGGTGAAAACTTACACCAGGGGCATCCTCAAGTTCCTTTGCCACACCAAGGCCAGGAGCATCATCCATGCAGATATCAAGCCAGTGAGTGGACACAGCAATCAGCGTGACTTTGTTCCAGAGTTGTGTCATTATTGGGGACTCGGTCCATAGAGAAAACCGACCACGTTGGTCACAGGGTCGATGTGTTAGCTCTGTCCGTCTATCTGGAAGGAGGCAGGGTCACGTTACCTCTGGTGATGATCTGGTATGAATTAAACTGTCGTGTAGAGTCGTGTCGCTATTGGGGGACTCACCAAAGAGAAAACTAGCAATGTAGATCACAGCGTTGCCCCAAACTTTGAGAAACACAAACCGGAGCCGAAAAGAATGATTTTCAAAACGTGCCAAACACGCGTTTGAACTGACAGCTGCCCGTTGTCAGAATCCATGCTGTGAATGGAAAACTTCCCAAGACAAACGCGCGGTGGAAAGCGTCACGAAATCCGTGCGCCCTTGAGTGTGGTTTTTGGTCCATAACTCGTTATCGGGCAGCTGTGAGCAACTAGGATAAGTTGTCGATAGAGCCGCACCCTTTTACTTAGATGGTGCTTCAGAGAGCTTTAAATATGATGAGCCTCGACTAACATCGCTCATCTTGACGCATTTGAAAGGGGCACCCCCAGTGGCAGCTGTCAGAAAACAGCGAATGTTGCACTTGACTCAAGGTTGATGACGGCGCTACGCCTCACCTAGTTCCCCTGTTTAGCTTGTACCGTGGTACGTGATTGATCCACTGCTGGCTGAATGCTATCGGCGTAACCTCCGAGTGTGAATTCCTTCTGCCTTTCTTCCTTTAGGAAAATGTTCTACTCAAGGATACCGTGACCGGCACCGTCAGGGTCACGGACTTTGGCAACAGCTGTTTTGTGAAAAGGCAACGTGAGTAACCTCACCTGGGTGTGAGTTTCTGCGTGTGGGTGTGAGTTTCTGCATGTGGGTGTGTCTGTGTTCCAGTGTGTGTGTGTAAGTCTCTTAGTGTCTGTACATGTGACAGTGTGTGATAACGATGCTGTTCATGACACAGTGAGTATACACACACACGTACATATATATTTGTTGTTGTTGTGCAGCTCTGTATGTGGGTGGGACCCTGCCATACCTCTCTCCGGAGGTATTGCTGGGCTACAGATTAACGTGTGCAGTGGACATGTGGGCACTGGGCTGCACAGTGGCGGAGTTGGCGACCGGCAGGGAATTATTCCAGTCGGACAGCCGCGACGACCACCTCCCGTGCTGCATGGAGGTATTTCCAACTGGACGTTCACCCGCTCGTGATTCCCCCCTCCTTTCTTGAAGTTGTAGGCTATGGGGGGGGGGGGGGTGGGGAGCCAGGAGAGGGGGGCGATTGGCTACTTGGTGATCTGGCGAATGGCAGCCATCGTATGTTGTATGTGTGTACACGTGTGTGTCCTGTACGTGTTGTGGGAGCAGTGGTGTAGCGGTTAGCATGCTCAGCTACAAACCCGGTAATGCGAGTTTGATTCCAATTCACGGCCAACATCAGTGACGATTATCTGAACCGGTACTGGGCATCCCCTAGTACAAATCAGCCTCAAATGAGTACCTGGTGCCGTGTGTACCTGCTTCAATATAGCCAACCATCCCCTCTCTGTGTGTGCCACAGTCCTGGCCCTCAACAGGTGCCGCTACTGTTGCTGCTGGTGTTTCTACTCACTACTATAAGCACTTGCCCCTACAGTCTGCTGCGGCTACACGGGTGACTTTTGCCTTTATTTCAACCATGTGCAGATCCTCGGGTTGCCTCCAAGATGCATGATGGATGCAGCTCCTGACGGAATGCACTACTTTGGTGAGTTGAAGGGTGGGGCGAGCAACTGGCCGGATTCAGTGTTAGGGTGTGGCCTGGAGCTGTTGTAGTTCTTTTTGGGGGGGTGGCCATGGGGGGGGGGGTCTCTTTGTATTTTCAATTCCTTGGGTGAGTGGGTGGCTAATTGGGCGCGTGGGCAAGTGGGTAGGTGGGCAAAGTGGTGAATGGTGACTGTGTGTCTCTCCTGCTGTGCATGTCTCCTGCAGATCGTTTGGGCATGATGTTCTCCCCAGTCAAGAGAAGGGTGCCAGGGAGCTTGTCACTTCACGGGGCACTCAAAAGCCACGACCCGGAGTTTGTTGACTTTGTCAGCTCCTGCCTGCGGTAAGAATCATCCCCCACCCCCTCCCCCCTCCCCATGAGGATTTCTCCCACCAAGGTGATCAACGATCGCCCTCCACCGATCACCAGGAAGATGTGGAGCTGAGTTAACCTGCCGATAACCAGTACCACCCTTGTTAAGATCGCCCTCTTTGGAGGTCCGTTAAAGATGATCCTCGGCAGTGCGAGGCTCAGGGCATTTTTAGAGTACTGCGTAATGAAGGATTGCCGCTGCTACCAAGACTACCGCTGATGCCGTGCGATCCTGGACCTCGTGGGAGAAGGGAAGGAACGTCAATCCTCTCACCACGCCTCTCTCACCACGTGCGCTGTGTGTGACCCCGGTGCGTCTCTCAACAGATGGGATCCGGATTGTCGCATGACGCCAGCGCAGGCGCTGGGTCACAGCTGGCTCCGGACCGTGGCCACCAGCACCACCAGCAACGCCACTGCCACCACCATTGCTGCTCCTGGCAGTGTACAGTGTTTTGGAGCTGCTGAGCGACGGTAAGCCATGAGCTGCTTGTCCAATGTTCAAGGCAGTCCATAGGGAGGTGTGGGGCCCAGGGCAAGTCACAATTAAATCGGAAGTATTACCAACAATACAGGGTTTTTTTCGGTTAGATCGCATAGATATACATGTGTTGTTAAACTCACCACCACCCAACACAGCCAATTAGTAAGGTGTATCATGTAAACAAAATGTGCCAATTAGTTACTAGATCAGCACACCAGTGTGTTGGAAAGTAAACCCACCACATTTACTATTCGAGTACGACATTTTGCCGGGGATTGCAACCAGCCTCATAAGGTGATGGCCAGAATTGTGGAGAAATACTCCTGTTTCGGTCTTAAATAGTGATAAATGTGAATGTGATGTCATCATTTGTGAGCCAATCTGGTGCGAAAGCTTGCGTGTTAAAAATACATTTTACGTCTGACACCGTGACATCGAAGCACAGGGCCGCCAAAAGCACGGTGCCCGGGGCGGTTTCCCCAGTACACCGTACCCGGGGGACGGCTCTGCTCCTGTTAATGTATTTATATTTATTACTACTACCCTTATTTAGCCAGCATGAGCCTCACTCAGTCTCAAGACTCTTTTTCAGTAGAGTCCTGCCAAGTTGTTTGCAGTACAGAACAAATTTGCTTTTGCTACTGCTGCTATGCGATCCCGATTGAATGATTTGGAGGTTCAATTTCTAACACTGACGAGGATGTCCATCCAAAACTGGTTGCATTGCGTTTGTCAGGGTTCAGTTACGTGGAGGAAAATGCCAAACCCAAAGGAATGAAAGTTACATTTTAATGTACAATTTTATTGAGGGACTGTGTGTTGTCTTGGTGGGGTCTGGGGCTGTTTTTGTTGATGTTTTGCTGCCTTGCCCAAGTTTACATTTAGTGTTGAAAACTGGCAGGATTTTATGTACTTTGTGCTTATGTGCTCAATTTTTTATGACTTGCTTACATTTTTACACGTTGCACTCCTTTTGTTTGTTGCTGTAACTTGCTTACCCTGTGCCTCGACTGCATATCTGTGAAGGAAGAGCTTCATAGCTTATCGTATTCCTCTTCATCCAGTATAAATAATGTATTCTGATTTGGAAACCAATGCAGGACAAAACGGGGGGGGGGGGGGTAGAACACACTCCACATTCCACACGGAGAAGTGACCCAAGTATGGGAATCAAACCCAGGTCCCTCTTTGACTGAGTTCCAGCCCTGCCGCCCGCAAACGAACACATGTACAGTTCAAACCCCACGTGTACATTCGGTTATATACGGATGTATTTTTATAATTGGTTCCTGGGTGAGGACAAAGAATGAGGCAGCCATATCTTTGCCATTTAGCCCTTCATCCAGTGTGATATCGCAAAACTAAGCCCATTTTGTAACCAGACCCACGATGGGCATGGTATGCTGCATTATTGCAGCATCGTTATTAACCTGGTTAATCTATCTCTGCACACAGTTAGTCCGTACGCAGACGATGGGGGGGGGACGGACTGCGATCTCTGCTGTAGCAGGAAGTTGGAACGGTGTCGTGCGCATCTCTTCACAGAGCGGAGCCGGCGCTGCCCCCATCCTCCGCGCTTGCCCTGGCCTCTAAATGGAAGCTGACGGTTGTGGTGGAAGAGGAGACCCTGGTGGAGGAGCTCGTGGTGCAGGGAGAGGAGACCCTGGTGGAGGAGCTGGTGGTGCAGGAGACCCTGGTGGAGGAGCTGGTGGTACAGGAGGAAGAGGAGACTCTGCTGGAGGAGCTGGTGGTACAGGAGGAAACCCTGGTGGAGGAGCTGATGGTGCAGGAGGAGACCCTGGTGGAGGAGCTGGTGGTGCAGGAGGAGACCCTGGTGGAGGAGCTGGTGGTGCAGGACGAGGAGACCCTGCTGGAGGAGCTGGTGGTGCAGGAGGAGACCCTGGTGGAGGAGCTGGTGGTGCAGGAGGAGACCCGGGTGGAGGAGCTGGTGGTGCAGGAGGAGGAGACCCGGGTGGAGGAGCTGGTGGTGCAGGAGGAGGAGACCCGGGTGGAGGAGCTGGTGGTGCAGGACGAAGAGGAGATGGGGGGGGAGACAGAGGAGGTGGAGTCGAAGAAGGAGCAGGAGGAGGAGATGGTGGTGCAGGAGATGGTGGTGGAGGAGAAGGAGATGACAAGGAAAGAGGATCAGGCGATGGTGATGCAGGAGAAGAGGAAGCGAGGGGGCCTGGCCCGCATAGGGAGAACCATCCGTTCACTCCTCCGACGCGCGCTGCTGTGTGGTGGCCGGTCCACCACACAGTAGAGGTGATGGTCATGGATAGTTGTGAACCACGACCACTATCACCACACCCACCACATGCACACTCCACACATACACCCCCCTGTGATACCCACCACCCACCACACACACCCTGCACCCACCCACCCCGTGACACCCACCACACACTACACAAAGAGCTAGGAGTTTAGAGGGTTAGGGATTTATAAAGTTATGGGTTTAGAGGTTTTGGGGTATTTTGGGGATAAGGGGTTTATATGTTTAGGTATTTCGAGGGTTATAGGGTTTAGGGGTTGAGAGTGTTAGGGGTTTAGGGGATTCTAGAGTTAGGGGTTTAGAGGGTTAGGGTTTTAAGGTTAAAGGGGTTTAAAGGGTTAGGTGTTTATGTTTCCTCTATAAGTAATGATAAATGTAAGATGTCTTCTTCCTACACGCGTTTGTTCCACTCACGTGGGGTCCGCCGTCCTTGCCACCTTCTCCACACCGCCCCGTCCCGCGCCATCTCTCCCTCCGCTCCTCGGGCCACCACGTTCGACCGCATCACCACATCGCCCCACGTCTTCTTCTGCCTTCATCTCCTCATCTTAAAATCACAATTACTTAATAATACGCTTCCAGGCCGCACTAAGCCTGTAGCTGTCAGAGAGGTTAAAATAATACAAATTTTCTCAGTTTCAATGGATTCTCGAATTAGTCTTGGCCAGTAATAATGAGTTTTACACAACACTTCATCGTTATCAAAATACATTAAGTGTTCTTGTTGGCAAGCATGTACTGCAACTTCCGACAGTTATGTTTGAGAGTGTTTAATATTTATTTGGTGTTCCTTTAGTCTTACGCTAATGTTACGTCCCATCTGTCCAATATAACATCTGCCACATAAGCCATTAATCCGATACACACCATCCGTTGACAACTTAGGCAATTCATCTTAAGTACAAGATACTATTTTTTTAATTTTGTGTACCGTGCCAAATCTTACTTAGATGTTTAGCTTTTTGCTTTTCCAAAACTCGAGCTAATTTCTCAATTACTCCCACGATATATGGTATTTTAATTGTTTAATAACCTGATTCAGCAGTATTGCTGTTCGATCTTGGTTTAGCATTCATTGCTGTTAATTATTTGAGCATTATTGTAGACATTCAATCGTAGCGTTTCTTTGACATGTTCAATCTCTCTCCAGACATTCACCATCTGACACTGTTTTAGCCAGATGTATGAGCATCTTGATGAGAGAGGTTTTCTGTACGGGGTGATAATGCAAATCTGCATTCAGATAGGCATCAGTATGCGTTCCCTTTTGGTAAACGCTGTGTGTGTTATTTTACCATTTAGGCCTCGTCCGATAAATCACCTCTCCAAAGGAAATAAGTATTTAGAGGCCACACGGGACCGGGGGGGGGGGGGGGAGTTTATCGTTGTGTCTGTTGCTGCGAGCAGATAGCGCGCAATGGAGAGCTTGCTCAGAGCGGAGCTGGGCACGGACTCAGCGAGGACGCTGGGCGCTTCGGCCGGTGGAGGCTGCATCAGCACCGGGCAGAGCTACGAGACGGGGCGCGGACACGTGTTCACCAAGATCAACGCCAAGAGCGGGGCACCCTCCTCTACGCCTCCTCTACGCCTCCTCACCACCTCACCTCCTCTACCCTTCTCCTCGCCTCCTCTACGCCTCCTCACCACGCCACCTCACCACGCCACCTCACCTCCTCACCATGCCACCTCACCTCCTCACCATGCCACCTCACCTCCTCACCACGCCACCTCAACACCTCACCACCTCACCTCCTCTACCCTCCTCTTCGCCTCCTCTACACCACCCCGCATCCTTGCCTCAACCTTCATTCATTCAGCCCTGTCATTAATGTATCACTTTTTTTTTAGCTGCGACTACTAGCTAATTTGTCAGTTACTCCCACGATATATGGTATTTTAATTGTTTAATAACCTGATTCAGCAGTATTGCTGTTTGATCTTGGTTTAGCATTCATTGCTCTGTTAATTTGAGCATTATTGTAGACATTCAATCGTAGCGTTTCTTTGACATGTTTAATCTCTCTCCTCAAACTTTGACCATCTGACACTGTTTTAGCCAGATGTATGAGCATCTCGTTGAGAAAGGATTTCTGTGCGGGGTGATGATGCCAATCTGCATTCAGATAGGCATCAGTATGTGTTCCCTTTTGGTAAACGCTGTGTGTGTTACTTTACCATTTAGGCCTCGTCCGAGCAAAATATCCAGGAAAGGGAGTGTGTTATTCACCTCCATTTCCATGATGAACTGGATGGCCGGTTTTTGTAAATTGAGATGATTTAGACATTCATTCATTAAGTATCTTTACCATGTCGCCAGACAACCAAAGTGTCATCTACATATCTACACCAAAAGTGGGTTTTAATGTACTTGAAGCAAGTGCTCTTGCAACCCGGGGGTTGATGACCCCTGTGTTAGAGGCCACACGGGACGGGGGGGGGGGGGGGAAGTTTAACGTTGTGTTTGTCGCTGCGAGCAGACAGCGTGCAATGGAGAGCTTGCTCAGAACGGAGCTGGGCACGGACTCGGCGAGGCCGCTGGACGCTGCGGCCGGTGGAGGCTGCATCAGCACCGGGCAGAGCTACGAGACGGGGCGCGGACACGTGTTCACCAAGATCAACGCCAAGAGCGGGGCACCCTCCTCTACGCCTCCTCACCACCTCACCTCCTCTACCCTCCTCTTCGCCTCCTCTACACCACCTTGCATCCTTGCCTCAACCTTCATTCAGTCAGCCCTGTATCACTTTATTTCGCTGCGACTACTAGCACCACCATGGTGAATGTTGCAGTGAACTTCACCTCGTTGATTCTCCCCTCCACCCACGTTAAGGGACTCGGTCTACCAGACACTTTGACCGCTTCGTCTCATCCACTCCACGTTCAACCACCGCGCCTCACTGCAGTTCACAACAACGCACTCAACTAAACAACTCGGTCACCCACTCATCCAGTCACTAACTCAATCACCCTATCACACATTCATCCAGTCACTAACTCATCCAGTCACTAACTCAATCACCCTATCACACACTTATCTCGTCACTAATTCAATCACCCTATCACCCACTCATCCAGTTAACCACTCATCCAGTCACCCACTCATTCAGTCACCCACTCATCCAGTCACCCACTCATTCAGTCACCCACTCAATCACCCTATCACCCACTCATCAAATCAGCCACGCATCCAGTCACCCACTCATCCAGTCATCCACGCAATCACCCTATAACCCACTCATCCAGTCACCCACTCAATCACCCTATCACATACTCATCTAGTCACTAATTAAATCACCCTATCACCCACTCATCCAGTCACCCACTCATCTAGTCACCCACTCATCTAGTCACCCACTCAATCACCCACTCATCTAATCACCCACGCATTCAGTCACCCACGCATCCAGTCACCCACTCATCCGGTCACCGACTCAATCACCCTATCACACACTCCTCCACTCGTTTACTCAAACACTCACCCATTTACTCACCCAACCGCTCACCACCATGCAGGTCACCTCACTCTTCTTTTCAGATTTATCAGTTTCCACTGCTCCACTCTGGAATCCACACCCGGTCTTCCTGTTTTCCCAAACTCTTGCAACAATAAACTTGATCAATTTAAGGAACGCGTTTCTTTGATCTTAATTATCTTTTTACTCATTGGACAGTTATGTATTATTATTTTTTATTGGTACTGGCCGTTTGGCGTTTTGTATTGTGTGGGGTTTGCATTGCTGTCAACCCCTCATCAGTGCCTACCTTATTACAGAACAATTCAGACCTTGTTGGTCACCCCGTGCCCCTTATAAGTCCCATGACAAGGGAGAAACACACAAATAAACTTAACAAAAATGTTGCCCGTATTGAAACGGCCGTCTGCCGTATGGACCTCACAACTCACTTTCCCCCAACAGAATACGGGTAAACCGTGTGGGTTGGCGGCCATGGGTTTTGTTGTGTTTGCGAGTCCAAGTTATAGGACTGCACCCTGGGTTGTGCGTGGTTCTCATTGGTGGGAGATTCCCTTCGCTGTGTTGCACGCCAGTGGCTGGGGGCTGCCTGGGGCCAGTGACGTGTGAGTCGGTGTCAATGTGCACCGGCAAACATTTACCGCCAGGTGGCCCCAGTGTTTATTACCCGTCCACACGTGGATACCTGAAGCCCATGTCAATCCACTGCTGGATGAGTCCCGCAATGAAGATACAATCAGTACATCCACTTTGCTTTTGGACTCCACCTGTTCCATTGGCGGCCGAATGCGAATCTAAATGTGCATAGAAATCAAACCAATTGACCTACGACCTTTGCCCCATCAACTTTTGTAGAATTTTAGATGTGCATTACAGCTACTTTAGCCGGGTGGTTGTGGGGGCTATGTATGCCTGTAATCCACGACTGCGTGGAGGTGAGGGTTGGTGGATTACAAAAATGTTGCGACAACTCCCACCCCTTGGTCGTCAAGGAGGTAGAGAAGGCGGTGTGGAATAATGTGGACTCCGCCTGTTCCATCTAAAGATTTGTGGTAGAGCGTTGGCCCCCCCATTTGCTTGGATTTCTCCAGGTGCTCCGATTTCTTCCCACATGTAAACACTCATTAATCTTGATTTGAAGCTTTCGTGACTGCAGGAATCCTTACTCTTTGGTTCTTTCGGTAAAGTCACGTAGGTAGAAAAAATAATAATGGATCACGATGTTTCGATCGCCACACAAGCAATCTCACTGAGTCTCAAGACTCCTTTTCAGGAGGGGCCTGCCAACTTTTCGCAGGAGTAATTTGGATGTTTGGCTAGTACCAGTTACATTGTATGTTGTTGTTTTGCTATGGGAGTAAACCCACACAGAGAAAGGGACCAGAATGAGGAAAGCGAAGCCAGGCAGTCCTTCAGAAGATGTCATGCATGGGCGTGACCACTGCACCACCCTGCCGCCCAAACAAATGTAATTTAAATAATCTACAATACTGGCAAATAAACAATATTAGTATCAACCGAATTTCTGGACAATGTGGCACGTGTATAGCTGCATAAGTGTTTATAAAAGTCGTGTTCACATTGCTTATTAATAATATAATAAAGAACAGGTTTCCCACCTCTGGTTTCATTTGACTTACCGGTTGTCCTCATTATGTGTGTCACAGGTAATGTGGCAAGGAAAATATTACGCAGCACGTGTTGCAGGATTAGGGCAATTATGGTGACACACGTGACCCCCTCTACACAAGTAACAGCTGAGAGTCAATGATGGGATGTTGTGCGATTGATGCAAGCGACCCATCATTGTGTTTTGATGTTGAGCTGTTAAAATTGCACTGTTGTGAGGTGAGGTCAAGCTCGATGACTGCTTCCAGCGGTATCAATATCAGCATTTTGAAGAGGCTCGCGGAGGATGATACTGGGCACTAGGGTGCAGTCTCCCTCCATGAACAACAGAGGGCAGAGGAGCGACGCTCACAACAATTATTGGCGGAGCACCGGGCGTATAAAACACAAAGTTGGAAGAAAGTTTTTTCTCGGGGAGTTAACCGACAACACCTGGGTCTGTCCCGCGTGTTCACACGATAACGCGTTTTCACTTCAACGCGTTTTCTTTACGTTAGGGAACGCTTCTCGCACAACGCGGAACACGCTCCGTCACAACGCGCTTTCAGAGCGGACGACTTTCTTGAGCAGTGAAATTAATTAAAATCTTTTGCTCTGCCATTTGATTTTAAATTACGACTCTTCAAAGAGCTTTGGTTGTAGTAAGCAATATTTGAATTTGTTTAAACGACCTGGAATCTCTTACAACATGTTTTATATTCCTAGGCATTAAATGTGTACTAAAGATGCAGACTAATTGTACATCTAATGGGACCACTTTAATCGATGTCCGTTAATATATGTAGGCGTGGTAAGGTTTCGAGACGCACTCGGCGATGCGTGAAACGCAGTCTGTGTCCTTCCTCGTCCATTTGTCTTCATTCCAACGTCAACTTTGTTCTGCCGGTCTCTCTCATTAAGGCCACATGGCCACACTGTGTCTCTTAGTTCTTGCAAGCTAAGCTGGAGTCAGTCTCTCTCATTAAGGCCACATGGCCACACTGTGTCTCTTAGTTCTTGCAAGCTAAGCTGGAGTCAGTCTCTCTCATTAAGGCCACATGGCCACACTGTGTCTCTTAGTTCTGGCAAGCTAAGCTGGAGTCAGTCTCTCTCATTAAGGCCACATGGCCACACTGTGTCTCTTAGTTCTTGCAAGCTAAGCTGGAGTCAGTCTCTCTCATTAAGGCCACATGGCCACACTGTCTCTTAGTTCTTGCAAGCTAAGCTGGAGTCAGTCTCTCTCATTAAGGCCACATGGCCACACTGTGTCTCTTAGTTTTTGCAAGCTAAGCTGGAGTCAGTCTCTCTCATTAAGGCCACATGGCCACACTGTGTCTCTTAGTTCTGGCAAGCTAAGCTGGAGTCAGTCTCTCTCATTAAGGCCACATGGCCACAGTGTATCTTAGTTCTTGCAAGCTAAGCTGGAGTGAGTCTCTCTCATTAAGGCCACATGGCCACACTGTGTCTCTTAGTTCTGGCAAGCTAAGCTGGAGTCAGTCTCTCTCATTAAGGCCACATGGCCACACTGTGTCTCTTAGTTCTGGCAAGCTAAGCTGGAGTCAGTCTCTCTCATTAAGGCCACATGGCCACACTGTGTCTCTTAGTTCTTGCAAGCTAAGCTGGAGTCAGTCTCTCTCATTAAGGCCGCATGGCCACACTGTGTCTCTTAGTTCTTGCAAGCTAAGCTGGAGTCAGTCTCTCTCATTAAGGCCACATGGCCACACTGTGTCTCTTAGTTCTGGCAAGCTAAGCTGGAGTCAGTCTCTCTCATTAAGGCCACATGGCCACACTGTGTCTCTTAGTTCTTGCAAGCTAAGCTGGAGTCAGTCTCTCTCATTAAGGCCACATGGCCACACTGTGTCTCTTAGTTCTTGCAAGATAAGCTGGAGTCAGTCTCTCTCATTAAGGCCACATGGCCACAGTGTATCTTAGTTCTTGCAAGCTGAGCTGGAGTCAGTCTCTCTCATTAAGGCCACATGGCCACACTGTGTCTCTTAGTTCTTGCAAGCTAAGCTGGAGTCAGTCCCTCTCATTAAGGCCACATGGCCACACTGTGTCTCTTAGTTCTTGCAAGCTAAGCTGGAGTGAGTCTCTCTCATTAAGGCCACATGGCTACACTGTGTCTCTTAGTTCTTGAAAGCTAAGCTGGAGTGAGTCTCTCTCATTAAGGCCACATGGCCACACTGTGTCTCTTAGTTCTTGCAAGCTAAGTTGGAGTGAGTCTCTCTCATTAATGCCACATGGCTACACTGTGTCTCTTAGTTCTTGCAAACTAAGCTGGAGTCAGTCTCTCTCATTAAGGCCACATGGCCACACCGTGTCTCTTAGTTCTTGCAAGCTAAGCTGGAGTCAGTCTCTCTCATTAAGGCCACATGGCCACACTGTGTCTCTTAATTCTTGCAAGCTAAGCTGGAGCCAGTCTCTCTCATTAAGGCCACATGGCCACACTGTGTCTCTTAGTTCTTGCAAGCTAAGCTGGAGTCAGTCTCTCTCATTAAGGCCACATGGCCACACTGTCTCTTAGTTCTTGCAAGCTAAGCTGGAGTCAGTCTCTCTCATTAAGGCCACATGGCCACACTGTGTCTCTTAGTTCTTGCAAGCTAAGCTGGAGTCAGTCCCTCTCATTAAGGCCACATGGCCACACTGTGTCTCTTAGTTCTTGCAAGCTAAGCTGGAGTGAGTCTTTCTCATTAATGCCACATGGCTGCACTGTGTCTCTTAGTTCTTGCGAGCTAAGCTGGAGTGAGTCTCTCTCATTAAGGCCACATGGCCACACCGTGTCTCTTAGTTCTTGCAAGCCAAGCTGGAGTGAGTCTCTCTCATTAAGGCCACATGGCCACACCGTGTCTCTTAGTTCTTGCAAGCCAAGCTGGAGTCAGTCTCTCTCATTAAGGCCACATGGCCACACTGTGTCTCTCAGTTCTTGCAAGCTAAGCTGGAGCTAGTCTCTCTCATTAAGGCCACATGGCCACACTGTGTCTCTTAGTTCTTGCAAGCTAAGCTGGAGTCAGTCTCTCTCATTAAGACCACATGGCCACACTGTGTCTCTTAGTTCTTGCAAGCTAAGCTGGAGTCAGTCTCTCTCATTAAGGCCACATGGCCACAGTGTATCTTAGTTCTTGCAAGCTAAGCTGGAGTCAGTCTCTCTCATTAAGGCCACATGGCCACACTGTCTCTTAATTCTTACAAGCTAAGCTGGAGTCAGTCTCTCTCATTAAGGCCACATGGCCACTGTCTGTTAGTTCTTGCAAGCTAAGCTGGAGTCAGTCTCTCTCATTAAGGCCACATGGCCACACTGTGTCTCTTAGTTATTGCAAGCTAAGCTGGAGTCAGTCTCTCTCATTAAGGCCACATGGCCACACTGTGTCTCTTAGTTCTTGCAAGCTAAGCTGGAGTCAGTCTCTCTCATTAAGGCCACATGGCCACAGTGTATCTTAGTTCTTGCAAGCTAAGCTGGAGTCAGTCTCTCTCATTAAGGCCACATGGCCACACTGTGTCTCTTAGTTCTTGCAAGCTAATCTGGAGTCAGTCCCTCTCATTAAGGCCACATGGCCACACTGTGTCTCTTAGTTCTTGCAAGCTAAGCTGGAGTGAGTCTCTCTCATTAAGGCCACATGGCTAGACTGTGTCTCTTAGTTCTTGCAAGCTAAGCTGGAGTGAGTCTCTCTCATTAAGGCCACATGGCTACACTGTGTCTCTTAGTTCTTGCAAGCTAAGCTGGAGTGAGTCTCTCTCATTAAGGCCACATGGCCACACTGTGTCTCTTAGTTCTTGCAAGCTAAGTTGGAGTGAGTCTCTCTCATTAATGCCACATGGCTACACTGTGTCTCTTAGTTCTTGCAAGCGAAGCTAGAGTCAGTCTCTCTCATTAAGGCCACATGGCCACACCGTGTCTCTTAGTTCTTGCAAGCTAAGCTGGAGTCAGTCTCTCTCATTAAGGCCACATGGCCACACTGTGTCTCTTCGTTCTTGCAAGCTAAGCTGGAGCCAGTCTCTCTCATTAAGGCCACATGGCCACACTGTGTCTCTTAGTTCTTGCAAGCTAAGCTGGAGTCAGTCTCTCTCATTAAGGCCACATGGCCACACTGTGTCTCTTAGTTCTTGCAAGCTAAGCTGGAGTCAGTCTCTCTCATTAAGGCCACATGGCCACAGTGTATCTTAGTTCTTGCAAGCTAAGCTGGAGTCAGTCTATCTCATTAAGGCCACATGGCCACACTGTGTCTCTTAGTTTTTGCAAGCTAAGCTGGAGTCAGTCTCTCTCATTAAGGCCACATGGCCACACTGTCTCTTAATTCTTACAAGCTAAGCTGGAGTCAGTCTCTCTCATTAAGGCCACATGGCCACTGTCTCTTAGTTCTTGCGACCTAAGCTGGAGTCAGTCTCTCTCATTAAGGCCACATGGCCACACTGTGTCTCTTAGTTATTAGAAGCTAAGCTGGAGTCAGTCTCTCTCATTAAGGCCACATGGCCACACAGTGTCTCTTAGTTCTTGCAAGCTAAGCTGGGGTCATTCTCTTTTCGACATATGTCCAACCAAATTCTGTAATAATAATGTTCCAGTTTCTCTATATGTTTTTAAATATAGATTTGAATAAATCTACATTTAAAAATCCACAAATCTGGCTGTCTCCTGATGATGCTGGTTGTAATTACTGGCGAAACGACGTACTCAGATTGTTTATGTTGTGGCTTTGCTCTCTAACACACAACCGGTGTGCTGTACTAGTAACGCATTGGCATGTTCTGTTTAAGTGACAAACCTTACTAATTGGCTGTGTCGGGTGGTGGTGGGTTTACCGACATATTTTTATATTTACGCAATCTTACGCAAAAAACCTGTATTATGTAAAAATAAATTTATTTTCCTCCTTTCTTTTTGGACAGTTTCAAATCTCTAACGTCTTTCAAATTGTTCTGATGTACAGTGCTACATTTCAAATTACTGTCATGTTTGCAACGGGTTGTTTAAAATATATTTAAATGGTGTAGATTCATGTTTAAACTCGCTTCGAATCTGCATTCATCATTTTCTTCTTAAGCAGTCCGTAGCTACAATTGATACATCGATGCATGACCCATTTGATTGTGGTTTATTGGTCTTTATTTATCAATTAAAATGTTATTGAGTGTGCCAAATCCTAAAGAGTAGCGTTTGAGTCGACCTTATTTTATATTAACATGTGAAACGCCTGTGCACATGAATGTAATCCAGTTACACACTCTCCTACTTGTTCATCAACTCTCTTCGTGGTGTAGATTTGATGGCTTGTATAGCAACCATAAACAAACACAACAAGTCCGGGTGACTCATGATCCATGATTCACGATGCCAGTGGGCCAGGTTTCACTCTCAACTCTCTACCTGTGTGGCATGAATAAAACGCACCTGTAAATTTGACCTGAAATGATTGCACAACAATTGCCCCGCCTTCATGGGATGTTCATCCTCCACTGTTTATCTGGCTTTGACCTGAATAATATAAAAGTGCGGCTCTGCAACTGCTGTAGAGTCACATTGGTATAAACACATTTTACAATATGAACAGCGCATTGAAAACGCGTACTATTTTAAGTATTGTTTAACAAGTGTGTTTACAAATCCACACTGAGAAACACGATGATTGACAGAGGGGAGTAAATTTTTTTTTCGATAGTATATTTAAATAGAGCTACTGTAGGTAAGTAGTTTCCAGTTTTAAAGGCGTAGTTTAACAAGACAACACTTGCCACCATCCTTCAAACCCATTGGTGAAAAAGAGCAAACTTTATGTTTACATTATAATATAATGTTTAAATTATATTATATATAATATGTTTATGCGGGAGGCGGGGACTTATGGGACCCCGGGGTCCCGCCATAAGGTTCATATGAATGGTTACCCAAAAATCTCAATTATGGATAATCATTGGTCGCGAAGGCCTTCGTGTTAAACTTGTTTTTTTAGTCATCTGGAGAGTGATGATGAAACGTATCGGGAGGCCGTAGATGAGACGTGGGGGTGGGGGGGCAGAGAGAGAGTTGCAGTTGTTGAGCCTATTGGAGCGAGTTACAGCATCGTTGTCCTCTCCTACAATGGCATTGCTTCTCTCCTTCGCAGAGGCGGTAGCCGAGCATCTAGTCCGTCTGCTGAGCCACGCAAGTAAGATGGCAGAGCCCCCGAGCCTATCTGCGCTGTCACGCGTGGAGAAGCAGCTTGCCGAGCTTTTGACTCGCGCGACCTCCCCAGCCTGGGCCTCGGCTCCTTCTTGGACATCCTCCATCGCAACGCCCAGGTGCGTACGTGGCGTGCGTGAGCCCACCCGCCTCCAGCTGGTAAGAGGCAGTACAGCAAGTAGGTGTACGACACTGCCCGTGCAAAGTTTGAGTTTGCTTACCGCCTCCGAGTGGCGCTCAATGTTAAGTTTGTTTCCAAAATTGTGCGGGGTAATATTAGTTTATTATTACGAACTTAAAACTCATTTGTCGATAACTCGAATACGTTTAAGCGTTATGTAATCACTGCCAATGCAGAGCACAACAAAGTGTCACGTAAGATGCATGGGTTTTCTCTTGTCACTCTTAAAAAATATCTGTGAATTTGGCAAACATCCCAAAGGTAGATATTGAAAATCACCGTTAAAATTGAGTGTACAGCGGTGACATTCAGATAAAATATATGATAACACTATATATGCAAAGTGGACGGGTGGCTCAAAGATCAAAGTGGTGTGTTGGCAATAATGAGATTCTGGGCTTGAATCTGGATTTTGACCGCTTGGGTTGAAACCGAGGTCTCAAGTCTTATCAAGTCGATCGTCCGAGCCCATTCACCAGCGACTGCACAAAATTACAGTCTCATTAAACTTGGGTTTTGCACTTCATTTTCCTAATTCCATCTCTGAGAATAACAATTTCAGCTTGACTCTCGTGCGCCGCACAATCTCATAACACAGCTAATGTGAAAGTGTTGGCTCCTATTGTGTACAAGATAAAAGGCCACCCACCGCATTTTATGACACAGGGCCTGCACGGCTATGCGAGATTTACGAATGGACGATTTATTTGTCTCTTGACATTACGCCGATAGCGCATTTGGAAAACTAAAATTGAGAGCGAATTTTGTTTTAATATGCAAACTTAAATCTGTAATATTTAATCAGTTTTCGTGCACTGCATTGTGAGATGCAGCTCCATGCGTATCTTTTAGCTTTAAGCCGGTGTTTGCCTTGCGGTCGCCTCGGTGTCAACCAACTGATGTTGACGGATTTTATTGTGTCTGTGGTAGCTGTTGGAGGAGACTGGGGTTGTGATCTCTGCCCTGGGTGGATCTGGAGCCACAGCGACAGACACTTGGGGTTCTTTAATCTTTCACATCAAAGGGTCAGTGAGCCACACCAATATGCCATTGGTAATGCAACTTAAGGATTCAATGTTCAATGCAAGTGATTGTCGAGACAAACTGATGATTGTGTGTGTTACACCCCTCTGGCAGTCCACTGCCTGATGAAGGCCTCGCCACGTTGCTTTGGTCATGGGGGTTGTTGCACCAAACTTTACCACGCTTGGTGAAGGGGGCGGGGATTAGGTTCAGGACTGGTTCAGATATCAGTCACCACTGACGTTAGCCATGGCTAGGAATCCAACTCGGATCGCCGCGTTAGTATCGCAGTGCACCAAACATTGCAGCAGTGCTTCAGAAATCATTCCGAAGTTGCTTGATATTGCACACAGTTTGAATAAACCATCATTACTTCAGGAAATATATTTTTACTTAAAATTTTACTTTGTACATGCTCTGATCGTAATAAAGAGTTGTGCTAGTTAGTAGTAACAGCGCGATACATCGGTTAAATCGATTAATATTTATTATTAAGCTGACAATTCATGTATTGAATTGCACGTGTAAGAATCAACTTTTGAAAAATTGTATCCCTTTTTATTTTAATAGTTTCACATTGCCACTGCAGAGAGTCGACATGATCAGTGTAAGTTCAAAAGAACTGACACACCTTGTGAAAAACCCAACGCAGAAGATCCCTGGGCTTGATATTCCACGAAGATCATGGTCCCCCTAAACCGCATCTGCACAAACCATGGCAGATGCGGATACCTGATGCACAAATGTAAAATTAAAAACTCTCCAGTGTTTGACTGTGGTCATCCAGAACAGATCGTACAACGTGAAACGACGCAATAGAAATTTAAAGTCAAGCCACAGTGTGATTGTGACCATGCAACCCAAACTATGCACGATATTGTGAACCACAGTCGTCTGTGCTCCTTCAACGGAGTAGGAATAGTAACCCTACACGAAGTTTCTCCTGAAGCCCTCTCGTCGTGACCAGCAGACCTCGGACATTGGCTTATGGCTCCTGAACATGTTGCCCTCATGCGCAGGAATATAATAGCTCAGGGGTTGGCAATCTGTGTCTCCCGGTGCCGCATGCTGCTCTTTAAAGACTGTTTGGTGATGTTGTTTATGAAGGACCACTGTCTCGTATTCACCACAGTGCATTGCGCCTCTTTAAATATTGAGTTGAGTAATCCCGGTAGTTGAGAAACTAAGGTAGTTGAGTACCCCGGGAACACGCTGTGGTTCGTGTCGCGTTAATAGCTCCGTACCGTGCCGTGTAACTCACTAAGCAGCCGATTGCTCGCTTGCAGTGTTAGTCCCGTGTTCATTGATAGCACTGCACACTCCGTGCAGTGTTAGTCCCGTGTTCATTGATAGCACTGCACACTCCGTGCAGTGGTAGTGCCGTGTCCATTGATAACACTGTACACTCCGTGCAGTGTTAGTGCCGTGTTCATTGATAACGCTGCACACTCCGTGCAGTGGTAGTGCCGTGTTCATTGATAACACTGCACACTCCGTGTAGTGGTAGTGCCGTGTTCATTGATAACACTGCACACTCCGTGCAGTGGTAGTGTGAGGATGGCTCACTAATTGAAAGGGGAGTCGTAGCTATCGCACTGTGGGGTGGTCATCGCCCTCCTCCCCCTGGGCATGTGCCGTGTGTGTTGTGTGCGTCGTGAGTCGTGGCGATGTAAACCCGGGGTAGCTCCTCTCTCCGTCTCTTCGTTTGTTGCTGTCCCGGCGAAGCTCGAGTTGGTGAGCGCAACGCGTGGCAGATCCGGCTTCACCCGTTCCCACTCCTCCCAGTCAGCGACTCCCAAGCCCCCACTCAATAATCGCAGATCACTACCCAGGTCTTTATCAACCAAATTATTTTTAACTAAACTATTTTTTGTATTCTTAACAATGTATCCACATTTTCTTAGTTTTTTCGGTAAAGTCACGTTGAAGAGAAACAACAAAATAACAAAATATATATAAAACAATAAAAAATTCTCACGACGTTTCGACCATAACTCAAACGGTCATCATCAGGTGTGTCGGTTTGCATACATTTATTTTGAAAACGGCATATTTATTTATATATATAAAAATAACGTTTGCGTCACGCGCAACGATAGCAGTTTGCCAGGACTAGTCCATCTATTTTTTGAAAAGAGGAGGGGGGAGACGAAATTTGTTTTTATGTATGCTGTCTGAAAGGCACTGTAAGCGTGAACAATCAATCAAGAACTGAAATGATTTATCAAATCTTTCCAATGATTGCTAAGATAGAATCCATCTTCTCGGTTGAAATTGTCTCTGTGTTTGTATATGTGGATAGCCTCATGAACGAATCTCTCATGGAAGCCAGATGGCTTACAAAGAACCTCCGTCTTGGAAAAGTCAATGGCATGTGAGCCTACTGAATTAGAACAATGATCTGCTACGGCCGAGGTGTTGGTCCTACCGTGTTTAAGGTCTGCTTTATGTTCACGAATGCGGTCCGAGATATGGCGTTTGGTTTCTCCAATGTAACTACTACCACAGAGGCAACTTAGTTTGTAGACACCAGGGTATTGTATGTCCGGAATCACATCTTTTACAGACGGAACCAGATCACGGATTTTATGTAATGTGTTGAAACGGACCTGGATCTTGTGTTTATTCAAGATTTTGGAGATCTTTTTTGTGATCCCAGCAATGTAGGGTAAAGTGATGGTTTTGAAAGGCTCCTCAAGAGGGTTCTTCTTCATGGTTTGAGTGATAGCTTTGCGGATTGTATAGTCGGAGTAACCATTAGCCCTAAGAGCTTGGTGTACGTGCTTGAGTTCACTGCTTATGTGTTCCTGGTCGGATATGCATTGGGCTCTATGATACAGAGTCTTGATGAGAGAATTCTTCTGTGATGGATGGTGGTGGGAATCCGGTTTCAGATAAGCATCCGTATGGGTAGCTTTCCTGTAGACAGAGTGGCTCATTGAACCATCAGGTCTCTTTTTAATTAGGACATCCAAAAAAGGTATCATGCCATCTATTTCGACTTCCATGGTGAATCTGATGGCTGGGTGTATGGAATTGATGTGGTCGAAGAATTTGTCTAGAGCAGGCCGGCCATGTGGCCAGATGACAAAAGTGTCATCCACGTACCTCTTCCATAAGGTTGGGCGCAGAGTGGCAGTCTGGATGGCGTCAGTCTCAAATTTCTCCATGAAAATGTTAGCTATAACTGGAGAAAGGGGGGAGCCCATTGGGGTGCCCTCAGTTTGTTTGTAGAAAGTTCCATTCCAAGTGAAGTATGTATTGGTTAAACAGTGTCTCACCAGGGGGGGTACCTCAGTGTTTAGTCCTTGATGAACCAAGTCTTCAATGATTGCAATGGTGTCAGGTACAGGAACCTTGGTGAATAAGGAAACTACATCAAAACTGACAAGCAGGTCGTCTGGGGACAGGGAAATACCCTTGATTGTTGATACCAGGTGAGTAGAATTTTGTACCGCAGAGGTGGTCTTTCCAGTGAAAGGACGCAGGATTTCAGACAAAAAACGAGCTAGTTTGTAGGTGGGGGAGCTGATAGTAGAGACTATGGGACGAAGAGGTGTATCAACTTTATGTATTTTTGGTAAGCCGTATAATCTTGGTGGCCTGGCAGCAGAAGGTTTCAACGAAAACTGTTTAGATTGATCAATTAATGCGGTTGAATCAGAAATTATTTATTTTGTTGTTGATCAATCTAAACAGTTTTCGTTGAAACCTTCTGCTGCCAGGCCACCAAGATTATACGGCTTACCAAAAATACATAAAGTTGATACACCTCTTCGTCCCATAGTCTCTACTATCAGCTCCCCCACCTACAAACTAGCTCGTTTTTTGTCTGAAATCCTGCGTCCTTTCACTGGAAAGACCACCTCTGCGGTACAAAATTCTACTCACCTGGTATCAACAATCAAGGGTATTTCCCTGTCCCCAGACGACCTGCTTGTCAGTTTTGATGTAGTTTCCTTATTCTCCAAGGTTCCTGTACCTGACACCATTGCAATCATTGAAGACTTGGTTCATCAAGGACTAAACACTGAGGTACCCCCCCTGGTGAGACACTGTTTAACCAATACATACTTCACTTGGAATGGAACTTTCTACAAACAAACTGAGGGCACCCCAATGGGCTCCCCCCTTTCTCCAGTTATAGCTAACATTTTCATGGAGAAATTTGAGACTGATGCCATCCAGACTGCCACTCTGCGCCCAACCTTATGGAAGAGGTACGTGGATGACACTTTTGTCATCTGGCCACATGGCCGGCCTGCTCTAGACAAATTCTTCGACCACATCAATTCCATACACCCAGCCATCAGATTTACCATGGAAGTCGAAATAGATGGCAAGATACCTTTTTTGGATGTCCTAATTAAAAAGAGACCTGATGGTTCAATGAGCCACTCTGTCTACAGGAAAGCTACCCATACGGATGCTTATCTGAAACCGGATTCCCACCACCATCCATCACAGAAGAATTCTCTCATCAAGACTCTGTATCATAGAGCCCAATGCATATCCGACCAGGAACACATAAGCAGTGAACTCAAGCACGTACACCAAGCTCTTAGGGCTAATGGTTACTCCGACTATACAATCCGCAAAGCTATCACTCAAACCATGAAGAAGAACCCTCTTGAGGAGCCTTTCAAAACCATCACTTTACCCTACATTGCTGGGATCACAAAAAAGATCTCCAAAATCTTGAATAAACACAAGATCCAGGTCCGTTTCAACACATTACATAAAATCCGTGATCTGGTTCCGTCTGTAAAAGATGTGATTCCGGACATACAATACCCTGGTGTCTACAAACTAAGTTGCCTCTGTGGTAGTAGTTACATTGGAGAAACCAAACGCCATATCTCGGACCGCATTCGTGAACATAAAGCAGACCTTAAACACGGTAGGACCAACACCTCGGCCGTAGCAGATCATTGTTCTAATTCAGTAGGCTCACATGCCATTGACTTTTCCAAGACGGAGGTTCTTTGTAAGCCATCTGGCTTCCATGAGAGATTCGTTCATGAGGCTATCCACATATACAAACACAGAGACAATTTCAACCGAGAAGATGGATTCTATCTTAGCAATCATTGGAAAGATTTGATAAATCATTTCAGTTCTTGATTGATTGTTCACGCTTACAGTGCCTTTCAGACAGCATACATAAAAACAAATTTCGTCTCCCCCCTCCTCTTTTCAAAAAATAGATGGACTAGTCCTGGCAAACTGCCATCGTTGCGCGTGACGCAAACGTTATTTTTATATATATAAATAAATATGCCGTTTTCAAAATAAATGTATGCAAACCGACACACCTGATGATGACCGTTTGAGTTATGGTCGAAACGTCGTGAGAATTTTTTATTGTTTTATATATATTTTGTTATTTTGTTGTTTCTCTTCAACGTGACTTTACCGAAAAAACTAAGAATATGAATTACTGCAGTCACGAAAGCTTTAAATCAAAATGTATCCACAGTTCAGTTTTAAAGTACAATTTTACCGAGGCACTGTATGTTGTCTTGGTGTGGAGTGTGGCTGTTTTTGCTATTGTTTCACTGCCTTTCCCAAGCTTGAAAATGTATGTATGAATGAAATTGGAACTTATATACTTCATTTATTTACTAATTGACAAAATATTTTTTTATTTTACTAGGCAAGGCCCACTGAGCATATATAGCAGTTTTTCAGAAGCGACCTGGCCATCGCAAATTATAGCTCAACGAAGTGGCTTATCGTCACGTGGACATTTATAGCAGACAAATATACAGCATGCGTGAGGGTTGGGATGGAACCCACGACCTCCTGCGTACCAGGGGAGGTAGTTAACATCTCCAAGCCACCGTGGTGCCCTGTGGTCACGTGAGGACTCCCACTTCTGGATGGCTTGCGATGCATATTTGAACATTACTGCAAGCGTCTTAGCCTCGTTCATTCGGTATTCGAGGGGAATATTGCCATGTAGTAACGCTGTTTCAAATATCGCGCATTGAACTTTCGATTTTAATTTGCAATGTAATTGAGGGACTTTGCGTTGTCTTGTCGTGGTCTGGTGCTGTTGTTGTGTTGCTGAATTGCCCAAACTTGCATTTGTTGACACATCGGCAGGAATCTATGTACTTTGTATTTTTAGCAACATGCTTACATTTTCTCCATCTTGCCTCTCATATCGTTTTTGTACATACCTCGCTGACCCGCCCCTACTGGACATATGTGAAAAGAGCTTCATAGCTCAGTGGATTCCTTCAGGATAAAAAAAAGATTCTGATTAATCAGTGGCACTGCCAACAGCCTGCATCCACACACGACCAAGCACCCCTTGTAATGCCATACACATGGTTCCTTTCCCATAGACATGTAATTTTGCAAATGTGCAGAAATGTCTGCCGTATGCGAATTACTCCAGACAAATTTAGAGTATTAAACGTGACCTGTTGTGATTCGTCTAAAGTGTATCGCGTGGTCGTTAGGACAGAAAGATGCGTCTGGTAACGTCCTAATTGACCAAACATCGTAAAAAGGAGGCTGGGTCTGCGTTGTTCAGAGTGACCACCATATACAGGGACTCTTCTACTTACGGACGAGTTAGGTTCCAGAAGTCTGTTCGTAGTAAGTCCAACTTTACTCCTGTCGATTCCAAACATGTTGTACGGCGTGTACACTAAACACAGGGAATGGCTTTAAGAGTTGTATAATCTCCTGTAGACATAGACGCCACTGGTTCTTCACGTTGTGTAGATGTAGATGCCACCACCACCATCTATTGCGTGGCGGTTGAACTTATGAATCTCGGTACAAACAGGCAACTGGACATATGGACAGTTTTCTTCGTATCTCTGAGACTTTCTAAGTTGAATGTTTGTAAGTGAAGGAGTCCCCGTAAATATTTTTGAGGACCACTGGGATCTTCAGTTTAAACCGTGAGTCTTGGAGTCATTGGACCAGAAAGAAGTGAGATAAAAACGACAGTAACATTGAAAAATATGTACACAGGGCAGGGAGGGCCCAGCCGCATGACAGGATTTATTCAGCGGTATCGTCACGGTAACAGAAACAGCGCTCCCGAATGAATCGCAGAATCCCGCGAATATGCCGCCTCAGGCGGGAGAATCTCCGTCCAGGCCCGCGTGATGCCTTTGGCCCAGTCTTGTCGACGACATCATCATCATCCTCCTCGTTGTTGTTGCCTGGTTGGAGAGCAGGGCCCCGCCTGGCAAATGGACGCACGCGCCATCGTTAGCACGGTCGGCTACAGTTAGCATGGTCGGCTACGTACGGGTGCAAAATTATTTCAACGTACAGACATGCGCGTATTCATCATGCCACCGTCTGCCCCATCGTGCATTCTCGGCTGTACTTACACTGGTTGCTGTACTGCACCTCATATGTGTCCGGCCGCTCAAATGCGAGGTAGGAGGATGCCACACATCTCTCACTATGGCCAGTAGCGGAATGCTACATTCCTATAACAGGAGCCAATGGTGGTGTATAATAGGATGACCGCTGTTGACTTCCCACAAAATGGGATTCATTATTTGACTATAGCTCGGGTTGATAAATAAGCTGTTAACCTTCTTGACCTGGATTTTGAACTCGCAAGCGTACAGTGATCGTGGAGTGCTCTAACCGCAGCACCTCCAAGTGGGATGCAGTGCAATTTATATATTTATAATTAAGATATATATTTTTTACTAGGAATGCATTTAGCTGCAGATTGGTGGAGATGAGGTTAGGGATAAGATATTACATCCTGTGGAGCCCTGGGATATTTACATCTTCAAGTGAGATGAACTAAAGAGGTGAATGCCATTACAGAATCCTCATTTCACAACTCCTCATGAAACAGATTCCCCGTTCTTACAATACAGAACTTGTCTCATCTGATACAGAACCCAAATCTCATGTGTCTTCAATATTTTTTACTTCCTCTCAATCGTGAATACCACATTGTGGGAATCAACAGTGGTTGTAATATAAATAGACTTGCCCTTGCTATAGGAATGTGTAATTTACTCAAA
Source organism: Petromyzon marinus (assembly GCF_048934315.1). Classification (NCBI taxonomy): domain Eukaryota; kingdom Metazoa; phylum Chordata; class Hyperoartia; order Petromyzontiformes; family Petromyzontidae; genus Petromyzon; species Petromyzon marinus. Next base: position 5,458,750 of record NW_027423057.1, on the reverse strand, counting down.
TAACTAATTTATGATGATGATGGTGTTTGCTATATGCTAATTTATATCAGGAGACACTTTGTCTGAATGACCTTCCCAATACACATTTTTCTCAAGGTGCACTTCTGCGTGGAGACTCACTCTTGTCTTGTGGCCGACTCCATCTCCTCCTCCTCCGCAATTACGTCATTGGTGCCACCACTTTGATTGGGGAATTTTTCAGACAGGCGTGTTACCGCACAGTCACCCGCCGACTCCACTCCCCGCTCCGACTCCATTCCCCAATCCGAGTTTGAAGCCCACTCGCTCACAGAAACTGAGCCTGCAGTATTCTGATTTGACCAAGTGGACTCCGAAGTCTGCTCGCTTGCAGCAGTGACTTGGAAATCTCCCTCACAGAGACAGGGGATTGCTGAGAGGCTGCAGGTCACCATCGGCTCCATTTCCTCTTCAACGATGACGTCATTGGTGCTGTCACGTTGATCGAAGAGTTTTTCAGACAGGCGTGTTACCGCACAGTCACCTGCCGACTCCACTCCCCACTCCGACTCCATTTCCCAATCCGACTCCATTTCCCAATCCGAGTTCGAAGCCCACTCGCTCCCAGAAACTGAGCCTGCAGTATTCTGATTTGACCAAGTGGACTCCGAAGTCTGCCTCCTTGCAGCAGGGACTTGGCAATCTCCCTGGCTGAGACGGGGGACTGCCGAGAGGCTGCAGGCCGCCACCGGCTCCGTGTCCATGGCTGGGCAAGGCGGGAAGTTCGCTTGCGGTGGCACGGCCCTGCCGCCCCACAATAATGGGTGGTTGAGGGCCTCCGTGGGTGTGAGGCGACGTTGGGGATCCCACCTGCCAAGGAGGCAAACGGAAGGAGTCAGGTGCCTGTTGCATTCTAAAATCGCTTCATTGAATCGTGGTCTGGGGTGAAATGAGCAATTCTATCCTCAACACTTTTGTCAGAAACGATATTTATTTTAAAAAACGACGAGATGAAGAAACGATGCCCCGGTGTGACACAAAACTTTGCAGTCCTAGCCCAAACGACACGTGAGGTCTAAGATCGTTTCCAGTAATGTTGATGGTAGACGCAAAGTGATTTATATTTAATTATTTGTACGAGGTGAAATGTAGACAATGGTAACAAGTCTCTTACTGAAGGCACCCGCGGAGAAAATTGATGAACTTTTGATTGCGGGTTCCCAGAACCGCCTTCAAAGACACGGAGCACGGGACGATCCGTTTCCCGTTGACGACGAGGCGATTCTTTTTGTCTGTTTATCGGAGAGAGAAAAAGAGAGAAACACTGAATTAGTTGTGGCGATCAGTACAATGCGGCGGCGGTCCTTAACCCTCCAATTGCGATGTTTGCAAATATGATTCCATGTTGGCGGTCGACTACAGGCTGTCATCCCTCCAGGGTCGATAAAATTTGTAACCGTTTGTGAGACGTTTGCAGTAGTCGTGTGGAAAGGATGGCTCCTAAGTGTGAAAGTGAAATTCCCACTCTCAACTCTGGGCCACCAGAGGAGACGAGAACCTCCTGATACTTGTTTGAGCAAGGAGACACTTTGATGTTTATTTTAGTATTATATTTTTATTTGCATCACTTGGAGAGGATGGTAATTTGCTGTACAAGCGTGCTTTTAAGCATAATATATTTCTCAATCAAGGACCCACAGTTTGTGTGGAGAGTTGTTCTCTGTGGTTGTTTTGTACTATGGTAGAACTGTTCTATGCTGATTTAGGATAACGTCGCATCTGCCACACAATTTTTAAAAATTGTGCTAAGTCATGCTTAAATTAAAAAAACGGCCACTCATCTTTGGTAAAAATGTGATGGCCAGAATTCCATGTAATTAATACACACGTCCTCTGTTGGATTGCAAATCCCTATGGGTTTTCCAAATATACTGTGCTGCCTAAGCATAACCGTTCCTTTTAAAGTATTTTTTTCATAAGACTCCTTACTGTCGCACTAATTCAACACGTACTGACAAGTACGTTGCCAAGACCGTTGTGACTTTTAAACCCAATTAAAGCACAGTTCATTTTTAAATTACGCGAAGCAGTTTCCATGCCTTTCTATTCAAGCACAGAGCACGAGACACGCGGCTGCACGGCCACGACTCTCCGGGCAGTGACAGCAGCAGCAACAGCTACGAACTCCAACACCACCACCTCACCACCCCCCCTGTCCACTCACCAAAGGAGATAATGTTGTGGGTCGAGGCGTCAATCATGGCTTTGGGTGGGAGCCCCAACATCTGAAACCAAGATCACAAGAGGGATGAGTTGGATGAGGTCCGTCGCTCGAGTGAACAGAGCGTACATACGCTGCACTTTGTCTCATTGAAACGTCGATGTATAATGAACTTTGCCTGCTCTTGTACATACTGTTTGCAGATATTTATCTCTATCATCAGGCGAAGCATACATATTTGGTTTTTAATTGATGACGTGGTTACTACGTGCGGCTTCGTTGCTCTCCAACACAGGCTCTGAAAGCCTCGGGGATTAACAACAAACCACAATAATCATAACAATAGTAATCATTCCGAAGGACATCAGCCTGACGCTCTGATTCTCTGGTATTACCGATGAACCCGATATCTCTCTTTACTTCTTTACTCATGCAAATGGTGCGTGATCACGCAGTGAACACGTCCACTCCTCTCCCGTGTACCGGCAGCTGAGCGACATTTTTTGACCAGTGAAAGGCCCAGAGGATGACGACAGCCCTGCACGTAACCAGCTTTGTCGCATGAGCCATCGCACAGCGGGTCTGTACGCTGGTGGATCGTCGTGCGCCATCAGTCATAACCAACCCCCTGCTGCTGCTGCTGTTGTTTTTTATCGTGGACTCCATCGTTGGTTCAAATTCGAATTAAACCTTTCCTCCTTTATATGGCGCAGTTGGAACGGTCCCATGGGAAATATGACGCCCGGTTTGGTGGTGCCGTATCGGGCTCGAGGTTTGTTACAATAAAAATTATAGAATTCATCAGTATGTATATATTATAATAATTAATATTTGTAAGGCGCATTTAATCCGATGATCCCAATGCGCCCCGTGTATGGAAAGCAGGGAAATGAGACGACCAAAACGAGGAAATGAGACGACCAAAACTATGGGGAATAGGCCATTTTACCGAGGTGAGTTTTCATGGCGAGATTTAAATAGCTTTAAAAATTCTGTCTTGTTATCAGAGGCCAACGCGTTCCATAGTCTCGGAGCTGCACTGGCAAAAAGCCCGATCGCCCCCAGGAATTGAGACTTGACCTCAGAAAACTGAGTAGGAGATCAGAAGATCTCAAGGACCTCATTGTTGTACATGAGTGGATCAGCTCCTGTAAGTATTGTGGGGCTAACCCACTGACAGCCTTGTAGCTCAACAGCAGGACCTTATAACCAACTGGATATATATGCAATGGTGTTTTCCTACGCGTCAGATACCTGGATGAGATAGCCAATGTGGTCTTCCGAGCTTGTCTTGAAGAGAGGGTTCCCGAGGAGCATCTAGGCCACCACACATCCGAGTGACCACATGTCCGCGCTGCATGTGACCGGGAGCCCAAAGTACATTTCGGGGGCCATGTACCACATCGAGCCAAGACACCAAGCTCCTAGCAGCACACGGACAGACAGGTGACCAAACAAGGTGGCACTTGCACATTATTCACCTGTACTTGTGAAGTGCAGAATAGATGAGGGTATGCACACGCAGTCACGCATGGCACTCAAAATGCGCACAATGACAAAGATCACCCACATAAATGCGCGTATCAGCTGGGTAGCACTTAGAAATGTAAATTATTTTCATTACACTGGTGCCAGCTATCATAGAGTGCAGCTGTCGTGTCGCGAGAGTTCTCTGCGGTGAGTAACAACTTCTTTAAAAGCAACGGCGCTGCGACGCCTCTCTGAATAAAATTAACGCCGAGCCGCTTTGCGCGTTTCAAGATTCAGTGATGAACCCGGGACGCCTACCACCACCCTGTAATGTGCAGACGTCTCGGAACGGGAAAAGGTTAAGTGAGGAATGAGGACAAAGGTACTTAGGGCTGCCATGCGATCTGTACATTTGCAATCGTAAATCACATATAAATCACACGTAAATCAGCCATCCGCGACGAAAATTCCAATGGGATTGTCTACTGGCTCCAGACTTTCAATACCAGCAATCGATTATGAAAATTGTTACCGGTTTACTGGTTACTGTTTGACAACTACCCTCCTCAAACCTGGGAGGTTGAGAGTTGAAATCCTGGCCAAATGATTGATGAAATGTAACGTTTGAAGGGTATCAGTGTCACTACACACTTTGTTTAAGCGGTGCTAACCACCACGCCACCACAGCACGAAGACAAAGACCCCCCCATATAGCTTAAACAGGCTTGTAGCGCAGCGTGCTAACCGTTAACACCACCGCTCCCCACAAACACTGTGACACGCACACACACATGCTGCTACACACGTACACACATTCACAGGGCAGCTAGATCACTCACTTGGGCAGGTCTCGCTGATGCTCAGGCCAAAATCCGTGAGCCTGATATTGCTACTGATGTGGTCTTTGACCAAGATGTTTGCCTGCAAAAAAGACAGTGGTTGTCAGTGAAACTCGTGGTGTGTCGGTGAGATTGCGTCTTGTTGAATTGGTTCATGGCGGTTTACTCAAAGATTTCATGTACTCATTTTTGTTGAACACTTAATGCCCTTTGTAAATATAATCATGCTTGAAGATCTCCCTACCCCATGCCGTGTTAATCAAGGGAGTTGTATGGCCATACCTCACCATGTTGCTCAGGGGGCTGTTGAAGGCAATGGGATCCAGGACCGGTTCAGATATCGCCCAAACCCTGGTTTTAGCCGTGGCCAGAAATCGAATTCGGGTCATTAACCTTTGAGTGCAGTTTGCGAACTACCCCACCACTGCTACGCCCATCATTTAGCTTTGGCATTCGGAATTGTTGTTTAGGGCAGTGGTCGTTGTTGTTTAACGCAAATTAGAAAATATTAAATGTTCCGCGGAGCGTTGGTTGTTGAGAGCAAACAGAGATCCACGTGAAAAGTTGTATTTCTATGCAAGTTTTGGCTATCTGTGTTTATGAAATAGCAAGTCGTGGCATGAGTGTTGTTGCGGTGTAGAATAAGATATCTCGAAATCCTGTTACTAAGGTTTACAAGAGTGTTCTCATATTCTTAGTTCTTTCGGTAAGAAAGATCTAAGAATATTAATTACTGGAGTCACGAAAGCTTTAAATCAAAATTTAAGAGTGTTCTCATTTTCTACAACTGCACGAACTGAGGCACTAACTCCATACTGACGGACAAAAGACGCAGCGGGCTGCTTAGTTTACTAACCGGCTTCAGATCCGCGTGAATGATGTGCATCGCCTTCAGCTTTGCCAGGGCCCGCAGCATGGAGCCCACGTACGGCTTCAATTCCGTCATGTATAAGCCATAGGTCTCGTCCAGCTTTTGGAGGAGGTCTCCGCTGCGTGACGGCACAAAACGTGAACGGTTACAGTTTCTTCCTGCTTGTGACCCATTCCCTGATTGGCCCCTTGAACGGGAGCACACGTGCTTGACTGAGGCGAAGCCGCACGGAGTAACCATACAGGGTTGCCGCTCAACTCAAAAGATAGTCAATGAGGCAGGAAGGCATTATAAACAATTATGTCTGACCATGGAGCCGCGTACAAAGACAATAATTCTAGGGTATTCTGAAAGCCTACGGACATTTATTCTACATCCAAATTATTCATGTGTGTGAACACACGGACGCATCGGTGTTTGGGGGAGCGGTGGTGCGGCGTTTAGCGCGTTGCTCTACAATTCCCGCTCACGGCCAAGACCGGTGACGATTATCTGAACCAATCCTGGGCCTCCCCTAGATCGACTCAGCCTCAAATGAGTACCTGGTGCGGTGTGTAAACATCGCCACTGGGGAGACAAAGGCTGCCGGGCGTGGTGCTGCCCACCCACCCCCCCTCGTGCGCCTTGCCCGTCTTCATAGGTGCTACTTGTTAACAGCACTTGCCCCAACAATCTTCCCAGGCTATACTGGTTAATCTTTGTCTTTGGATCGGTGTTCACCGGACGCCATGACACTCACCTGATGAGCTCCAGGACGACGCAGTTGTGTCCCCGGAAGGTGAAATTGTCCAGGAGGGTGACGATGTTGTTGTTGTCAGGGTCCCCCTTGCTCTGCAGGATCTTCATGATCTCCAACTCCAGCTGCTGTCTCTTGTTGTTGATGCTGTGGGGTGGGGGGGAGAATGCACGGAATGAGAGTTGTCACCTCGCTCTGAGCATCGCAACACGCAGGGGCGGAGGCAATGCTCATTCATCCTCCATGAGTGGTCCTAAGCCAAGAGTGTGAATCCCACTGGCTGAGGGAACCATTAAACACACCGTAAACACGCTGTTTGTGTTTAGTTTGTTGCCCTTCCTCTGCACCTCCGATTAGCATAGTCGGTTACATACGGTGCAAAAGAAGTTCAACATTACATACTTACAATGAATGTCAGAATCGGCATGTGTATTTATACTGGAGGAATTTGATGAGCTGCAAATAACTTTTTCACAGACGTCCAGTAGGGGCGGGTGAGAACGTTACAACAACAAACAAAACAAAAATACGATAGCAGTGCAAAGTAGAAGAAAGGTAAACAAATTACCCAAACGCATGTAAATAAAACCAAAAACAATCCTCATCCTACTGGGCAAAAGCCCACCGAGGAAATGTAAGGTGTATATTGTGTTAATATTCGTGTCAAAACTCGCACAGGAAATCCCCGCTTTTGTTTTTTTTCCCCCCACGAGTAGGCGGAGCGTCGCCTCTGCTACCCGTCGCCCGACTGACAAAGCGTTCCCCTTCACGAGGACAACGCGGTGGCCGTAGTCGTCACGCCGTCTCACCACGACTCGTCCCGCAGCATCTTGATGGCCACCTCTTCCTTGCTCTTGTGATCGATGCAGCGGAAGACCTGGCCGTAGCTTCTTCCGGCCCCGAGTCGGGCGAGCACCTCGTACCTGTAGGCGAGGTGCTCGCCTGTGACCTGGAGGAAGATCACGGAGGAGGTCACCACTCGCCGCGCGCTATTTCAGGCCGGTGCTCGCGTACAAGAAATCTGGTTTGATCGCACGTGACTTACTGGGATTCGCATCCAAGTCCCTACAGAGGGTCCGGCTCAGTGCTTGTGACACGGACAACATATCTTTCCTGAGCCATCTAACATCCTCATGCAATCGGTAAGTAAGCACATTTACTCTGCGTAGGGATCAATAATTACGCACGATTACCGTGTGCGGTAGTGGTAATGTCGTTAAGTAAGCACGATTGCCGTGTGCGGTAGAGGTATTGCCATCAAGTAAGCACGTTGGCTTTGTGTCGTGGTGCTGTCCTTTGCAGTGGCACGTGGCCCGGTTGGAATGTGCAGGGGGGGGGGCACCGTATCGGAGGGACGCACCGTGACGTAGTGGTTTTCTTCGTTGTCATAGCCCTCATTGTTGGGGCCACGTGCAGTGGAAGTTGTTGTATATGTGGGTGTGTGAAAATTGATGAAAAATAATTAAAATTAAATGAAATTTGAAATTTGCATAATTAATCCGAAATTATGCTAATTCGTGTACTTATGCGTGTAACTATGCTAATTAGAGAGGTAATCGTATTAATTTATACGAGTGGGTGTGGTTGTGTTAATGATAGCCTTTATGATAATCAGGCCCCGCCTCGTTGACGAGGTGGGGTTATCAATCAGGATAACGCAATCAATCGTGTGCAGTTACACTAGTGTCAATTCGGCCTCGTTGTCTAACTTCGTATTATTGATCAGCATAATACAATGATTCTCGCTTTAACACTCCCCGAGTGTTCATATTTTAGGTCCCATGTTCATATCGTTCGCTTTAGTTTAATGAGTGTGTATTGGTGTGTTTATAGTTTAGGTTCCCGAGTTCATATCTCGTCGCAGGATACAGATCTTATGCAAAAATTTCAGGAAAGAATCACACGACCACTTCTGTATTAATCAATTTATTTTCTAATTAAACCTTAACTATAATATGTATGTGAACTCTCAATCTCGGAACTTCAACACGGTATCCACACGGTATCAAGACAGTATCATCAACGACTGTACGATTTCACTTTGATAACACATGGACCCCGCATAAAGCGATGGCTGCTAGTGAGAGAGAGAGTCAGGACATGCAAATGCTATGCTACACAAAAGCTTATACATTATAATATGAACGATCATTATGCTTGAAATGGTCAGCACATTATCACAGGCGATTGATTAACATGCAACGGTATTCATATAAAAAGACAATCAAACAGTTATTATTTCCAAAGGCATAAATGTAACAACAGATGCACCGGACAGACTATAAGATTACCGAAATGGCTTAGTGTGAGGGTATGCGGCGGAACGTGTTATCTCACGGGAGATTAATTAATTAATTCGTGAATAAGATTGTATGATCAGAAAATCGGTTTAGCACGATTCCTCCCCGGGAGCGTAGCTCCGTGGCGAAGGTGCCAAGGGTTAATTCGTATTGATGGATCGGTTGGTAACTTATGCAATTAGAAGTACAGTCCAAAACAAAATATTAAAGAGGGAAATTATGAATATACTTATAAATGACGGACTGTTATCACACGAACGATGCTTCCACAGCCAGATGGTTCACAGACTTGAGTGTTCGCTTCTGGTTAAGGACCTGTGTATGTTTGAGTGATATGAATTGTTTTGAATAGTCAGTGTTTGGAATTAATTCTTTGCGTTGCCATACACTGAAGTTGGCATCGCTTGTAGGAGAAGTAGCCTCGCTCCCTTTAGAGCGGTGAGGTGTGTGGGAGTGCATCATACGAATCGCCGCCCTCCTCCACGCAGCAGCCAGCCTCTGTCCACGGGGGAGAGTTGCTTGATCGCTCTCAGTTCTGCTCAGTGGACACCTCTCTCCACTGCTGGATGAGCTGCGCGATCACGCTCGTGCTGGTTCGCTGACAGCAGTTTCTCTCCGCTGTTGGATGAGCTGCATCGGCACGCTCCCTCTCTCTGGGTGGAGAACTCGAACGTGCTCGTTGCTGGTTTGCTGAAAGCAGGTTTTTCTCCACTGCTGGATGACTCAAGTCGCACGTGCTCTTGCTCTGGTTTGCAGAAGCTCTTGCTTGGTGCGTCGGTCGCTGGCTGTGCAGCTGGACTCAAAGTCGAATAAACTTTCAGCAATACTTGTTCAGCTCTTTTAAAATCCCACTCGGTGGTGCCTCACTACCTTGCGAGTCTTGCCAACATCAGTGGGTAGCGACGGGCCACTTTGGCCTCTGTTCGCCGCGCCCTGCTCTGCAGCTCGCCGGCTGGCGACCTGTTGCTCTCGTTCCCGATTGGAACTGCTCCTGAGCCGACCCACTGGTCGAACTCCCCGCGTTCCGACCTCCTCCGAGTCGAACTCCCCGAGTTCCGACCCCCCTGGTCGAACTGTTCCGAGTTGCTCCTCCGAGTCGAACTGTCTCCCGAGAGTCGACCCCCCGGTCGAACTCTGGTGAGCCGACCCCCCACAGGTCGAACTCTGGTGAGCCGACCCACTCCTGTCGAACTCTTCCGAGTTGCTCCTCCGAGTCGAACTGTCTCCCGAGAGTCGACCCCCCGGTCGAACTCTGGTGAGCCGACCCCACCCCGGTCGAACTGAGGTTTCAATGCTCAGGATCCTCTTTTTATGCCCAAAAATCCCTTCACTTGGATCCTGCCCACAAGGCGGGGTTTCTTTCGATTTTGCTGTGTCAGGATTTGTCCGTATGTATCTGTGTCCGTGTGTGTCCGTACGTGTGTCAGTGTGTGTCCTTGTGCATCACCCACGGTATATTCCGTTGTCATACCCACAAGTAAAACAATCAAATGTTATAAATTGTCTCGAAGGCGCCTCTCTGTCTGGGTGCACAACCTGGAGGGAGGGGCGATATTCCCTCCGACTTTCACCGACGCACAAAGAAATGGTTAAAAAGTTTTAAGTTAACATTTCATTTCATCAGAGTTCCACAGTTATGATTCTGTATTAATCCAAGGTCTGGGTCAGCTTCCCGTTGTGGTGTTTGACTCGTGTTTCCCCGAGCGTATACACACTCCTACCCCGCGCTGCGGGGATACAAAGACGGCCGGGATCTCCCTTTCTCTCCGACCCTGGGTTTAACATCGCCCTTTGCTTACGTTGCAGTTTTGCTGTGCGTTTGCATTTCTTTTCCTCTCTACTCTTACTTTAACCCTGCTTATTATTTGCGTATGGGTGGATTAGAGCATTCATGTTGACTTAGGAAAACCTTATTGTTAGGCTTCGGGTCAAGTCGTATAGAAATTATTAAAATATGTAAATACATTTCATACTAAATTAATAGACGGGTGATGGTTACATTGACGTAGGTTGTGGCAGGGTTCAATTGAAGTGGGTGTGAAGATCAATAACTTTAGCCTACCCTGTCGTTAAATTCCGACTTTAAGTTACTTTAATAGTAATGCAGAACCAATTAGCTTTTTTGACTTAACTAGATCTAGGCTAACGCAACCTCCCAGTGACCCTGGCTTTGTGTTTACTTCAGCCCCTTTGCAATCCGCTGCGCTCTGCTCTCTATCTGCTCCCTCTAACCCTGGGAGGGCTCTGAACGTCACAATCGTGTTAGTGGGTCAAGGTAAATATGACCTCCACATGCCATGCTGAGGCCTGGTTTGGTGTTTTTATTCATTATTAAAATTAAAAGAAACAATAGAAATATGTACCTATATGTATTGAAAAATTACTTGTTAATATTAAGATGGAAAGGGGGGCATATACAACAACGGCTGGACTGCAAATGAATGGACAATATTCTTCATCGCCATTTTAAAAAAACTTAACATTGTAATCCATCACCCTGTACATCTGCTGAACCAACGTATCCTACAGCAGCATATGAGTGTTTTCATACATTGCCTGAGTGTGTGTTTCTTGCGTATGATCGGTATGTGTTTTACGCATGATCCATATTTGATATCACACAAGATATTTGCCTGTTTTTCTAATGATCTGCACGTGTTTCACGCATAATCTCTGGGTTTCACACATGTTCTGTGTGGGTGGCCGGGACCACCCTCAGCTGCCTTTTTCTCCCGAGTTGTGATGTGTACACATCGTACCAGATACTAATTTAAGGCTGAACCGACCTCTCGAGATCCAGGATGCACTGGTGATGGTGGCTGTAAGCGGGAATCGAGCTCGGGTCGCTGGATTCATTGTAGCGCAGCGTGCTAAACCCACACGCTCACAGACAGGACTCCAGCTCATCCACCTCGCGCACCTTTGCCAGGAACTTCCAATTGTGGAGCGACGAGCAAATGAAGCGACCCGACCTCCCCTCGGGATACGATGGCTGGCAGGTGGTTGAAGCTATCCGGCAGGAAGCGAGTGCAGGTAACGCTCACCTGAGCGTTGCGAGGCGTGCCCCGCAGGTGGTATCACGTGGGACGATGGATGTGCGACCACGCTATGGCCCTTTCACGATTCCGCTGCTGTATGGGGACCGCCACAACCTAGCGGATCGTTGCGGTGTATTTGACCATACTTCACCACGCTGGTTGGTTGCAGGTGTGGGGAGCGGCACAGTGCAAGGGTTCATGTTGCTGGACTGCCCCTTTTCTGATCATGTGACCCTTGCCAGATTAATTCTGCAAATGCGCAATCGCCGAGCCATGCGACAGCATCCCCGGTTTGCCACGTGTAGCTCTTGTAGACGATGACAACAAACACGCACCCTGCTCTACGGAGCCTGACAGCAGTCATGATGGTGGTGGTTTGCGTGGTACCTTACCATCAGACAAAAAAACTAAACAATTTTGTATTTTACCCGGTAAAGCTCACTGAGCTACATAGATGTTTCTCTGAAGCGACCTGGCTATCACAAATGATAACTCAACGAAGTGGCTTATCACGCGGAAATGTATTCTAGCCTCGATATTACAGCTGAATACAAATCCTCTGAGGGTACCCACGAGCCCTGGCAGCAAGGGGGCAGTTGGCAGATGGTAAGGGGCCAAGGAGCAAGGGGGAGGATGGAGAAGGGCAGTGGGGAGTGGAGCAGTGGTGTGGCACGTTCGAGTGATGCAAATATTAACTGATTTGTATTGAATACAACTAGAACAATTTACACCGGTGCGTTGATCGATATGATGTTGGTTATAATGTTAACGATAATTATGTTGAGATTAGGATATGCAGGAGATAGTGAATATAATGATAATGTCTCTACGCATGGTGATGGTAGAGATCTATTAATCTGGTGATGATGTAATGATGATGGCTTGGCAAGTTGAAGATGGTGATGATAGTGCTCCTGCTGGTGGTGGTAATTCAGATGATGATTATGATGCTGCGACTTGCTGTAGCTGCTTATAATAATAATGATGCTGCATTTGCTGCTGACGATGATGATCCCCCCCACCCTCGTCCACCTCCGCAGGTTTAGAGGATCGCCGCATGGTGGTGCAAGCACTGAGCCTGCTGAAGCGCGGGAGTGCGGAGAGGCGACCCCGCGAGATGGAATCAGGAGGGACAGGGTCCTCCTGGGGGGATATCGTGAGCGGCGCAGGGGGTCCTAGCGGGGTCGAGAGGGGAGGAGACACAGCGGATGGACACCTCATTGTTCCCCCCGACGGGGACCCTAATGGGGCCCCAGTGGGCGGGGACTCGGGTGGGAGATAACGGCCGAGGTTCGCGTGGCGAGAACAAACGCGCGACCCCGTGTGCGCGTGAGCGTGCGGGGCCACGAGGGCACGTACACGGGACCCAACCTCGGCGGGTTCGAGGAGGAGGAGGCCCTCCTGGAGCTTGGACTGCACTGAGGCTTGAGACGGAGGTAGGTGGCTGAGGGGTTGGGTGAGCGACAGGTTGGGTGAGTGAAGGAGGCATTGATTGATTGCGTGGGTAGAGGGTGAGTGGGTAATGTTGAGTGAGCGGGTGTATGTGGTTGAGTTAGTTGGTAGGTGGCCGAGTGGGCGAATGTGGGAGGTTGAGGGTGTGAATGAATGGTTGGATGAGAGAGTGGGTTGGTGAGTAGGTGGGTGAGTGTGGGAGGTCGAGTGGGTGAGTGAGGGGGGTCGAGTGGGTGAGTGAGACGGATGGTGAGTGGGTGGGGGAGTTTGAGTGGGTGAGTGGATGCATGGGTGATTTGGTAAGTGCATTGTTAATTGTGTAAATGGCTCGGTGAGTCAGTGAGTGCGTGCATGGGTGGGTAAGTGAGAGGATGAGTGGGTTGGGGAGTGCGTGAGTGGGTTGGGGAGTGCATAAGTGGGTGGGGGAGTGAGTGGGGGAGCGAGTGGGTGGGTTAGTGATTTAATCAATCATCGTGTGATTGAATGGCTGAACGGAGGGGTAGGTGAATGAGTGTTTGTGGTTTAGTGAGTGTGTGTGTGGATGAGTTGGTGGGTGAGTGGATGATTGTGGGAGGTTGAGGGGGTGAGTGGATGTGTAATTTAATGGTTGTATGGGTGGGTGAGCGTGGGAAGTTAAGTGGCTGTGTGAATGAGTGAAGGGGTGGGTGAGTTGAGTGGGTAGGTTGTTGGATAATTGGGGTGAGTGAGTGGGTGAATTATTGGGTGGCTGAGTGGGTGTGCGGGTGAGTTAGGGGGTGGGTCAGTATGGGTGGATGGGTGATGGAGTCGGTGATTGAGTTTGTAAATTGAGTGGGTGATTGAGTAGTAGGGTGAGAGTGGGAGGTTGGGTGGGTGGAGGTGAGGGGTTGCGTGAGTGAGGGGTTGGGTGAGTTGGTGGGTGGGTGAATGAGTGGATTGATCAGTTAGTGTGTGGTTGAGTGGGTGGTTGTCTGAGTGGGTGAGAAGATGGGTCGTTGAGTGAGTGGATGGGTTATAGATTAAGTGGGTGGTTGTGTGATTGATTGGCTGAGCAAAGGGGTGAATTAGTGGATTTGTGTGGTTGAGTTACTGGTTAGGTGGGTGAGTGCATGAGTGTGGGAGGTTGAGAGTTCGTTGGTGAGTGTTTGAGTTAGATATTGAGTTGGTGGTTATGTGATTGAGTAGGTGAGCGGAGGATGGGTGAGTGAATAGATGTTTATGTTTGAGTTAGTGGGTGGGTGATTGGATGAGTGGGTGGGTGATTGGATGAGTGGGAGGGTAATTGGATGAGTGGGAGATTTAAATGGTGAGTGAATGGGTGATTGAATGCTTGGATGGGGGGTGAGTGATTGAATTGGTGGGTACGAGATTGAGTGGGTGGCTGGGTGAGTGGGTGAGATGATGGGTGGGTTAGTGAGGTGATGATGGGTGGGTTAGTTGATGTGTGAGTGGGTGGGTTAGAGATTCAGTGGGAGGGAGGGTGGGTGAGTGGTTACGTGGCTCGTGGGTGAGTAGCTCAGTGGCTGGTTGAATTGGTGAGTTAATTTGTGCGTGATTGATTTGGTGAATGGGTGAGTGAGTGGATGGATGAGGGAATGGATGAGTGAGACGGTGAGTGTGTTGGTGAGTGATTGAGTTAGTGGGTACGAGATTGGATGACCGTGGAAGGTTGGGTTGGTGAGTGAGTGGATGGATGTGAGAGGTTCAGTGGGTGAGTTATTGCGGTTAAGTATGGAGGGGGTGGGTAAGTGAAGGGGTGGTTCAGTGAGTGGGTGAGTGAGTGGATGGTTGGTGAGTGAGTGGGGTGAGTGAATGCGTGGGTGAGCAAGTGAATGAGTTGGTGAGTGGTTGTGTGAGTAGTGGGTGAGTGGGTGGTGAGTGAGTGGATATTTGTGGGTGATTTAGTCGGTGGGTGATTTGGTGAGTATGGGAGCTTGAAGCAGTGAATGGTTAGGTGAGTGAGGGGTGGGTGAGTGAGTAGATGAATTAATTAGTTAGTGGGAGCACTCGTGGGTGGGTGAGTGAGTGGGTGAGAAATTGAGTCAGTTGGTGGGTGGGTGGTTCCGTGGGTAGTGCGTCTTGGGTGAGTAGGTCAGTGGCTCGGTGAGTTCCTGAATTAATGGGTGGGTTAGTGAGTTGATGGGTGAGTGAGTGGGAAAGCGCATTGGTAAGTGTGAGGGTGAGTGGGTGGGTGGTTGCATGAGTGTGGTTTAGATATTTTAGTGGGTGGCTTTTTGAGTGGATGAGTTCGAGTGGGTCAGTGGTTGCGTTAGTGGGTGGTTGAGCTAGTGGGTTAGAAATTGAATGGGTGGCAGAGTGAGTGAGTCCTGGGTGAGTTAATGAGTTGGTGGGTCGGTCAGTGGGTGAGTGTCTGGATGGGTGATTGAGTAAGTCGGTGAGTGAGGAGTTGGGTGAGTGATGGGTTGGGTATGTGTGTTTTTGGTTCGCGAGTTTGTGGGTGAGTGGGTCAGTTCTTGGTTGGGTGAGTGAGTTCGTTGGTGAGTGTTTGAGTTAGTATGTTGGTGGGTGAGTGTGTAGTTTAGTGAGTGAGTGATTTAGAGATTAAGTGGGTCATAGGGTGAGTGGGTGGGTGAGCAAGTGGGTAACTGAGTGAGTGGTTGGGTGGGTCGGTGAGTTGTTGACTGAATGGGGTCAGAAAGTAGGTGAGTCAGTGAATGGGTGAGTGACTGCTGGGTGGGTAAGTTAATGTGGGAGGTTGAGTGGGTAAGTTAGCTTGTGAGTGATTGGGTGAGTCAAAGAGTGGGGCGCTACGGTGGTGAAATGTTCACTAGCTCGCCTAGTATACATGAGGTTGTGGATTCGATTGCGATCCTGCCGCCTGTATATTGGAGTTCGCATGTTCTCCGCCTGGTCGTGTGGATTTTGCTCCGGGTCCTTTCCGCTGCATTTAGAATCAACATGCCTTTTGAGGATTTGGCTGCAATAAATGTATGTGATAAGCCACTTCGTTTATCTATCATTTGTAGCCAGGCCGATTCTGAAAAGGGTCTATATAGCTCAATGGGCCTTACCTGGTGAAATAAAAAGTAGTATATTTTAGGGGGTGGGTGGCTGGTTGGGTCGGTAGGTCGGTTAGAGGTTGAGTGGGCGGCAGGGTGAGTGGGTGGCAGGGTGAGTGGGTGAGTAGGTAAGTAGCTGGGTGAGCGGGTGGACTGGTGAGTGTGCGAGTTAGAGATTGAGTGGGTGGATGGGTGGGTGTGTAAGTGGATGCGTCGGTAAGTGGTTGAGTTGGTGGCAAGGTGCGGGTTTTTGAGTGGGTGGGTGTTTGAGTGGGTAGGTGGCTGAATGGGTGGGTGAGTGGGTGACTGAGTCAAGAAAGTGGAGCGCCATGGTGGTGAGATATTAACTACCTCGCCTTTTGTACAGGAGGTTGTGGGTTCGATCTCGATTATGACGCCTGTATATTTGGAGTGTGCATGTTCTCCTTGTGGTTGCATGGAATTTTCTGCGAGTCCTCCGGGTTTTCTCTCCATATTTAGAAACATGCATTTCGAGGTTTTGGCTGTTCTCGAACTCACCCACTCAACTACTAAAGCCACCCACCAACCCACTCACAAACCCGCTCACCCTACCATGCACTCAATTTCTAATCAACGCACTCACGCACACACCCACTCACTCAACCACTCATCCACGCACCCACCTACACACGCACTCACTAACTTATTTGAGCAGTCATTTGTGGCCGCGTCGCTTATGAAAAAATCTATATAGCTCCGTGGGCCTTTCCTGGTAAAATTAAAATAGTTTAACATGTAGGCTTTCGCGACCAATATTATTCATAATAAAGGTTTTTGGGTTAGATCGCGTTTATTTATAAATGTGTCGTAACCCTCCACCACCCGACACGGCCAATCAGCAAAAAAAGTGTCACGTTGACAAAAGACAAATAGTGAATTATTTGTCTTTTGTCAACGTGACACTTTTTTTTGCTGATTGGCCGTGTCGGGTGGTGGAGGGTTACGACACATTTATAAATAAACGCGATCTAACCCAAAAACCTTTATTATGAAAATTAAAATAGTTAAATTTTAGTTTACAGTTGGGTGAGTGGGCGGTGAGTGCGTCGGTCGGTGAGTGAATGGGTGGTTAAGTAAGTAGGTGAGGGGCTGGGTGAGTTGTTGGGAGATTGAGTGGGTCACAGTGTGAGTGGGTGGGTTGGAGCGTGAGTTGGTCACTGAGTGAGTGGGTGGGTGAGGTGAGTGGGTGGGTAGGTTGGGTGGTTGGGTGGGTGGGTGAGTGCGTTAGTGAGTGCATGTGTAGGTGGGTGCGTGGATGAGTGGTTGAGTGAGTGAGTGGGTGTGTGCGTGAGTGCGTTGATTAGAAATTGAGTGCATGGCAGGGTGAGCGGGTTTGTGAGTGGGTTGGTGGGTGTCTTTAGTAGTTGAGTGGGTGAGTTCGAGAATTGTACGCCACTGTGGCGAGATGTTAGCTACGTCGCCTGGTATTTTGGAGTTCGTAGGTTCCATCCCAACCCTGATGCTTGCATATTTGGGGTTTGCATGTGCTCTATGGTCACGTGGATTTCGACTCCACATTTAGAAACATTCATTTATCGGATTTGGCTGCTTGCTATACATTACTATGTGATAGGCCACTTAGTGAAGCTCTCATTTGTGGCCAGGTTACTTTGGAAAAATATTTTATATAGCTCTGTGGGTCTTACCTGGTAACTTAAAAAATAGTTGAATTTAGTCAGTTTGGATTAGCGAGTAGGTGGAATGTTGAGTGCGTGGGTTAGAGATTGATTTTGTGGCAGGGTGAGTGGCTGGGTGAGTTTGTGATTGGTTGGGTGGGTGAGTGTGTGAGTTAGACATTGAGTTGGTGGATGGGTGGGTGTGTGAGGGAGTGAATAGGTGACCTGGTGGGTGAGTGGATTGTTGAGTGAGTGGGTTGTTGAGTTAGGGAGTGGGTGGGCTGGTAAGTGGGTTGGTGAATTAGTTTGTGGGTGTGTGGGTGAGTCAGTCGGTTAGAGATTGATTTGGTTAGTGTGTTGAGGAGTTCCCGACGACGACTCGGAGACGGCTTGAAGGTAAGGGCTTTCGCCAAAGGTTTATTAAGTATATTATAATAACACAAAAGGTGTGACAACTTCCCAGGGGTTAGGGGTCCTACACTAAGTCCTAGTCCAGCCCGGCTACCTCCAGTCTCTTTCCCTCGAGTCGGATGGGGGAACTTGCCAACCCCACCGACCGGGAAGAGCAGCACCTCCTACGGCTACCACCGGCTTCACTCCTGACTCTTCGTCGATCCCTCTCTACCCCTGGTTCCCTCTCCACCCTTCTCACTCTACCCGTTCCCACAGTGACCCTGCTTTCGTCACGGGGTCCCCCTTAAATACTAGAGGAGACATGACGTCATCGAGCCGCCCAGCACGCATGACGCCACGTTCCGTGACGTCATCGCACTAGACGGCACACATGACGTCACGTCCCAATTTTACTCTACAAGTGGTTTGTGTGTGGGTGGGTGGGTGTTTGAGTGGGTGGTTGAGTTAAAGATTGGAATGTCAAGGTGGCAAAATTTTAAGAACCTCGCCTGGATATTTAGAGTTTGCACGTTCTCCCCCGTGGTTGCATGGAATTTTCTCTGGGTACTCCAGGTTGCCCCTCCACATTTAGAAACATGCATTTATAGACTTTGACTGCTATAACGTTCTATGTGAAAAGCCATTCCATTGAGCAATCATTTGTACTCTGCTTGTTTCTGAAAAAGATGTATATAGCATGGGCCTTACCTAGTAAAGTAAAAAAAAGCTACATTTTTATTTGGTGTGTAGATGGGCGGTTTTGTGGGTGGGTGCGTGGATGAGTGAGTGCGACGTTCGATGGGTAGTAGGTGAGAGGCTTGGTGAGTGAGTGTGGATTAGAGATTGAGTGCGTGGCTTGGCGAGTGCGTGGCTGGGTGAGTGAGTGTGTGCAAGGCTCGGTGGTTGAATTAATGGATGGTTGAGTTAGTGGGTCGGTGTTTGAGTGTGTGGTTTCGTGGGTGGGAGAGTCAGAGAATGGAGTGTCATGGTGGCAAGATGTTAACTACCTCGCCGGGTATACAGGATGTTGTGGGTTCGATTCCACATTTAGAAACATGCATTTAGAGGAGTTGGCTGCTATGAATGTATACGTGATAAGCCACTCTGTTGAGCTATCATTTGTGGCGAAGTTGCTTCTGAAAATTATCCATATATCTCAGTGGGCCTTGCCTGGTAAAACAAACAATTTATATTTAGGCTGTGTTGGCGAGTGGTCGGGTTGGTGAATTAGTGGGTGAGTTAGTGGGTGGGTTAATAATTGGATGGGTGAGTTCATGAGTGGGTGGGTGAGGGTGGGTCAGTGGGTGTGTTAGTGGGTACGGGTTTGAGAGGGTGGCTGGGTGAAAAGGTGGGTGGGTGAGGGATTGGGTGGGTGGGTGGTTTGGTGCGTGGGTGAGTGAGCAGGTTGGTGGGTGAGTGAGCAGGTGGGTGGGTGAGTGAATGGATGTTTGTGTTTGAGTTAGTGGGTGGGTGATTGGATGAGTGGGAGGTTGAAAAGGTGAGTGGATGGGTGATTTAATGCTTGGGTGGGTGAGTGGTTACGTGGGTAGTGGGTCGTGGCTGGCTGAGTTGGTGTGTGAGTGTGTCGGTGAGTGAGTTGGTGAATGGGAGGGTGGGTGAGTGATTAGAGTTAATGGGTAGAAGATTGAGTGAATAAGAAGATGGGTGAGTTGGTGAGTGTTTGGGTTAGAGATTGAGTTGGTGGTTATGTGATTGAGTAGGTGAGTGGAGGGATGGGTGAGTGAATGGGTGTTTGCGTTAGTGGGTGGGTGATTGGATGACTGTGCGAGGTTGAAGGGATGAGTCGATGGGTGATTAAATGGTTGGATGAGAGGGTGGGTTGGTTAGTGGGTGGGTGAATGTGGGAGGTTCAGTGGGTGAGTTATTGGGTGAGTGTGTGGATGAGTGAAGGGTTCGGTGAGTGAGGGGGTGGGTGAGTGAATGTATGGATGGGTGAGTGAGTGGGGTGAGTGAATAGTTGGTTTAGTGAGTGGGTAGGTGGTGAGTGGGGGAGGTTGAGTCGGTGAGTTTATGCGCGAGTTTATGCGCGAGTGGTTGCTGAGTGGGTTGGCGGGTAGGCGAATGGGTTGGCTGGTAGGTGAGTGGGTTGGCTGGTAGGCGAATGGGTTGGCTGGTAGGTGAGTGGGTTGGCTGGTAGGTGAGTGGGTTGGCGGGTAGGTGAGTGGGTTGGCGGGTAGGTGAGTGGGTTGGCTGGTAGGTGAGTGGGTTGGCGGGTAGGTGAGTGGGTTGGTGGGTAGGTGAGTGGGTTGGCGGGTAGGTGAGTGGGTTGGCGGGTAGGTGAGTGGGTTGGCGAATAGGTGAGTGGGTTGGTGGGTGGGTGAGTGAGTGGGTGGCAGTGGGTGTAGTGGAGTTGTAGCCTCAGTAGTGGGTGAGTGACTGGGTGAGTATGTGGGTGGATGAGTTCGTGGCAGGAGAGTTCGTGGATGCGATAGTGAGTTAGTGCATGAGTGGGTGAGGGGATGGGTGAGTTAGTGGTTGGATGATACGGTGAGTTTGTGAGTGCGTGGGTAGGTATTTGAGTGAGTGGATTGTTGAGTGAGTGGATGGGATGTTGAGTGAGTGAGTGGGTGGTTGGGTTGGTTCGTGACTTTGTGGGTGGGTGAGAAGGTGAGTTCGTGGGTGAGAGAGTGAACGAATGCCTGTTAATACGTGGGTGGATGAGTAGGTGGGTGTGGAGGTTGGTGAGTGAGTGGGTGGGTTAGAGATTGAGTGGGTGGTTGTGTGACGGAGTGGGTGGTTGTGTGATTGAGTGGGTGAGTGGACGGGTGAGTGTGTGGATATTTGTGGTTGATTAAGTCGGTGGCTGATGCGAGCAGTGTGGGAGCTTGAAGGGAGTGAGTGGTTAGGTGAGTTAGGGGTGGGTGAATGAGTTAGTAGGAGCGCTAGTGGGTGGGTGAGTGATTAAGTGAGTGAGTTGTGTGGCTGAGTGAGTGACTGGATGGGTGGATGACTGGGTGAGTGAGTGGGAGAGTGATTGAGTAAGTGAGTCAAGCGGGTGGGTGGCTGGGTGAGAAATTGAGTCAGTTGGTGGGAGAATGGGTGAGTAGTTACGTGTGTAGTGCGTCGTGGGTGAGTAGGTCAGTGCCTGGGTGAGTTTTTGAATAATGGGTGGGTTCGTGAGTTGATGGGTTGGGTCAGTGATGTGGTGCGTGGGTGATTGAGTGGATGGATGCGTGAGTGAGTGGGTGAGTGCATTGGTAAGTGTGAGGGTGTTTGAGTTAGTGGGTGGGTGATTGGATGAGTGTGCAATGTTGAAGGGGTGAGTGGGGATGAGTAATTGAATGGCTGGATGAGAGGGTGGGTTGGTGAGTGGGTGGGTGAATGTGGGGGGTTGAGTGGGTGAGTGTGTGGATGAGTGAGGGTTTGGGTGAGTGAGGGGTTTGGTGAGTGAAGGGGTCGGTCAGTTCGTGGGTTAGTGAATGGATGGAATGGGTGGGTGAGTGAATGGGTGGTTGACCGAGTGAGTGAGTGGATGGGTGGATGAGTGAGTGGGTGGGCAAGCGGGTGAGTTGTTGCATGGGTAATAGGTGAGTGGGTGGTGAGTAGGTGTATGTGGTTGACTTAGTGGGAGGGTGGGTGAGTGGATGAGTGTGGGAGGTTGAGGGTGTGAGTGAATCGGTGAGTCAGTGGCTGAATGAGAGGATGGATGGATTGGAGAATGAGTGTGTGAGTGTGGTATGTTGAGTGGATGAGTTAATGTGTCGGTGTGTAGCTGAATGAGTGGGTGGGTGAGTGAGTGGGTGGCTTATTGAGTTAGTGGGGTGAGTGAGTGAGTGAGTGGGGGTGAATAGGTGGGTGGCTGAGTGGATGGTTGGTTGAAGTGAATGAGTGTTTGGGTTGGTTAGGGAGTTTGTGGGTGGGTCAGTTGGTGAGTTATTGGGTGGGTGGGTTGGTGATTGAGTCTGTGGGTGAGTGAGTGGGAGGGTGAGTGAGTGGGTGGGTGAGTGAGTCTGTGCATAAGTGTGTGGGTGGGTGAGTGGGTGGGTGGGTGAGTGAGCTCGTGGGTACAAGATTGAGTGGGTTGCTTGATGAGTGCGTCAGGATGGGTGAGTTTGTGGGTGGGCGGGCAGGTTAGAGATTGAGTAAGTGGGTAAGCTAGTGGGTGGGTTAGAGATCGAGTGGGTGAGCGGAGGGATGAGTGAATGAGTGAGTGATTTGTGGGTGTGGTTGGATGACAGGATGGGTTTTTGATTGGGCGGGTGCAATGGCAGAGCCAGGATTTTCAGGTAGGGGGGAAACCCCTCCAGCAATGAAAAATCATAGGAGTTGTTAGTAAGTAAGAACTTGTCCCTTGCTTTTTATTCAACGGGTGTCCAGCGATGGCGCAGCCATCGATCGAGGGTCGGATTCGAACGTGTTGTGTGATCGGCATCGCGCTCACTAAAGGTGAATGCCTTGCGGGAAGTTGTGTACTATGCGCAACTTCGCACAATTCTGTGAGTCACTTATAACTGCTTTGCCGTTACTTATTGCCAATTATGGACTCAGACTCTTATCCTATCATCTCATAGAGTTCCTGGCACGTAATAATATGCTACACAGTGGCAGTAGGGGTTGCAAAATGCCGATTTATTACTAATAAACACCAATGATCCGATCGAAATTAGGGATTTTGGTCGGATCATTGGGGGGGGGGCACGTGCCATTACACCCCCCCCCCCCCCCCACTGGCGGAGTGGATGGGTGGGTGAGTGTGGGAGGTTGAGTCGGTGAGTTTATGCGTGAGTGTGGCTGAATGAGTGGGTGGGTATGTGAGTGAGTAGTTGGGTGGGTTAGTGGGTGGGTGAATTGGTTGGTGGGTGTGTGAGTGGGTTTGTGGATGGGTTAGTGGGTTGGCGGGAAGGAGAGTGGGTTGGCGGGTGGGTGGATGAGGGGGTTGGCAGGTGGGTTAGTGGGTTGGCAGGGAGTGGGTTGGGGGGTAGGTGAGTGGGTTGGGGGGTAGGTGAGCGGGTTGGCGGGTAGGTGAGTGGGTTGGCGGGTAGGTGAGTGGGTTGGCGGGTAGGTGAGTGGGTTGGCGGGTGGGTGGATGAGGGGGTTGGCGGGTGGGTTAGTGGGTTGGCAGGGAGTGGGTTGGGGGGTAGGTGAGTGGGTTGGGGGGTAGGTGAGCGGGTTGGCGGGTAGGTGAGTGGGTTGGCAGGTAGGTGAGTGGGTTGGCGGGTAGGTGAGTG
This sequence comes from Petromyzon marinus, assembly GCF_048934315.1. Classification (NCBI taxonomy): domain Eukaryota; kingdom Metazoa; phylum Chordata; class Hyperoartia; order Petromyzontiformes; family Petromyzontidae; genus Petromyzon; species Petromyzon marinus. The sequence continues at coordinate 5,435,647 of NW_027423057.1, read as the reverse complement.
GGTTTGTGGGTGGGTCAGGAGTGACTAGGTGGGTGGGGGAGTAGTGGAGTGGTAGCCTGGGTAATGGGTGAGTGGGTGGGTTGTTCACTGGGTGACTACGTGCGTGGGTTCGTTAGTGACAGGCGACTTAGTGGATGCGATAGTGAAGATGCAATAGTGAGACAGAGTGGATGGGTTGTTGATTGAGTGGGGTGAATGAATGAGTGAGTGGATTGGTGAGTGGGTGGGTGAGTGCACGAGTGAGTGGATGGGTTAGAGATTGAGTGAGTGGTTGAGTGGATTGGTGATTCAGTGGGTGAGTTAGTGGGTGTTTGAGTTAATTTGTGTGTTAGTCTGTGGGTGATGGAGTCGGTGACTGGGTGAGTCTGTGCTGGTGGCTCGGTGGATGGTTGAGTTCATGGATGGGTTTTTGAGTGAGTGGATGGGTTGTTGAGTGAGTTGATGGGTGAGTGAGTGGGTGAAACGGTGCGTGGGTAGGTTAGTGAGTGAGTGAGTGGATGGGTGGGTGATTGATTGGGTGAGTGTGTTGGCAAGTGAGAGGGTGAGTGAGTGGGTGGTTAATCGGTTGGTGGGTGCGTGAAGGAGTGGTTGGAATGAGTGAGTTAGTGAGTGGATACGTCAGTGAGTGAATGGGTGGGTGAGTGAGTGAGAGGTTGCGTTGGTAGTAGGTGAGTGGGTGGTGAGTGGGTTGGTTCTTGAATGAGTATGTGGTTTGTTAAGTGAATGAGTGGGTGGTTGGGTTGGTTAGTGAGTTTGTGGGTGAGTTGGTGGGTGGGTGAGTTAGTGAATGAATGCCTGTGTTAATAAGTGGGTGAGTGGGTGTGGGGTTGGTGGATGAGTAGGTTGGTGAGTGAGTGGATGGGTGGGTGAGTGAGTGGGTGATTGAGTGGATGGGTGGATGACTGGGTAAATGATTGGGTAAGTTATGAGGGTGAGTAAGTGAGTTACAGGGTGAGTGGGTCGGTGGGTGATTGGGTGGGTGGGTGAGTGGGTGTGATCATCGCCATGCTCTCCATGGAGCTCTCTGTAGTGAGGGGCAGCTCACAGGGACAGCTGTTGCAGGGATTCACAACAGCTGCTTCTCCTCCAGTTCTGAACCAGCTGACCAGGGTTGCCAGACGAGACCATGCAGCTCCTCGAGTTGTTCCACAGCTTCCTTCATGCCTGCTGTGCCACGTGCAGCTTCTGCATGAGGCTACTGTGCCACGTGCGGCTTGTGCGTTAGGCTGCTGCGCCGCGTGTGAGGCTGCTGTGTGAGGCTGCTGTGTCGCGTGAGGCTGCTGCGTGAGGCTGCTGTGTGAGGCTGCTGTGCCGAGTGAGGCTGCTGTGTCGCGTGAGGCTGCTGCGTGAGGCTGCTGTGCCGCGTGAGATTGCTGTGCCGCGTGGGTCGACGTGACATCACCGTCAGTCTAGGGGGATCTTTGTATGAGTGATGGGGCAGTCGTAGAGAAAGTGGAGAAGTTTCCGTACTTATGCAGTCAGCAGAGGTCTCACGCCGAATCAGCTGAGTAGCATTATTTGTTCGTCGTGTGAACCAAAATTGAGGTGAATAATTTTGAGTAAAAAAAATGATGACATTACACTGGCTATGAATATGACTATATAAAAGGTTAGGATCTTGTGTCGGATGCATATTTGCTGGACTTTATACAGTGGCTTGGGCCAAGAAACTGGCATTCAGAGGCAAACTTGTCATGGTGGGGATTTGTTTCCAGAAACACACTCAGCCACCTTTGTCTCTCCAGTGGTGATGTTTACCAACCACACCTGATACTAATTTAAGGTTAAGTCGACTTAGGGGAGGCATACTGTCGATTAGAATATAATTCATCACTGATTTTGGCCACAACCGGGAATTATATCTCGTAAGACTGCAATCAAGAATACTTGAAATAGTGTCGGGGCCAGAGGACATCCCCATCACACCCCACAGTAAACATGAGGAAATGGCTCTGACACCCAGCCATGCAGCGTTACGTGGGCCTGCCCACCATCATGGTCTTTAATGGTCGTGAACAGAGTCAGGGACCCTAAATAACACGAAGAATAATCCAAGACCATAGCCTCTTAATGGTAATGCAGGCCTCCAGCAGGTGAAGAGAGCTTCCTGATGCGTTTGTGCGTTTTTCACCGTTGCGGTGCCCCGCCATGGCATTTTGGTGATGCTTTTGTTTTCCATTTGTGGAGGCAATTGCTCGTGCCATGGCCAGGTTGGATTCGGTGTACGGTGCCCCCCCACTGCTTGCGGTGGTGGGGGGCCAGCGAGCTTCTTGATGGTTTGATCCACGATGAGGCACTTCTTGGGGATGTTTGAGTTCTCCCAATTGTTTATCCACTCATTCGTACCGGTTGTGTGGACAGAAGCCGGAGGGATTTAAGAAAAGTCCACATTGATTAAAATGGCCACGATAAATCGAACCGGCGACTTCTATATTGTGTACCAACCATTACATCATGGCAACATCCTGTTATGTCACGTTTATAAGGGTGGGGGGAAATAACAACCAGGGTACTAGGTGTTAGTGTGTTTGAGGACGCAAGTTTCAAGTACAATTATTTCTTATCTTGTCCTCTTCCCCCCTGACTGGGGTTAAAACAATCAACAATTGAGGAAAGGGTTGGTGGGACGTGTGCAGAGATCGCCAGTAATCCCAGGTGGACTCCCGCTCGCTGCACAAACGCCTCCTGTGGAATCCATCCAGCAGTTTGTCGACGGAAACGATGATGGTAGGCGACCATGGTTTTTGGAGATCGTAGCCAGGGCCGGAGCGGCAACAGTGATGAAGCAAGAGGGGGGAGCGAGTGGCAGGGGCAGAACGGAAGGGGAGATGAGCGGTATCATTGGTGACGCGCGGACGCGCCCCAAACCGTTTGCGATCAGTCATGTCCATGGGTGGGACGGTGCTCGCGTCCACTTCCATGAAGGTGTCCTGCAGACACCTGAGAGTGGGCGCACACATGCACAAGAGAGAAGCCAATGTAACAATCCAGTTTGTCAACCAGGTATCTAGGCCCAGCCTGGATGCCCACGGCAGCCTCAGTGGGCGACGCCTGCCCCAAGTGGGCCACGCAGGCCCCTTAAACTGTGCCACTTGGCCCACTTTCCTATGGGAGCTGCTCGCTTTGATGTTGGCCGACCTTGGAAACGGTCGTGATGTCACGGAGTCAATGCAAAAGAGAGGCAATCGTCAAGTTAGTGCTGATTAAGGTGAAGTTTATGGCAATAAATGTAAAAAAACAGATTCCAGCTGGGTATATGTGTAAGTCATCTCAACCACGTTAATAATAATTGAAAAATAAATATTGTCGCTTTCATCTGGCTGTGGGCAAAAGGGAGGGTGGGAAGTGGTCGGAGTCATGAAAGGATTTGTGGCCATAGAGCCACAAGGCCCTCAATGTTTGAAGAATAATTGTTGCTCGTTATTGCAACGAAGCATAAAAGCGTATTGCGGAAAGTTTCGCGCATGTGTCTGTAGCGCGGTGCCCCCACATGTTCTCATTCACCTCAGCAACCATATCACAGTTCATGGTATTTGAGTGGTTCGTTTTTTTTCTATTGCATAATCTTGCTGGTATCCATGAATGAACAAGACGAATCTATGAACGCATATTTGTGCCTTTAGGAATAATAATGGTTTGAGTGTCTTTCCATATGAACAGCGTTGCATAATAATCAATCGTCCTACTGTTAACAACGTGACAAGAATCTGCATTAAGGGTCGCATATGATCAATGACCGAATGCCGTGTTGTGTAACAATTTAAATATAGAATAGTTTGCATGTTTTAATCACTCTCTCTCAACAACAACATTGCGTTACGCGTCGGGAATTAACCACAGGTGCCATTATCTAAGTGAAACAACGCAATTGTGATGTGTACCATGTTAATGCTGTGTTGAAATTCCGAAGTTGAGAGTTCTCATATTATCCAAAAATTTAAGTTTAGCTAGAAAATAAAATTGATTAAAGCAGAAGAGTTGTGTGTGATTCTTTCCGTGATTCTGCATAGAATTGTTCTGCGAATGAGATCTGAATCTCGGTTACCTATCATAAGCACACTAATCACTAATCCAGCACATAATCAATAAGCGTTAAATCGAAGATAATTGTATCCTTATTGAAAATACGGAATTAAATAACAAGTCGAGTCTACTCTCTCTCATTCACGCTCGCAATACCTGCACAACTGCATACGATTAATTGCGTTGTTCCAATTAATAACCAACCTTTGTCACCGAAGCTGGACCTAATTATCATAACGACCTGCATCATAACCACGCCCACTCGCATAAATTAATTTCGATTATCTCTCGAATTAGCATAGTTTATGCACATAATTACACCAATTAATTCAGATAAATTATTTAAATTTCAAATTTAATCAAATTTTCATTATTTTCATCAAATTTTCATAACCTACATATACAACAACCTTCGAGAACCTATATCTCACAGAGCGGGCCCTAACCTATAACAGCTGGCAGTTCACCAGCATTGCTTCAAGTGAGCTGGAGCGTGCTGATGAATATAAAAAACGGACCAGAGTTTGGTTTATGTACAACCAATACTGCTGAAATGGTGCACTCCCAGAAGGAAAGCCGTGTGGCTAATGGGATGTGTACAAATACTTGTATTTTTTAAGTGGAAAGACAGATATGTGAAGGAGGGGAATCATCGTTTGCGTGTTAATTTTGTTACTCATATCCACGATGTAAGCCAGTTATTATATTGAAACTTCGCAGAGCTTTCATGAGTAAGAAAGTTGTACCAACAATAATTATTATCGGTTCTATTGCGATCGAGGGCTGCACGTTTCAACGGGCACACATGTGTCATGCTGCGATGGTGACGGTGCTCCCGGTTTTTTAAGACCGGGAGGAAGTGAGGGCTTCACCTTTCTGGCAAATTGCCCGATGATGCTGGATGTAATTACCAGCGAAACGTCGTACTCAAAGATTGTAAATGTTGTGGATTCACTCTTCAACACACCGGTGGGCTGAAGGAGTGATCTATTTCTCTTTTGTCAATGTGACACATTTTTTACTGATTGGCCGTGTCGGGTAGTGGAGGGAAACGACACATTTATGAGTAATGCGATCTAACCCAAAAACGTTTATTATGAATAATATTGGTCGTGAAAGCCTACGGCCTTTCTGGCCGTGATTTTTATTTCAGCAGCATTGGTTCAACACGAGCAAACGTCAGAATGGTTTTCAGCTCTGCAAAGCTCATGATGACTTTTTGTGAAGTATTCCACAGTTTTGCATAGAACTAGGACCTGTAACTAACAGAGAGCATCCTTGCCTGCAAATATCTGGCAGTTCACCAGCGTCGGTTTGAGACACTGAATGCTCAAACGAACGCAAATGTGGTAATGATTATTTTGTGTTATCTCCATATATAAAAGTTGTAAATATGTGTCTGTTCAAAATGTTTAGCGTACTTCCCGACATGCAACACACTTGAAATTTACCATGTGGGTACTTTCCAGACTCTACACCATGCAAAAGTTATGAAAATACACTTTTTGTGTGTGGGGGGGGGGAGCTCAATAATGCATTTATTTTTTGTACGGAAAGTGAGCTGTGACGTCAAATCTATCACGTGACCCGCACATGTGGAAGCGTAACGCATTGTCGTGTAGTGGTTAGCGCGCTGCGCTACGAATCCGGCAACACGAGTTCGATTTTCGCTCACGGCCACTACCAGTGACGATTATTTTAACCGGTCCTGGGCCTCCCCTACGTCGACTCAGCCTCAAAACGAGTAACTCCTGTGGTGTGTAAACATCGCCACTGGGGAGACAAAGGCGGCCGGGCGTGGTGGATCCAAGTCCCAGGAGAAGCTGGGTAGTACAGCTAGTGTATTATATGCGCGAGTACTAAAGCTGGAACGATTCGATTACCAAGTTGATTATAACCGATTCCTTGTGTATGGTCAATTACACCCCTTTAAAAATGACAGCCATCCCCACATCTTACTTCCTGTGACGCGGCTGATGTGATCAAGTCCCTCCCATCAGGTGGGACAACCACAGCAAGAACAAACTGCTGAAGTAGGCGAGAGATCTGCCGTGGCACGAGGTTATATAGGCCTCGGCAGTAGGGGGGAGAGAGAAGGGGGGGGAAGGAGGCGGGGCAGAAAGTGGACCCCGCAGCAGCACCCGGGTCACTGGAGTAAAGTGGGCCACCACTCATTGATCCGTACATTTAACTCGAGGAGTCGATTCGATTCCGTGCCCCGTTGGGTCCTCCCCCCTTTTGTGCTTTTGGGTGTGCTGGGTTTCAACATAATTCCCGATCCATTGTGAATCTTCCCTTCCCCCATTTCAGCACTCCGATCTACATCCGACAGGAGATGATAAACCGCAGGGAGGGGGAGTAAAACCTAATCGCCAGGTAATTGGAAAAGTCGCCCATTGTCTCGCGGATTTGCATGATTGTACGATGGATGGGGCAGAGGAACGTGCTACAGGGACACGCCCTGAGGAATGCAGGCATCGGCCTTTGGATGAAAAACTATTTTTCAGTAATTCAGTGGGCAGTGCTCTCACTGGCAGCTCATTCTCAATTCATGTGGGTGATTCACCACGTGTTTGTGCCACATTTTGTATCTGAGTTGAGTCCTTTTTGTTTCCTTTCCTGTTTCTCTACTCCCTCCTGGTATAGCCGGGTGGGGGTATCGAAGGGGGAATGTGCAGATTGTGTTTAACCTTGAATTTGTCATGGCATGGGGTGCTGGTATGATTCCGCTCTTGGCTTCCACATTTTGAAATTCCAATAATTACCTGTCTTTGTGCGCTGTGGTTGCCTCGGATTGGTGTGCCACTCTCTCGCTGGATTGTTACCTTGCCATCTCTGCGTGTAATTATGTTGGTAGTTCGTGGGTGCTTGCTCCTCTCTGAAAAAAAATTCCGCAGACTACCTACTGGATCTCCTCTCTGTTTCAAAGAACAAATTTGACCTCAGGTCTTCGCTCATTTACCAGCTTCACATTCCCTATTGCCGTACAAAAACTGGAGGAAGGGCCTTTGCTATTGATGCCCCCAGGGTCTGGAATGCTATTGCCAATAAACTGCAACTTGAATCACTACCTATGATATCTTCACTCAAAACTGCTCTAGAGGAGTTGTACAACCCTAGCTGCCACTGCTATTCAGTGGCCTAAAATATGGCTCTAGATTTTGGTGTTATAATTTATTTATGTAGTTTATTCTTAAAAATTCGGTCACAGTCCCTATGATCACTGTTACATTGGATTTATGGCTTTTATTTTGGTGATTTCGAAAAGTTTTTTTTGTTTTGGCCATGTTTTTGTTTATTGTAGCACGGAGTTAGACTGATGGCTTTAATCTTAGTTGTCTTGTGGTTGTTGTTGTTATTTGACTTGCATCCCACTGGGATTTTTGCACACAGCGTTGGTGTACGGTGCTATTTCAGGAATATTTTGATATTTTTTTCCTGTATTTTCTGTTTGCACAGTCACATACTCACTTTAAGATGTTTTCTTGTTCATGTTTTTTGTTTGTTGCGGTTGCACCCGATTCAAGAGCCGAATGGCTCACAGGGCTATACCAAATAAATGAACTATGAACTAACTAACTCTGTGTTGTGGGTCTTGGTGTGAGGTGCTGTAGCTGCTCACGTGATTTTTACTTCCCTCTAGATGGCGGGGTGCATTATCTCTCTCCCTGTGTTTTGTCCGAATTATGGCTCCTAATTCTATATAGCCATGCCGTGTGAACCCTATTCTGTATGTGGTGTAAGGAGGCCGTCTCTGGGTCCAAAACCATACCCACAATTTCTGTAATCTCTGGACTCAAGGATTAAAAAAACAATCTTGAACATTTTGTCACCTTCGTGGTATTGATCAACATCACCTGCGTAATACACTCCTCGTTTATGCACTGGGTCATAAATTTGGCAGCATTAAACCCCTCAGTGTTGAATATTCTCCAAACTTCGTAATCACTGTTAGGCTGAGTTGTTTGAAATAATTCCTAACCTTGTATGGTAGCGACTTTACCCATGGTATAGAATATTCATGTAACCTTCTTTTCAGCACTTGTTTTCTCGTCCAACTTCCTCAGACCTCTGATCATTGCCTCCACTTCGACTGTTGTGATATGAGTGTATGTTTCTGTTCCTATTGTGTGGATCAAAATAGGGGATTCTGACGAGAGCTTTCTCCGTCAATTTAAGAGTCTTACTACTGAATGAGTATTCGGAAAGTTGGTCGTTGTGAGAGGAGTCAGTGTCAGATGAGCTATCACTCAAACTTTGCTGCTGCTTAGCATAACTTCTGTAATGTATTTTGCGCCTGTGTTGTGGGTATGAACGTAGAGCGAGACTTCTCCTGGAGGCAATGCGTTTATTACAATAAACGATAACAACACCAATAGCCGTAACACGACTGGTGTCTGTTAAAAACACTGCTGCAGTCAATCACAGTTGGTTTTGAGTGATTACATTGGGGTGGGGGGGGGAGGGATGGCAAGTGATGGGTGATGGGAGGAGACAAGGGACGCAACGTGACCGTCCATGTACGAGGATAAGAGTTGCCATCTGTGACGTACACAACCTGGGGACACATCATGGGAAGAAGGATCTCTCAAAACCCGAAGAGGGGAGAACTACATGGAAACGCATTGTCTTGAGCAATGAATTAGCACAAGGGGACGAACAGGGGTTGGAGTCATGTTCTTCGTATGGTCGACGTTTATGTAGAGCAACAACTATATTGGATTGAGGTGGTTGAGCCAGATCATTGTGTAAGAAGTAGAGTTGGTGCATCGCTGTGATGATGCCTCCGAATTTGTGAATTGGACATTGAGTTTTCATATATTCCATAGTCTATTCAGGCTTGGAGTTAGGGATAGGGCTACAGATTTGCTGCAGAAATATTTTTCAGAGCGTCAGTGTTTGGCACTACATGTAGGGCAGTTTCACATATTAGGCAAACATCACAATTTCAGCATCATCTTAATTTTATATATTTATATGGGATATAATATAGAAGGTAATTATTGCTTTAGAAATGACATTATTCACACAGATGATTTCTATCTGAATCTCTTGGTTGAAATACTTTGCCCAAGGTAAGATAACTGTGCGATTATGGTAATGAGTATCCACGTCCGTCTGAGACCGTGGAACTGCCCTCCAGCACTGCCGCTCACATCAGGGGACGTAGGAACGACTATGGTTGCTGGCTTCACCGTGGCCAACTAGTTTATTGATGGGCATCTCCTCCTTGCCATCCTCCTAAATTTCCACCACCATCACCACCTCCACAACCTTGTGCTTGTCGCCCCCAACTCAAGCTCAGTGCAAACCCCTTGGAGGGCTGGCATTACCCAAGGGACACAGAACTCTGCCTCACATTTGGTTTCTAGAAGCTCCGCAACAGCCACACTGTGGATGTAGACAGCCCTTAGCGTTATAAATGTGAGCCACTCGCGTGTCCCAAACACTCAAAAGAATTGAGACGAGGCGATAGTATTAGATACAAATATTTATTATTAAAACGCGACGCCTTGTAAGGAAGGGGAGGTGCTGGTGGGGGTGGGTGGTGCTGGAAGTGTGGGGGGCTGTGAGATGCTCAGAGGGTGTTCGAGGCCTGGGGGGGCAGGTCTTGGGAGGCTTCTTGAATGCCGGGCTCCAGTGAGCAGCCAGAGATGTCCTCTTCCTCCTCAACCGTGACAAGCTGTGGACATACTGACCCATTAGACACTACACACAACTCAGTACTTCTACCAGCTCAACTGGGATTACACACAACAATCAGCACCCCCTACTGGCAGACAAATGCCAATTGCACACCAGGTGCTGAGTCACCTTGTGCCCACAGGGACATCTGTCATTGGGGGTGCCCTTTCACACGTGTTGAGATGAGATGTGATGTAAAGCGCTCTGAGATGCCCCGGTGTACAGAAAGGTGCTAAATCATTCTCATCATTATCACTGTATCCAGCAATAATGAAATTGTCTATAGATAGATAATCTGTATTTGTAAACGGGGACCATGACGGCTTAACGTGATGGTTAGACCAGCTCATCATTATCATAATACACTGAATCGTGTGTGCATGAATCTATTATTTACGTTAAACGCAAATTATATACGTGTGTGTGTGTGCGATGCGCGAGTGCTGTACACTCACCTCCACCTCGCTCTGCAGACGCTGCTGCTCCGAGTGTCCACTCTGCTCGTTGTCGCGGTAGGGCGCCAGCTCAGCGTGCAGCTCCGCCACTACACGTTGATACCACTGAATCTCTGCCTGCAGAGATTCCAGTTGCCAGTTCCTGTCAATGAGCTGCGTGGGCCACGTGCAAATGGCGGCAGAGGGACACAGGAAAGCATTTTAACGACTGCGTGAGGTTATTGCAGAACATACAGGTATAATAACACACACACAACCAGGATCTTCATTTATAATTGAGTAATGTAATGAGCTACGAAGCTCTTTTACACAGATGTCCATACACCACCTTTGACCAAATAAACCGAAATGCATCCAATCATCTCAGATCTTGGAAGAAAAGCATGGTTGAACCTCAAGTGCTTGGATGGGCAACCACCATCAATACAAACCAAGATAACACCTATAAAAGCATGATGAAGACCGCTTGTGTTGCAATCGAAACGTCGTGGGTTTTTTTTATATTATTAAAAAAAAGTACGTGACTTTACCGAAAGAATCAAGAATATGAATTCCTGCAGTCACGAAAGTTTTATGTTAAACATTTTTTAGGAATTAATTAACCCAAAATCTGGATTAAAATAATAGATTAAGATCGCTTCCCAACCAAAAAGAGGGAGGGGATGGAGATGCATGTAGCAAAGGGGAGCAGATGGTCTAGTAGTCGTAGGTACTTCTACTAGAGGTGGGATGGTGGATCGTAACGTGGTACAGTCCCTAAACAGAGAATGCTCAGTAACCTAGTGCGCATCCATTCTGTACAACCATCAGTGTGAAAAATAAGTGTATACATACAGTCCTCGACTTAGGAACACCATACTTACGGAGACCCGACTTACGGATACCCGACTTCCGAATCTGTTTCTATGAAATGTATTAATTTTTGGTTACCATTGACTTTAAAACGCGAACTTGCACTTCCAAACTGAACCACAGAACTATTTTGTTCAGTGCTGCGATCCTCCACGAGATGTCATGAGTCAGCCTCGTGCACGCGCACATGTGCGTATATGTGAAAGTGATTGTGTGGGGAGCGGTAGTGTTGCAGTTCACGCGCTGCGCTACAAACCCACCGACCCAAGTTCAATTCCAACTCACGGCCAACACCAGTGACGATTATCTGAACCATTCCTGGGCCTCCCGTAGGTCAACTCGGCCTCAAATGAGCACCTAGCGCGCTGTATAAACATCACCACTCGGGACACAAATGCAGCTGGGTGTGGTGCTGGCACACAACCCCTCGCATGCCGTGCTGGCTTTCATAGGCTATCGCTAACAGCACGTGCCCCAACAGCCTATTAAAGCTACATGGTGGATCTTTGTGCGGATCGGAAGTGTAGCGGTGAGCACGCTTGTGATTTGAAAGCGGTGAGTGAAAATAAAAAATATTTTTACTACATTTTATGTTTTACTTACGATACACTATAATTTTAGTGTTAATGCAAATGTACATGATTTCTTATTTACGAGTTTAACAATGCTTGACTCTTTTGTTGAACCTTAACACATTTTATAACACTGACAATATGGGAATTTAAATATCGCACATTATTGTATTCCGACTCACGAACCGTTCCGAATTATGAATGGGCCTCAGGAACTAAATGCGTTCGTAAGTCGAGGACTGCCATATTATTGATATATTTGTCTATTATACTATGTATATTATTAGTTGTTTATCATGTAAAATTAGTTTACACTTGAAAAATATTCACCATAAATCCGGTATGTGGGGAAAAAATATTGATAGAGTATGTGTAGTGGCATAGCGCTGGCTGCTGGTAAAAAAGGGTAACTGCGGTGTATGGTAGTACCCACGTCAGCAGGTCACGATAGACACGAGAGGGGGACATCTAGGGGAAAGGTCACAGAGGGGGGGCCATCGGGAACCCGCTAGTAGGTTCCAGAGAGGGGGCGTGGCCGTGGCGGAGCGAGGCCACGCTGAGAGTATAAGAAGGGCCCCTGTGAGGGACCTTGTGGCTGTTGCTGGAAGTGGGATCCTCGTCGTGCTGTTCGTATATATAAGATAGTCGTCGTCACCATCTCGTCATCGTCGTTGTCATCTCGTCGCTGTCGTCTTGTCGCCATCGTCGCTGCCGTCTTCAGTCGATATTACGCTGCTAGATAGGTGTTCGCTGTCTCCGTTCAGTGCTGTCAGTGTTAGATGGTTAGTGTTTTGTATAGGCAAGCAACGATAATAGTGTGTACCCACGTAGGGTGTCTGTATTATCCCAATGGTGCTCGTTAAATAAAAGAAGCGCCTAAAAGTCTTACTGTCTCTGAGTTAGTCACTACACATGTACACATGAAAGTGACTACTGTAGTCAGAGATGCAAACGCTTGGGCGTCATCTGGTGCCTTACTGTCGCCATCCAGCGTAAACTATTTGGGTCTTTATAGTAAAGTTCGTAAATCTCAAGTACGCTATGGCAATGTACCACAGTACATAACATGCGATTGGCTATCAATGACTTGAGTACGTTAATAGTGAAAGTACGTACAACGGGACGGCGTAAATAATGGTATTACTGTATATATCTGCGTTTGTGCCATGCCGGACTTCATAGGTGCTCGCTAACAGCACTTGCTCACCTTCGCCTCACTCTGCTGGTGCAGCACTTGCAGATCCTGGAGCTGAAAGTGAATGCTCTGCAGGTTTTCTTGGCATGGCGCCAGCTCAGCGTGCAGCTCTGCCACCACACGCTGGTAACCCAAAATCCCCGCCTGCAGGGATCCCAGGTGCTCATTCTTTTCGATGAGCTGCATGGGCCACGGACAAACGGCAGCAGAAGGACATGGCTAAGCATTTTAACGACTGCGTGCAGTTGTTAAAGAACATACAAATCCAACAAACACATACAGAACCAGTATCTTTATTTTAAATGAAGGAATCTGATAAGCTATGAAACTCTTTTTCACAGATGTCCATACACCACACCACCTATGACCAAATGACCCGGAATGCACCCAATATTATAAGATCTTGGAAGAAAAGCAGGGTTGAACTTTTATGGTACTTGGATGGGTGACCACCATCCATACAACCCAAGATAACACCTATAAAAGCCCAGATATATGGATTAATTAACCCAAAAGCTACTTTAAAATGTCCGATTATAATTGCCTCCCAACCAAAAATAGGGAGGGGATGGAGATGCACGTAGCAGAGGGGAGCAGATGTTCTAGTAGTAGTATGTACTTTTACTAGAGGTGGGATGGTGGATTGTAATGTGGTACAGTCCCTAAACAGAGGATGCTCAGTAACCCAGTGCGCATATACACATCTGTGTGAAAAATAAGTGTATATATAGGCAGTCCTCAACTTACAAACACCTGCACTTACGAACCTGCTTCCATCAAATATATATTTTATAACATTGACTTTAAACGCGAACTTGCACTTGAAAATTAAACCGCGTCACTATTTTGTTCAGTGGAGCAATCCTCCGCGACATGTAATAATTCAGGATGGCGCTTGGAGCAAGTGTTTGCCTATAAGTGTGTGTGTGCACGCGCACGTGTCTATGTGTATGAAAGTGAATGTGTGGGGAGCGGTAGTGTAGCGATTAGCCTTCGAAAGCGGCGACCCGAGTTCGATTCCCGTTCATGGCCAACACCAGTGACGATTATGTGAACCGGTCCTGGGCGTCCCCTAGATCGACCCAGCCTCAAATGAGTACCTGGTGCGATGTGTAAACACCACCACTGGAGAGACAAAGGCAGCGAGGCATGGTGCTGGCCAATCACCCCCTTGTGTGCCATGCCGGCCTTCATAGGTGCTGCTCACTAACAGTACTTTCCCCAACAGTCTATTAAGGCTATACGGGGAGTCTTTGTCTGCGACGTGCGAATGCAGTGTACTCACCTCCGCCTCGCTCTGCTGGCGCAGCATGTCCAAATGCTGCAGCTGTGAGCGTCCGATCTGTGCGTTTTCGCGGTACTGCTCCAGCTCTGTGTGCAGCTCGGCCAGCATACGCTGATACCAAAGAATCCCCGCATGCAGGGATCCCAGCTCCTGGCTCCTCTCGAACAGCTGCTTGGGCCACAGGCAGAGGGACAGAGAAAAGCATTTTAACGACTGTGTGCGGTTATTGTAGAACATACAGATGCAACAACAGACACATTTAGAACCAGAATCTTTATTCATATTGGAGGAGTCTGATGAGCTGTGAAAATATTTTTCACAGATGTCCATACCCCATGTTTGACCAAATCACCCAGGATGCACCCAATCTTGTCAGACCATCATGCACACAACCCATGATTACGCCTATAAAAGCCCACATATATGGATTAAGTAACCCAAAATCTGCAGTAAAAGGTCAGATTAAAATCGCTTCCCAAACCAGGACAGGGAGGGCATGGACATGCACGTAGCAGAGGGGAGCAGATGGTCAGACCCTACACAGCCTGACGACTCAAGTGCTGTGTCACGGTCAGACCTGGGCCGTTCCGGGGCCAGGAGAGCCTGGGTTCTCAGCGGCCGTGGGAACGAGGCTGGGAGCATTACCTGACGCAGAGTGTCCTCATTCTCAGCTTGGGACGTGGTCAGCTGATCCTGCAGCGCCGACAGTCCCTGTTGGGGGGTGGAGAGCTCCGGCTGGGCACTGGCGCGCTCCGCCTCACTCGCTGCGAGCTCCTCCTTGCTCGCCTTGAGCTCCTCCCTCAGCCGAGTGATTGTGTCCTCGTCCTCCTGAGCCTTAATACAGGCAACGTTCGTTTTACCATCGTAATCATCACCATCATCATCATGAACAGCCATGATCCGTCCACCGCTGAATGTGTTTTTGTGATAATGCTGGATGAAAGTTTCCCTGAGCCATACCGGTCATGGGAATTAATTGATCATACTTCATCACACTGGTCAGCACGAAGTGGTACACCCAAGACTGGGTCAGATTTCACTGGCCACCAATGCTAGCCATGGTTGGTAATCAAACTCGGACAGCTTGGTTCAGAGTGCAGAAGGCTCATCACAGTAAATTAATACGTTGTATATCATCATAAATATTTCGCCGCACAAGGGTCTCCTCCTCTTGTGAACGCTGCCACAAATGTCTTAAAACTCAAACTTTAATTATCTTTATTTTACCAGCTAAGGCCTACTGAACTATATAGCTCTTTTTCAGAAGCGACCTGCCCACAAATGAAAGTTCAACGAAGTGGCTTATCATGTGGAAATGTATTGCAGCTATAGAATCTAAACGCACGTTTCTAAATGTGGAGGAAGAACCGGAGGACCCGGAAAAGATCCACGTGACCACAGGGAGAACATGCAAACTCCAAATATACAGGTGTCGGGGTTGGGATCAAACCCACAACCTCCTGCATACAGGCGAGGTAGTTAACATCTCGCCACCGTGGCGCCCCTCTTCAGTGCCAATCGCGGCTTCACCACGCGTGCCCTTGCGAGCCGATACCTTCTTGGAGTTGCGCTCGAACTGCTTAAAAGCATCGGTAAGGGTGAGCCGGACCTCCTCCAGCCCTGTCGCCAGCTCGCAGGCCTCTTTCCGATGCGCGTCCTGCTGCTGCGCCTTCTCCATCCCAAGTGCCTGGACGTGCCCCTCCGACTCCTTCAGCTACAGGCACGCACACGTTCCACAATGTTGGATTCATGTCTGGGGAAGTATACTGAATATGGTGTGCAGAATGTGGAAATATTTTCTGGGTTGGAAAAGACCCAGCTGTAATTAAGCCCGGCTTGCAAACAGATAAATAATTACCACTTAAGTCATTTAAACTCTGTGGTGTGCATATAGCTGTGTGTCTGCAAGCCTATATTGTTTCTCTAACAAATGCAAGCCAATCACATTTTAGAAAAAGTCCTGTAAACTGCAGCTGACTTCATAATTAAATTGTATTCATTCTAACTGAAAGTATTAAAATGTGAGAAAATACATTCGCAACTCTGAATCATGACAAATTATGAGAGGGAGTGAATTAGTTAAAGGCCTAGTCAGGGATTGCCTTGTCTAGTGTAATTACCTCATCCAACATTCACCTATCTGCAGACAAAATTAAGAGCCATGAGGGGAGGACCGATCCTGTGGTCACAATTATACCTTTTGCCATATAGAAATGCATTATCATACTACATTCGAAAAAAAAACCATTCTGGCTGTCTGCCTTCCTGGCTGCATCCATATTACTTATATAACCACTTCAGGTTTCAGCCACCTGTGATTAAGCCAGGTTCACATGTGCAGTGAGTTAATGATCTCAGCCTGATCATCAATGACTTCACAGAAAAGCCCATGAAAACAATGTCGGCTTTACACTAAATCGAGCTAAGTTCCAGCTCTGAAAACCAAAGATCAGACTGTTTTGTGATGAACATTACTCATTACTCTCCATAGCAGGGCAGATATCAAAGTATTTCCTCCTATTGTGTGGGTACCAGAGGGCACTTAAATATTTCTCAGAAGTAGTTATGTGATTTATGCTTCTGCAAACCATTCTCTAACATGAAACTTGAACCATCTTCTTTGGTTCTTTCGGTAAAGTCACGTAGAATGAGAATAAAATAATAAATTGATAAAATAAAATAACACAATAATATTCTCACGACGTTTCGGCCACAACACAAGCGGCCTTCATCAGGTTGTTGTGGCCGAAACGTCGTGAGAATATTATTGTGTTATTTTATTTTATCAATTTATTATTTTATTCTCATTCTACGTGACTTTACCGGAAGAACCAAAGAAGATGAATCATTGCAGTCACGAAAGCTTTAAATCGAAATGAAACTTGAATTTGGAGCTTTCGTGACTGCAGGAATTATTCTTTGGTGTTTTATTATTAATTTTATTATTTCTTATTTCTACGTGACTTTACCTAAAAAAACATTCTCTAACATGCGATGGTGCACTGCTCAGGCGATGAGGACAGGCCTCATGCACACACATGGAGGTGGGGGGGCTGCCGCATAAGGCTCTGGTTACCTGGTGCTGCAGCCCGGCGATCTGGCCGTGCATGCACTCCATCTCAGCATCCGTGTGCTGAAGTGTGTGCTGCAGCTGCACCACCTCCTGTGCCCTCGCGGCCTCCTCTGCCCTGGAGACTCCCAGCTCGGCCTTGAGAAAGTCCGTCTGTTGCTCCAGAGAATTGCCTGTCGGAAGGGACACAAAACCATGGCGATGAAGACAGTACAGCCACCAGTGGCAGCAGACAGAGAAGGAGCAGCAGCTCAGGAGGAAGAGTACCAGCAGCAGGAGTAGTAGCAGACAGAATAGGTCTGAGGTCCCTCAGACCTATTCACCAGCTTGCATGCAAACACAGGGTCCAGAATAATAATATATGCACAGGAAGGGCCTAGTGAGAGAGCAGTTAGTAAACCCAGTGCAGTCCTATGTTAG
Organism: Petromyzon marinus; assembly: GCF_048934315.1. Lineage (NCBI taxonomy): Eukaryota > Metazoa > Chordata > Hyperoartia > Petromyzontiformes > Petromyzontidae > Petromyzon > Petromyzon marinus. Next base: position 5,418,090 of record NW_027423057.1, on the reverse strand, counting down.
ACAGCGGAAGTGGTCCACGTGGGAAATGAAGTAAAAACGAGGAATTACTCGTTTTAACTCGTAAAAAGAAGTTATTGGTGCACAGTGCTCGACAAAAATTAGTGTTCAATGGGTCCGTGGATTCAGAAAGATTTTGGAGCACAGGCCCCTACCCACCGGTCTCCTCGCAGCAAGCGTTAGCCTCCTGCAGTCGTTGCTGCAGCTCCAGTACTTCATGCCGCAGGTTGTCCACCTCGGTCTGCTGCACCTCTTGGTTGGTAAAGAGGTCGCGCATGTTCGCTCTCAGCTCCGCGGCCTCGGTGCCCAGCCGCTCGGTTTCAGTCCCGCGCTCTCGCGCCTCTTCCCGCGCCGCCACCAGGTCTGCCTCTGAGCGCCGCAGCAGCTCGTCACGCTCCTTCAGCGCCTGCGGGCGGAGACGGGCAGCATCTAAATTACACGTAATTACAACATGTAATTTGAATATATTAATAAATTGTTTAGCATTCATCCAAAATATTGAGAAAATAAGTGGGCTTGGGCAGGACACATTGCTGTTGCAAGAAGGGGGGTGGCTGTTGCGAGAGTGGAGGCCTCACCTTCTGGAGGACCGTGATGTGCACAACGTGAGCGTCGTACTCTGAATCGTCGTGCATGTGTGATGCACGATATTCGGCCAGCTCCATGCATGCCAGATGCAGAGTCGCATCGTGCTCACGCCTCAACTGCTCCTCGCGCTCGCCCCACCGCACTGCCTCCAACTCCACCTGCAGGCTGTTGATGGCCTGCGAGTGTGCCCTTAGCTGCTTACGGGCAGAAGGGCACAGTGTCACAGGCACGTGTATGCATAGGTGGGCAGCCCTTCATCACAGACACATGCAGCGTGCAGATGAGGACAGGTACAGACATACAGACGCACGGAGCATGTAGTTGTACAGAGAGATAAGAGACTAGAGACATGGGCAGGAGGCACAAGAAAATACATTACAGATGCAGAGACATACACACAAAGACACAAGCAAGTCATACAAATTTGGACACATTATGGAAAGACAGTGCATGTGGAGAGAGATGTACATAGCCAAAGGCAGAACATGCAGAGGGAGACAAGATAAGAATGCGGAGACACGGGCATTGACTACAGAGACGCACATACAGGCGCCTCGCATGCAGACGGACGCACACGTGCAGTGGATGCTTTTCAAGATGAAAATAAGAAATTGAGATTCTATTGTAAACAAATCAAGAACTACAAAAATATGCAAGGTAAACACCCGTGGTCTTATTGAACATACCGCAATCACGTTTAAAATATTTAGAATGATAATAGAAAGTCAAAAAATAGAACCATGATACATTGCATCAATCAACGATTGGTAAGCGTGCATACAACATGGCAACGTTCTTCATCATAAGATAATGAAGAAACTCGTTGCACCCAAATGTTCATCTTCAAATTGAGTCAATATTCAAAACAAATAACTCACAACGCCTCCTCACACCATGTCGGTCATGGGAATGTGTTTGACTATACTTCCCCATGCTGGTCAGCACCGTACAGATGTATTAATCAATAAAACATAATACATGCACATTATGTGGGGAGATGCTATGATACAAAAATTTAGTTTGATCTGCTTTTATCTTTCATTTTCAACATTATTGGGAATAAAACCATGGACCACTCGCTACAGTGAATTTAGCAAAATTTATTACGGAACCAAAATATAATTCGATGGGTTTTTTGTGCACTCATTTGCAACTAGGCTGAGACCACTATGCTTGAGAATCCGGTTTAATCACTGTGGTTGGGCAGCTGTAATCCACATTCAATCCTGGCATCTCAGCCATGCTGGTACAGCATGTCTGACCCCTGGGGCACCTAGCTACCTCCCAGAATGCACTCATTTAATGTGCCATTTCCTTGACGTTCAGATCGTAACTCTGAATAAAAACTCAACGCATGAATCAATAATGATGCACTTAATAGGGCAGAGCTTCTAAAAGGTAATGTTTCAGGCAATGGGCCTTCATCACATCAGAGAAGTCAAAGCAATATCCATTGCAGCGTTATTGAGGAATATGTTGAGGTTTTGTTATCTCTGCTTGTGTGCCACGCAGCTTCACAACGTGAACACATTATTTGGGTCTTTCGGTAAGGCCATGTAGATACAAAAATAATAAAATAATAACAATATCACGACGTTTCGATCGCAACACAAGCAATCGTCATCAAGTGAAGGATATGGCAGGAGAGCTGCCGAGGCAGGAAAAAATATATGGCGGGAGCGCTGCTAAGGTAGGGAGTTAAAAAGGTTTGAGATGGGTGTAGCTCAAGGGTCAGTGGGCAGGGCTTGATGAAATTTGCATGTAAATGTAAGATCGGCGAAATCTTGACAAATGAAGTTTCACTTTAGCCGTGCTCCGTGTAACAAGGGGACAGGGGGGTTGGTGGTGGCCACAGTACCTCCTCAGCATGGTTTTTCTTGAGTTGGTGCAGCATCTCGAGGAGACTCTTCTCTGTCTGGCTCAGTGCGCCACGCAGGGTGGCGAACTGCGCTCTTGCCCTGCTCAGATTGTCCCGCAGGGTCGACACCTCCCGGGACAGGTGGTGCATTTCCTTTTCCGGCATTTCCAACTGCGACGGGAGCAAGGGCACACGGCACGGGCACGTTAGCTCCTCCCAGCGTAAATCCTGCCTTCAATCGCATCGTGACATGCCATTCGCCATCGGATGGTGGAGACAACACCATGGCACATGGCAAGTGAGGTGCCTAATACACAGGTAGACACACATAGGACAGATGGGCTGACACCCACACACCCAAGCAAAGGCAACACCACGATTCCCCGCACAGCCTAAACAGAGTGGTAGAATGCGCAGCAGCGCTGGCCTAGGAAACGCACCCACATCATCTTCATTTACATTCGCTCAGCCAATGAGAGTGACAAACGCTCCAAGACAACCAGCATTCATGGCCATGAGTACTTAAAAAAAATCAATAATTTCGTCAATGTTAATACAATATTTGAACCTTATGGGGTCCCATAAGCCCCCGGCTCTCGCATAAACTGCGTTGCGACGTCATTTTGTCTGTTGAAGGCGAATGAAACGGCAATCTATCCCTCTCGACGAGCTCTACACGATGCGCTAATCAAAGTTTCAAAGTTTGGTTTCTTCTGCGCATTCGTCCTCGCTGCGCTTGGACGGCATGACAACAGAATGATCCGCGCCAGGTAGGTCGCGCCGTTTATGTGCGCGGTGTGACGGAGTCACCAAAAATTTATTCATTACGATTTTGACTTACGTTTATTCGGGACCTCGGGGTCCCGCCATAAGGTTAATTTGATATTCAGTTTTATCACAGTACGCTCTGAGCCACACAGCGCTCGCCAATTTTTAAAAGACAAACTCGTCCGCCGACGTGTTTGCTCCTCCTTGGTCTCTCTGCCTTAGCCCCAAAATGTCTGGGAATGTCAACATGCCAGTGATAAGGCCGGTCGAGGTGAGTGAGCATATGGCGGTTACACTGGTGAGTACAGTACATAATACTTCCTGATGCTATTATTAAAAAAAAATCGTTTTGATGGAATGTTTACCATCTGTTTTATTACTCTTATAAAATAGCGCTGATACTCCAATGAAGCCCTAATTTATTGTTCATAAAAGATAACGCTGTCGAGAAGTCATCCCCATATATAATGGTATAACCCTTTTCGCGCTGATTTCCTGAATGCTCACTTCTCCACATAGGCATCTTGAGCGCTAAGCGAGACTGCCTGTATTCATTTCAGCCTAAGTCGACATAGGGGAGTCCCAACACTGGCTCAGATATCCCTCGCCACTGGTGTTAGCAGGTATTTGTGGTTCATGCGGACTTGCTGCCTTGTAAAAGGTGTCAATCTGGTGTTGGGGCAAAGCTTTTTTTATCATTCCATACACGTTTGCATTTTAGCTGGTAAGTGGCAGAGTGGTGGCCTCCACTCCAGCCTAGATTTGTGTCTGTCCCCTACCTCTCTTACCGAGTACAACTCCTCTGACATCAAAATACAAGGAGCCGTCCATAAATGACGTCACGCCAGACCCCCCCCCCCCCAAAAAAAAAAAAAACATGCTTCAAATCGCTTTAGTTCACAGTTCCATTTATTTGGTATAGCCCTGTGAGCCATTCGGCTCTTGAATCGGGTGCACCCGCAACAAACAAAAACATGAACAAGAAAACATCTTAAACTATTGCCATTGTAGTGCGTATTAATGTGGTGCTGCACTCTGATGTTGTAGAACATTTATTAAAAAGTCTATTTAATTAAGTAGAACGTGTTGTCTATTTTTATTTAAAATTGCGCATTTTGATGTGACATCACATTTCTCAAACCCCCCCCCCCCGTCACACATCGTCACAAATGTCTGCCCCCCCCCCAAGTGCGTGACGTCATTTATGGACGGCCCCCAAGAGGTGGCACTACGCACCTACTCTGTTGACACATTCATTGTCTCATGTGTTGCTTTCTCAACTGTGGTCTGTTGAAGAATATCATGTATATTCTTGCCGACGCAGATAAAGAAACACAGGTGCTCAGATCGCTGGCTTTGCCCGAATTACAGGCCACCACGCAGCGATAAGGAGCCCGCAGCGCTGACGTAATCAAATGCAGCGATGCCGTCATCAGATGCAGCGATTACGCCATCGACTACAGCGATGACATCGATTAGTGATGACGTCATCAATTACAGTGACGACGTCAATTTCAGTGAAGAAGGCATCGAATACAGTGATGACGTCATCTATGGCAGTGATTACGTCACTGGCTTTACCCAAAAAGGGCGGAGCCAATGGCTCGGGCCTTATTGCGTCACCAAACGTCACGTGACCCCCAGGCACAGCTGCTGGGAAATGGCAGTTGACACGAGATGCTATCACCTTGGCAACGCAAACAAGGACCAACTGCCCAGAGAAAGCTTTCTCCGACTAAAATCCTTGATGAAACTCTCAATCTGTGATCTTAAACTATGAACCTCGTTACCCACGCATCAAGCGCTCAATTTAAAGTAAAAATTAAATATTTTAATAAATAATATTTTTTCTCGATGTGATCACAGTACTATATTTGTTACTTCGTATAACTCCAACGCAAGAGGTGGCGCCACTCACCTCCACTGTTGACGAATTTGGAGTCTCCAGCGTCGCTTGCATCTGCTGCCGTCTCTTGAAGAACTTCATGGCTCCTGTTGGGGGCGCAAGAGACAAACGCAGCCGCTCAGCTCGCTCGCCCTGCCGGAGTGACGTAACCCCATTGGGGTCGGAGGTGAGAGCGCAGGAAGTGACGCAATTGGCCCCGCCTACCATGGGCGGAGCCAGATCACGTGCCCCCAGGCACCCTATGGGGGCAGAGGAAGCTGCCTCCGTATCAGCCAGGGCTCAAAGTTCTCGACGCGGCTTTTGCGTCTGCGATTTGAAACTCGGAACCTCTTCACCCACGTGTCGAGAGTTCAATGTTCGAATGCAATTTAATCGAGGCCACTGTCTTGGTATGGTCCTTTGACTGTTGGTGTTTTGCCATCTTGCCCAAGCTTGGATTTGATGTTGACAAATCTACAAGAAGGTATGAGCTTGCACAGTTTGATTTTACATGACATTTATTCGTGACTTGACTACATTTTCTCAATCCTTACTCGAGTATCTTTAATTGCATTTTGTTGTTGATGCAACTGGCTAACCAACCATTCTGGACGTGTGTGAAAGAGAACGTCAAAACTCATGTAAAATACAGATTCTGATTTATCTACACGCACACGCGGAAGGCAAACGCGGGTACCTGGCCTCTATGCAGCAGACACGAGTAATTTATTATCTTTCAGGATGTTATTTAGAACTTTATTGAATGTTATGTCACCAACCAAACATCGAGCATAGCAACAAATATCATGCAACACTCCGGAGACGGACACCTCCCTTACCGACCTCACCTCATCCTCCTCACCCCTAGCCTCGTCCTCCTCACCCCTAGCCTCGTCCTCCTCACCCCTAGCCTCGTCCTCCTCACCCCTAACCCCTCACCTCGCCCTCCTCACCCCTCGTTCTCACCCCTCATCTTCTCACCTCGTTCTTCTCACCCCTCGCCTCGTCCTCACCCCCGTTCTACTCACCTCGTCCTCACCGCTCGCCTCATCCTCACCCCTCACCTCGTCCACCTCACCCGTCGTCCTCAACCCTCACCTCGTTCTCACCCCTCGCCTCTCGTTCTACTCACCTCGTCCTTAACCCTCACCTCGTTCTCACCTCATCCTCACACGGCTACCTGCACTCTTTGTAGTAGACGTGAATAATTGACTATAATTCAGATTGTTATTAATAACTTTATTACATGTTTTGTCACGAATCAAACATCACCTCCTCCTCACCCTTCACCTCGTCCTCACCCCGTCCTCGCTTCTCGCCTCGTCCTCCTCACCCCGTTCTCCTTCACCCCTCGTTCTCACCCCTCACCTCGTCCTCCTCACCCCTCACCTCGTCCTCCTCACCCCTCACCTCGTCCTCCTCAGCTCGTCCTCTTCACCCCTCCTCACCCCTCGCCTCGTCGTCCTCACCCCGTCCTCAACTCGTCCTCTTCACCCCTCGTCCTCCTCACCCCTCACCTCGTCCTCCTTACCCCTCAGCTCGTCTTCCTCACCTCGTCCTCACCCCTCACGTCGTCCGCTTGACCTTTCACCTCGTCCACACCCCTCACCTCATCCTCACCCATCACCTCGTCTTCCTCACCCCTCACCTCATCCGCTTTACCCCTCAGCTCGTCCTCCTCACCCCTCGTCCTCCTCACCCCTCATCCTCCTCACCCCTCGTCCTCCTCACCCCTCGTCCTCCTCACCCCTCGCCTCATCTTTCTCACCCCTTGTCCTCCTCACCCCTCGTCCTCCTCACCCCTCGTCCTCCTCACCCCTCGACTTCGGCACCCCTCGTCCTCCTCACCCCTCGTCCTCCTCACCCCTCGTCCTCCTCACCCCTCGTCCTCCTCACCCCTCGTTCTCTTCACTCCTCGTTCTCCTCACCCCTCTCCTCGTCCTCCTCACCCCTCGTCCTCCTCACCCCTCGCTCTCCTCACCCCTCGCTCTCTTCACCCCTCGCTCTCCTCAACCCTCACCCCCACACCTCGTTTTTCTTCTCACCCCCCGTCCTCACCCCTCGCTCGTCCACCGCACCCTGCTCCTCACCTCCTCATCCCTCGTCCTCCTCACCCCTCGTCCTCCTCACCCCTCGCTGTCCTCACGCCTCGCTCTCCTCAGCCCTCGCCTCGTCCTCCTCACCCCTCGTCCTCCTCACCCCCACACCTCGTTCTTCTTACTTCTCACCCCCGTTCTCCTCACTTCTCGTTCTCCTCACCCCTCGCTCGTCCACCGCACCCTGCTCCTCATCCTCCTCACCCCTCACCTCGTCCTCCTTACCCCTCACGTCGTCCGCTTGACCCCTCACCTCGTCCTCTTGACCCCTCACCTCGTCCTCTTGACCCCTCACCTCGTTCTCACCCCTCACCTCGTCCACATCACTTGTCCTCAATCCTCACCTCGTTCTCACCCCTCACCTCGTCCTCCTCACCCCCGCAGCTCGTTCTTCTTACTCCTCACCCCTCACTCTCCTCACCCCTCGTCCTCCTCACTCTCTTCCTCCTCACCCCTCGTCCTCCTCACCCCTCACCCCTCGTCCTCCTCACCCCTCGCCTCATCTTCCTCACCCATCGTCCTCCTCACCCCTCGTCCGCCTCACCTTTCACCTCGTCCTCCTCACCCCTCGACTCGTCCTCTCACCTCAGCTTGTCCTCCTCACCCGTCGTCGTCCTCACCGCTCACCTCGTCCTCCTCACCCCTCACCTATCCCTCGCCTCGTCCTCCTCACCCTTAGCTCGTCCTCACTCCTCGTCCTCCGCTCCCCTCGCTGTCCTCTCCATTTGCCTCGTCCTCCTCACCCCACACCTCGTTCTTCTTACCCCTCATCTTGTCCTCCTCACCACTCGACTCGTCCTACTCACCCCTCACCTCACCCTCCTCACCCCTCGTCCTCCTCACCCCTCGTCCTCCTCACCCATTGTCCTCCTCACCCATTGTCCTCCTCACCGCTCGTTCTCCTCACCCCTCGTTCTCCTCACCCCTCGGCTCGTCTTCCTCACCCCTCACCTCGTCCACCCCACTCCGCGCCTCGTCATCCTCACGCCTCGCCCACCTCACCCCTCACCTCGTCCTTCTCACCCACACCGCGTTCTTCTTACCCCTCACCTCTTCCTCCTCACCGCTCGACTCGTCCTCCGCACCCCTCACCTCCTCACCCCTCGTCCTCCTCACCCCTCGTCCTCCTCACCCCTCGTCCTCCTCACCCCTCGTCCTCCTCACCCCTCGCTCTCCTCACGCCTCGCTCTCCTCAACCCTCGTCCTCACCCCCACACCTCGTTCTTCTCACCCCCCCGTCCTCACCCCTCGCTCGTCCACCGCACCCTGCTCCTCACCTCCTCATCCCTCGTCCTCCTCACCCCTCGCTCTCCTCACCCCTCGCCTCGTCCTCCTCACCCCTCGTCCTCCTCACTCCCACACCTCGTTCTTCTTACTTCTCACCCCCCGTCCTCCTCACTTCTCGTCATCGTCACCCCTCGTCCTCCTCATCCCTCGTCCTCCTCACCCCTCGTCCTCCTCACCCCTCGTCCTCCTCACCCCTCGTCCTCCTCACCCCACACCTCGTTCTTCTTACCCCTCATCTTGTCCTCCTCACCACTCGACTCATCCTACTCACCCCTCACCTCACCTCACCCTCCTCACCCCTCGTCCTCACCCATTGTCCTCCTCACCGCTCGTTCTCCTCACCCCTCTTTCTCCTCACCCCTCAGCTCGTCTTCCTCACCCCTCACCTCGTCCACCGCACCCCGCGCCTCGTCATCCTCACGCCTCGCCCGCCTCATCCCTCACCTCGTCCTTCTCACCCACACCGCGTTCTTCATACCCCTCACCTCTTCCTCCTCACCCCTCGACTCGTCCTCACCCCTCGTCCTCCTCACCCCTCGTCCTCCTCACCCCTCGCTCTCCCCTTGCTCTCCTCACCCCTCGCTCTTCTAAACCCTCGTCCTCACCCCCACACCTCGTTTGTCTTCTCACCCCCCGTCCTCACCCCTCGCTCTCACCCCTCGCTCGTCCACCGCACCCTGCTCCTCATCCTCCTCACCCCTCGTCCTCCTCACCCCCACACCTCGTTCTTCTTACTTCTCACCCCCCGTCCTCCTCACCCCTCGTCCTCCTCACCCCTCGCTCGTCCACCGCACCCTGCTCCTCATCCTCCTCACCCCTCACCTCGTTCTCCTTACCCCTCACGTCGTCCGCTTGACCCCTCACCTCATTCTCACCCCTCACCTCGTACACCTCACTTGTCCTCAACCCTCACCTCGTTCTCACCCCTCACCTCGTCCTCACGCCCACAGCTCGTTCTTCTTACTCTTCACCCCTCACTCTCCTCACCCCTCGTCCTGCTCACCCCTCGTCCTGCTCACCCCTCGTCCTCCTCACCCCTCGTCCTCCTCACCCCTCGTCCTCCTCACCCCTCTTCTTCGGCACCCCTCGTCCTCCTCACCCCTCGTCCTCCTCACCCCTCGTCCTCCTCACCCCTCGACCTCCTCACACCTCGTCCTCACACCTCATCTCGTCCTCCTCACCCCTCACCTCCTGACCTCGTTCTTCTTACCCTTCACCTCGTCCTCACTCCTTGCCTCGTCCTCCTCACCCGCTCCTGACACGGCCAACACACACGCCCATGGCAACCTCACTTAGGGCACGGCACACCGACTTAGCATCACCCTCATTTATACCTCCACGTTTATCGGCCTCGTTCTATCGTGACGGCCAAGACGCTGGACGTTTGTGATAAAAAAAAACTTCGTAGCTCATCGGATTCCTCCTCCAGTGTACAAATAAATAAATATCACGGCTCTGATCTCTTTGCGGCGCCGCAGTGGCGTTCATCACTCGCCGCCTCCCCATGGCACGACTACGACGCCCTCTGTTGGACGCTGTGTGTCATCAACATTGTTGCCTGTGATTACACTCAACACATCGTTGTTGTTGTTGTAAGTGATTACACTCAACACAACGTCGTTGTGTGTAATTACACTCAACACAACGTCGTTGTGAGTGATTACACTCAACACAATGTCGTTTTGAGTGATTACACTCAACACAACGTTGTTGTTTGTGATTACACTCAACACAACGTCGTTGCGTCTCATCAATATTTTTGTGTGTGATTACACACACAACAACGTTGTGTTTAATCACACAACAATGTTGCGTGTAATCACTCACATATTGAGTGATTACACACTCGGCGTGTGTCTGTAGCAGTTGTACGTGTGCCACTTGTCGTAGATGTTCGCGGTTTGGTTCCAGCGGCCGCCCTGTTTAATGCTACAGGCGTGTTCACCGCAAAGACACCATGTGCCGTCTGCTTCAGTGGACGTTGAAGATCCCAGCGTCATGGACCAGATTAACCGAATTAAATACAATTGCCCGCAAATTACCCAGTTGGAATATACTGTGCCTAGTAATCATTACTGGGAAATGTGGTAGAACCCTCCTGAAAAGAGCCAGTAGGGCTATCCTGGGTAAAACTGACCACCCACCCCCTCGTGTGGCATGCTAGCCTTAATAGGTGCTCGCTAACAGCACTTATTTATCGAACAGACTGTTAAATGAAGGGACTGTGTCTTCATTTCAGTCCGTGACTGTGTAACCTGGTACATAAGGCTGCCGCGGTGGTGGGATGTTAACTCCTTCACCTGGTATGCAATAGGTCGTGGGTTCGATCCGGACCCTGACGCCTGTATATTTGGAGTTTGCATGTCTCTCTCTCTCCCGTGGTCGCGTGGATTGTTCTCCAGGTCTTCCATTTTTTCACTCCATATTTAGAAACATGCGTTTAGAGCAGGAGTCTCAAACTCAACTTACCTGGGGGCCGCTGGAGGTAGAGTCTGGGTGAGGCTGGGCCGCATCAAGTATTCCAAAAAAAAGTGCAACTGATCCAATCTTCTCAATCTTTATTAATAACAGTTCAGAACATGAACGGTTCTTCAGAACATAGGCTTCTCTTACCTACTCCATGCTTCCAGAGACCTGGCAGCGCTTCCTCTTCTTACACAGCTGAGCCACATTTGGCTTGAGGGAGGAAGCAATTGAGACCCTCAGTATGGCTTGAAATGCTCATCAGTAAGTTTGGACCTGTACTTTGACTTATTAAAGTTCATGGTGCAAAAGAGCTTTTCACACAGATATGTGCTCCCAAAAAGGCACATGGTCCGCTTGAACATCCTGGAAAGCTCAGGGAAGGTGGGGGTGATATATTTACATGTTTTTATCCCAATACCTGAGTATTTGGGATCTTATTTAGTATGCCCTTGCTATATATTCTGAGAGGTATTTGAAAACTTTATCATTGTTCATGCTTTTTTTTGAGCACTAAGTTTTTCTTATCATTATTAAATTCATCAATCGTGTTCTCTCTCAGGTGTTTATACCTTTCACATTCATAAATAAAGTGATCTAGATTTTCTTCTTTTTGTTCACATCCTACATATCCTTCTGCTCTACCGAATCTCTCTGGATGCCATTGAGCTAACTCTGGTGTCCATGTTACTCCATCTGTCTTAATTCTTAACATCAAGTGCATTGTCTCATGTTTTATATCTTTTAATTTCTTGCTCTTTTTGATTAAATTGTTCTTGGTAAATTATTTTCTTTTGCGATTGCACATATCTGTCCTTTTTCCTTTTCTTTGTTTCTCTTGTAATAATAATCTATAACTTCTTTATAATATTCAGGTTCTAACCAACATTTGGCTTTTGTTCTTGCCACCCATCTCATGCTATTTGCTATCCATGTAATTATTTTCCCTTTCCTATTGCAACACTCTGTTGTCTTTATTAGGTCACTGATTACACTTGTTGAGTCCGCCCACTTCCTAAGTCCTCCTGTACCTTGCACTGGGTGACAGGATATATTTTCCTTCCACTTGGTGTCACTCCGGAATCACGTTTCAACCAAGTGACTAACGTTGCTAATTCGCGTTGGCTAACTTGTCAACAAACACCGGAAGCTGGCACGAGCCTGAGCTATGGTAAAAAATATAACAATTAAAAAATAAATAAAAAGTTGATGTCAAATAGTGGGCCAGAAAATATCGTTCCGCGGGCCACAATTGGCTTGCGGGCCGCGAGTTTGAGACCCCTGGTTTAGAGTATTTTACTGCTATAAATTTCCACAAGATGAGCCACTCCGTTAAAACTAACATTTGTGACCAGATCGCTTATTAAAAAGAGCTATATGGCTCACTTACCTGGTAAAATAAAAAGTTACATTTCAAATAATCACCACGGTAATGTGTTACCCACACGACCTTGAACTTGAGGCATCGCGCAGAACGCGGCATGCAGTGTGGGGTTAGCTGGGTGGTGCAGGGAGCTGCTACTACTTGCAGAGGGGGGCGGGGCAGGGGGGGACTGAGTCCTCTTGCATAATTGACTTGCGGATTGACCGATGCATAGACGAAAAGATAGCACGTGAATGAATGAGTGTACGGCTGGACTGCAAATGAATGGACAATATTCTTCATCGCCATTTTAAAAAAACTTTACATTGTAATCCATCACCCTGTACATCTGCTGAACCAACGTATCCTACAGCAGCATATGAGTGTGTTTTCATACATTGCCTGAGTGTGTGTTTCTTGCGTATGATCGGTATGTGTTTTACGCATGATCCATATTTGATATCACACAAGATATTTGCCTGTTTTTCTAATGATCTGCACGTGTTTCACGCAATAATCTCTGGGTTTCACAAATGTTCTGTGTGGGTGGCCGGGTCCACCCTCAGCTGCCTTTTTCTCCCGAGTTGCGATGTGTACGCATCGTACCAGATACTAATTTATGGCTGAACCGACCTCTCGAGATCCAGGACGCAGTGGTGATGGTGGCTGTAAGCGGGACTCGAGCTCGGGTCGCCTCGTCCTCCTCACCCCTCACCTCGTCCTTCTCATCCCTCAGCTCGTATTCTTCACCCCTCACCTCGTCCTCCTCACCCCTCACCTCGTCCTTCTCATCCCTCAGCTCGTATTCTTCACCCCTCACCTCGCCCTCACTTCGTCCTCTTCACCCCTTACCTCGTCCTCGCCTCGTCATCTTTACCCCTTAGCTCATCCTCCTCACCCTCACCTCGTCCTTCTCTAACCCCTCGCTCTCCTCACCTCGTCCTCACCCATCACCTCGTCCTCCTCACCCATTGCCTCGTCCTCCTCACCCCTCACCTCGTCCTCCTCACCCCTCACCTCGTCCTCCTCAGCTCGTCCTCTTCACCTCACCCCTCGCCTCGTCCTCCTCACCCCTCGTTCTCCTCACCCCTCGCCTCGTCCTCCTCACCCCTCGTTCTCCTCACCCCTCGCCTCGTACTCACCCCTCACTTCATCCTCCTCACCCCTCACTTCGTCCTCCTCACCCCTCACCTCGTCCTCGCCTCGTCCTCCTCACCCCTTGCCTCGTCATCTTTACCCCTCAGCTCATCCTCCTCACCCTCATCTCGTCCTCCTCACCCCCATCTCGTCCTCCTCACCCCTCACCTCGTCCTCCTCAGCTCGTCCTCTTCACCCCTCGTCCTCCTCACCTCGTCTTCCTCACCTCGTCCTCACCCCTCAGGTCGTCCACTTGACCTTTCACCTCGTCCACACCCCTCACCTCATCCTCACCCATCACCTCGTCTTCCTCACCCCTCAGCTCATCCGCTTTACCCCTCAGCTCGTCCTCCTCACCCCTCGTCCTCCTCACCCCTCAGCTCGTCTTCCTCACCCCTCACCTCGTCCTCCTCACCCCTCGACTCGTCCTTCTCACCCCTCATCCTCCTCACCCCTCGTCCTCCTCACCCCTCGTCTTCCTCACCCCTCACCTCGTCCTCCTCACCCCTCGTCCTCCTCACCCCTCGACTCGTCCTCCTCACCCCTCGTCCTCCTCACCCCTCGTCCTCCTCACCCCTCGTCCTCCTCACCCCTCGTCCTCCTCACCCCTCGACTCGTCCTCCTCACCCCTCGTCCTCCTCACCCCTCGTCCTCCTCACCCCTCGTCCACCTCACCCCTCGTTCTCTTCACTCGTTCTCCTCACCCCTCTCCTCGTCCTCCTCACACCTCATCTCGTCCTCACCCCTCACCTCCTGACCTCGTTCTTCTTACCCTTCACCTCGTCCTCCTCACCCCTTGCCTCGTCCTCCTCACCCGCTCCTGACACGGCCAACACACACGCCCATGGCAACCTCACTTAGGGCACGTCACACCGACTTAGCATCACCCTCATTTATACCTCCACGTTTATCGGCCTCGTTCTGTCGTGACGGCCAAGACGCTGGACGTTTGTGATAAAAAAAACTTCGTAGCTCATCGGATTCCTCCTCCAGTGTACAAATAAATATCACGGCTCTGATCTCTTTGCGGCGCCGCAGTGGCGTTCATCACTCGCCGCCTCCCCATGGCACGACTACGACGCCCTCTGTTGGACGCTGTGTGTCATCAACATTGTTGCCTGTGATTACACTCAACACAACGTTGTTGTTGTAAGTGATTACACTCAACACAACGTCGTTGTTAGTGATTACACTAAACACAACGTCGTTGTTAGTGATTACACTAAAAACAACGTCGTTGTTAGTGATTACACTAAACACAACGTCGTTGTGTGTAATTACACTCAACACAACGTCGTTGTGAGTGATTACACTCAACACAATGTCGTTTTGAGTGATTACACTCAACACAATGTCGTTTTGAGTGATTACACTCAACACAACGTTGTTGTTTGTGATTACACTCAACACAACGTCGTTGCGTCTCATCAATATTTTTGTGTGTGATTACACACACAACAACGTTGTGTTTAATCACACAACAATGTTGTGTGTAATCACTCACATATTGAGTGATTACACACTCGGCGTGTGTCTGTAGCAGTTGTACGTGTGCCGCTTGTCGTAGATGTTCGCGGTTTGAATCCAGCGGCCGCCCTGTTTAATGCTACAGGCGTGTTCACCGCAAAGGCACCATGTGCCGTCTGCTTCAGTGGACGTTGAAGATCCCAGCGTCATGGACCAGATTAACCGAATTAAATACAATTGCCCGCAAATTACCCAGTTGGAATATACTGTGCCTAGTAATCATTGCTGGGAAATGTGGTAGAACCCTCCTGAAAAGAGCCAGTAGGGCTATCCTGGGTAAAACTGACCACCCACCCCCTCGTGTGGCATGCTAGCCTTAATAGGTGCTCGCTAACAGCACGTATTTATCGAACAGACTGTTAAATGAAGGGACTGTGTCTTCATTTGAGTCCGTGACTGTGTAACCTGGTACATAAGGGTGCCGCGGTGGTGGGATGTTAACTCCTTCACCTGGTATGCAAGAGGTCGTGTGGTCGATCCGGACCCTGACGCCTGTATATTTGGAGTTTGCATGTCTCTCTCTCTCCCGTGGTCGCGTGGATTGTTCTCCAGGTCTTCCAGTTTTCCCCTCCATATTTAGAAACATGCGTTCAGAGCAGGAGTCTCAAACTCAACTTGGGGGCCGCTGGAGGTAGAGTCTGGGTGAGGCTGGGCCGCATCAAGTATTACAAAAAAAGTGCAAGTAATCCAATCTTCTCAATCTTTATTAATAACAGTTCAGAACATGAACGGTTCTTCAGAACATAGGCTTCTCTTACCTACTCCATGCTTCCAGAGACCTGGCAGCGCTTCCTCTTCTTACACAGCTGAGCCACATTTGGCTTGAGGGAGGAAGCAATTGAGACCCTCAGTATGGCTTGAAATGCTCATCAGTAAGTTTGGACCTGTACTTTGACTTATTAAAGTTCATGGTGCAAAAGAGCTTTTCACACAGATATATGCTCCCAAAAAGGCACATGGTCCGCTTGAACATCCTGGAAAGCTCAGGGAAGGTGGGGGTGATATATTTACATGTTTTTATCCCAATACCTGAGTATTTGGGATCTTATTTAGTATGCCCTTTCTATATATTCTGAGAGGTATTTGAAAACTTTATCATTGTTCATGCTTTTTTGAGCACTTCGTTTTTCTTATCATTATTTAATTCATCAATCGTGTTCTCTCTCAGGTGTTTATACCTTTCACATTCATAAATAAAGTGATCTAGATTTTCTTCTTTTTGTTCACATCCTACATATCCTTCTGCTCTAACGAATCTCTCTGGATGCCATTGAGCTAACTCTGGTGTCCATGTTACTCCACCTGTCTTAATTCTTAACATCAAGTGCATTGTCTCATGTTTTATATCTTTTAATTTCTTGCTCTTTTTGATTAAATTGTTCTTGGTAAATTATTTTCTTTTGCGATTGCACATATCTGTCCTTTTTCCTTTTCTTTGTTTCTCTTGTAATAATAATCTATAACTTCTTTATAATATTCAGGTTCTAACCAACATTTGGCTTTTGTTCTTGCCACCCATCTCATGCTATTTGCTATCCATGTAATTATTTTCCCTTTCCTATTGCAACACTCTGTTGTCTTTATTAGGTCACTGATTACACTTGTTGAGTCCGCCCACTTCCTAAGTCCTCTGTACCTTGCACAGGGTGACAGGATATATTTTCCTTCCACTTGGTGTCACTCCGGAATCACGTTTCAACCAAGTGACTAACGTTGCTAATTCGCGTTGGCTAACTTGTCAACAAACACCGGAAGCTGTCACGAGCCTGAGCTATGGTAAAAAAATATAATAAATATAAATAAATAAATAATTGGTGGCAAAATAGTGGGCCACAAAATATCGTTCCGCGGGCCACAATTGGCCTGCGGGCCGCGAGTTTGAGACCCCTGGTTTAGAGTATTTTACTGCTATAAATTTCCACAAGATGAGCCACTCCGTTAAAACTAACATTTGTGACCAGATCGCTTCTTAAAAAGAGCTATATGGCTCACTTACCTGGTAAAATAAAAAGTTACATTTCAAATAATCACCACGGTAATGTGTTACCCACACGACCTTGAACTTGAGGCATCGCGCAGAACGCGGCATGCAGTGTGGGGTTAGCTGGGTGGTGCAGGGAGCTGCTACTACTTGCAGAGGGGGGCGGGGCAGGGGGGGACTGAGTCCTCTTGCATAATTGACTTGCGGATTGACCGATGCATAGACGAAAAGATAGCACGTGAATGAATGAGTGTACGGCTGGACTGCAAATGAATGGACAATATTCTTCATCGCCATTTTAAAAAAACTTTACATTGTAATCCATCACCCTGTACATCTGCTGAACCAACGTATCCTACAGCAGCATATGAGTGTGTTTTCATACATTGCCTGAGTGTGTGTTTCTTGCGTATGATCGGTATGTGTTTTACGCATGATCCATATTTGATATCACGCAAGATATTTGCCTGTTTTTCTAATGATCTGCACGTTTTTCACGCATAATCTCTGGGTTTCACAAATGTTCTGTGTGGGTGGCCGGGACCACCCTGAGCTACCTTTTTCTCCCGAGTTGCGATGTGTACACATCGTACCAGATACTAATTTAAGGCTGAACCGACCTCTCGAGATCCAGGACGTACTGGTGATGGTGGCTGTAAGCGGGAATCGAGCTCGGGTCGCCGGATTCATTGTTGCGCAGCGTGCTAAACCCACACGCTCACAGACAGGACTCCAGCTCATCCACCTCGCGCACCTTTGCCAGGAACTTCCAATTGTGGAGCGACGAGCAAATGAAGCGACCCGACCTCCCCTCGGGATACGATGGCTGGCAGGTGGTTGAAGCTATCCGGCAGGAAGCGAGTGCAGGTAACGCTCACCTGAGCGTTGCGAGGCGTGCCCCGCAGGTGGTATCACGTGGGACGATGGATGTGCGACCACGCTATGGCCCTTTCACGATTCCGCTGCTGTATGGGGACCGCCACAACCTAGCGGATCGTTGCGGTGTATTTGACCATACTTCACCACGCTGGTTGGTTGCAGGTGTGGGGAGCGGCACAGTGCAAGGGTTCATGTTGCTGGACTGCCCCTTTTCTGATCATGTGACCCTTGCCAGATTAATTCTGCAAATGCGCAATCGCCGAGCCATGCGACAGCATCCCCGGTTTGCCACGTGTAGCTCTTGTAGACGATGACAACAAACACGCACCCTGCTCTACGGAGCCTGACAGCAGTCATGATGGTGGTGGTTTGCGTGGTACCTTACCATCAGACAAAAAAACTAAACAATTTTGTATTTTACCCGGTAAAGCTCACTGAGCTACATAGATGTTTCTCTGAAGCGACCTGGCTATCACAAATGATAACTCAACGAAGTGGCTTATCACGCGGAAATGTATTCTAGCCTCGATATTACAGCTGAATACAAATCCTCTGAGGGTACCCACGAGCCCTGGCAGCAAGGGGGCAGTTGGCAGATGGTAAGGGGCCAAGGAGCAAGGGGGAGGATGGAGAAGGGCAGTGGGGAGTGGAGCAGTGGTGTGGCACGTTCGAGTGATGCAAATATTAACTGATTTGTATTGAATACAACTAGAACAATTTACACCGGTGCGTTGATCGATATGATGTTGGTTATAATGTTAACGATAATTATGTTGAGATTAGGATATGCAGGAGATAGTGAATATAATGATAATGTCTCTACGCATGGTGATGGTAGAGATCTATTAATCTGGTGATGATGTAATGATGATGGCTTGGCAAGTTGAAGATGGTGATGATAGTGCTCCTGCTGGTGGTGGTAATTCAGATGATGATTATGATGCTGCGACTTGCTGTAGCTGCTTATAATAATAATGATGCTGCATTTGCTGCTGACGATGATGATCCCCCCCACCCTCGTCCACCTCCGCAGGTTTAGAGGATCGCCGCATGGTGGTGCAAGCACTGAGCCTGCTGAAGCGCGGGAGTGCGGAGAGGCGACCCCGCGAGATGGAATCAGGAGGGACAGGGTCCTCCTGGGGGGATATCGTGAGCGGCGCAGGGGGTCCTAGCGGGGTCGAGAGGGGAGGAGACACAGCGGATGGACACCTCATTGTTCCCCCCGACGGGGACCCTAATGGGGCCCCAGTGGGCGGGGACTCGGGTGGGAGATAACGGCCGAGGTTCGCGTGGCGAGAACAAACGCGCGACCCCGTGTGCGCGTGAGCGTGCGGGGCCACGAGGGCACGTACACGGGACCCAACCTCGGCGGGTTCGAGGAGGAGGAGGCCCTCCTGGAGCTTGGACTGCACTGAGGCTTGAGACGGAGGTAGGTGGCTGAGGGGTTGGGTGAGCGACAGGTTGGGTGAGTGAAGGAGGCATTGATTGATTGCGTGGGTAGAGGGTGAGTGGGTAATGTTGAGTGAGCGGGTGTATGTGGTTGAGTTAGTTGGTAGGTGGCCGAGTGGGCGAATGTGGGAGGTTGAGGGTGTGAATGAATGGTTGGATGAGAGAGTGGGTTGGTGAGTAGGTGGGTGAGTGTGGGAGGTCGAGTGGGTGAGTGAGGGGGGTCGAGTGGGTGAGTGAGACGGATGGTGAGTGGGTGGGGGAGTTTGAGTGGGTGAGTGGATGCATGGGTGATTTGGTAAGTGCATTGTTAATTGTGTAAATGGCTCGGTGAGTCAGTGAGTGCGTGCATGGGTGGGTAAGTGAGAGGATGAGTGGGTTGGGGAGTGCGTGAGTGGGTTGGGGAGTGCATAAGTGGGTGGGGGAGTGAGTGGGGGAGCGAGTGGGTGGGTTAGTGATTTAATCAATCATCGTGTGATTGAATGGCTGAACGGAGGGGTAGGTGAATGAGTGTTTGTGGTTTAGTGAGTGTGTGTGTGGATGAGTTGGTGGGTGAGTGGATGATTGTGGGAGGTTGAGGGGGTGAGTGGATGTGTAATTTAATGGTTGTATGGGTGGGTGAGCGTGGGAAGTTAAGTGGCTGTGTGAATGAGTGAAGGGGTGGGTGAGTTGAGTGGGTAGGTTGTTGGATAATTGGGGTGAGTGAGTGGGTGAATTATTGGGTGGCTGAGTGGGTGTGCGGGTGAGTTAGGGGGTGGGTCAGTATGGGTGGATGGGTGATGGAGTCGGTGATTGAGTTTGTAAATTGAGTGGGTGATTGAGTAGTAGGGTGAGAGTGGGAGGTTGGGTGGGTGGAGGTGAGGGGTTGCGTGAGTGAGGGGTTGGGTGAGTTGGTGGGTGGGTGAATGAGTGGATTGATCAGTTAGTGTGTGGTTGAGTGGGTGGTTGTCTGAGTGGGTGAGAAGATGGGTCGTTGAGTGAGTGGATGGGTTATAGATTAAGTGGGTGGTTGTGTGATTGATTGGCTGAGCAAAGGGGTGAATTAGTGGATTTGTGTGGTGGAGTTACTGGTTAGGTGGGTGAGTGCATGAGTGTGGGAGGTTGAGAGTTCGTTGGTGAGTGTTTGAGTTAGATATTGAGTTGGTGGTTATGTGATTGAGTAGGTGAGCGGAGGATTGGGTGAGTGAATAGATGTTTATGTTTGAGTTAGTGGGTGGGTGATTGGATGAGTGGGTGGGTGATTGGATGAGTGGGAGGGTAATTGGATGAGTGGGAGATTTAAATGGTGAGTGAATGGGTGATTGAATGCTTGGATGGGGGGTGAGTGATTGAATTGGTGGGTACGAGATTGAGTGGGTGGCTGGGTGAGTGGGTGAGATGATGGGTGGGTTAGTGAGGTGATGATGGGTGGGTTAGTTGATGTGTGAGTGGGTGGGTTAGAGATTCAGTGGGAGGGAGGGTGGGTGAGTGGTTACGTGGCTCGTGGGTGAGTAGCTCGGTGGCTGGTTGAATTGGTGAGTTAATTTGTGCGTGATTGATTTGGTGAATGGGTGAGTGAGTGGATGGATGAGGGAATGGATGAGTGAGACGGTGAGTGCGTTGGTGAGTGATTGAGTTAGTGGGTACGAGATTGGATGACCGTGGAAGGTTGGGTTGGTGAGTGAGTGGATGGATGTGAGAGGTTCAGTGGGTGAGTTATTGCGGTTAAGTATGGAGGGGGTGGGTAAGTGAAGGGGTGGTTCAGTGAGTGGGTGAGTGAGTGGATGGTTGGTGAGTGAGTGGGGTGAGTGAATGCGTGGGTGAGCAAGTGAATGAGTTGGTGAGTGGTTGTGTGAGTAGTGGGTGAGTGGGTGGTGAGTGAGTGGATATTTGTGGGTGATTTAGTCGGTGGGTGATTTGGTGAGTATGGGAGCTTGAAGCAGTGAATGGTTAGGTGAGTGAGGGGTGGGTGAGTGAGTAGATGAATTAATTAGTTAGTGGGAGCACTCGTGGGTGGGTGAGTGAGTGGGTGAGAAATTGAGTCAGTTGGTGGGTGGGTGGTTCCGTGGGTAGTGCGTCTTGGGTGAGTAGGTCAGTGGCTCGGTGAGTTCCTGAATTAATGGGTGGGTTAGTGAGTTGATGGGTGAGTGAGTGGGAAAGCGCATTGGTAAGTGTGAGGGTGAGTGGGTGGGTGGTTGCATGAGTGTGGTTTAGATATTTTAGTGGGTGGCTTTTTGAGTGGATGAGTTCGAGTGGGTCAGTGGTTGCGTTAGTGGGTGGTTGAGCTAGTGGGTTAGAAATTGAATGGGTGGCAGAGTGAGTGAGTCCTGGGTGAGTTAATGAGTTGGTGGGTCGGTCAGTGGGTGAGTGTCTGGATGGGTGATTGAGTAAGTCGGTGAGTGAGGAGTTGGGTGAGTGATGGGTTGGGTATGTGTGTTTTTGGTTCGCGAGTTTGTGGGTGAGTGGGTCAGTTCTTGGTTGGGTGAGTGAGTTCGTTGGTGAGTGTTTGAGTTAGTATGTTGGTGGGTGAGTGTGTAGTTTAGTGAGTGAGTGATTTAGAGATTAAGTGGGTCATAGGGTGAGTGGGTGGGTGAGCAAGTGGGTAACTGAGTGAGTGGTTGGGTGGGTCGGTGAGTTGTTGACTGAATGGGGTCAGAAAGTAGGTGAGTCAGTGAATGGGTGAGTGACTGCTGGGTGGGTAAGTTAATGTGGGAGGTTGAGTGGGTAAGTTAGCTTGTGAGTGATTGGGTGAGTCAAAGAGTGGGGCGCTACGGTGGTGAAATGTTCACTAGCTCGCCTAGTATACATGAGGTTGTGGATTCGATTGCGATCCTGCCGCCTGTATATTTGGAGTTCGCATGTTCTCCGCCTGGTCGTGTGGATTTTGCTCCGGGTCCTTTCCGCTGCATTTAGAATCAACATGCCTTTTGAGGATTTGGCTGCAATAAATGTATGTGATAAGCCACTTCGTTTATCTATCATTTGTAGCCAGGCCGATTCTGAAAAGGGTCTATATAGCTCAATGGGCCTTACCTGGTGAAATAAAAAGTAGTATATTTTAGGGGGTGGGTGGCTGGTTGGGTCGGTAGGTCGGTTAGAGGTTGAGTGGGCGGCAGGGTGAGTGGGTGGCAGGGTGAGTGGGTGAGTAGGTAAGTAGCTGGGTGAGCGGGTGGACTGGTGAGTGTGCGAGTTAGAGATTGAGTGGGTGGATGGGTGGGTGTGTAAGTGGATGCGTCGGTAAGTGGTTGAGTTGGTGGCAAGGTGCGGGTTTTTGAGTGGGTGGGTGTTTGAGTGGGTAGGTGGCTGAATGGGTGGGTGAGTGGGTGACTGAGTCAAGAAAGTGGAGCGCCATGGTGGTGAGATATTAACTACCTCGCCTTTTGTACAGGAGGTTGTGGGTTCGATCTCGATTATGACGCCTGTATATTTGGAGTGTGCATGTTCTCCTTGTGGTTGCATGGAATTTTCTGCGAGTCCTCCGGGTTTTCTCTCCATATTTAGAAACATGCATTTCGAGGTTTTGGCTGTTCTCGAACTCACCCACTCAACTACTAAAGCCACCCACCAACCCACTCACAAACCCGCTCACCCTACCATGCACTCAATTTCTAATCAACGCACTCACGCACACACCCACTCACTCAACCACTCATCCACGCACCCACCTACACACGCACTCACTAACTTATTTGAGCAGTCATTTGTGGCCGCGTCGCTTATGAAAAAATCTATATAGCTCCGTGGGCCTTTCCTGGTAAAATTAAAATAGTTTAACATGTAGGCTTTCGCGACCAATATTATTCATAATAAAGGTTTTTGGGTTAGATCGCGTTTATTTATAAATGTGTCGTAACCCTCCACCACCCGACACGGCCAATCAGCAAAAAAAGTGTCACGTTGACAAAAGACAAATAGTGAATTATTTGTCTTTTGTCAACGTGACACTTTTTTTTGCTGATTGGCCGTGTCGGGTGGTGGAGGGTTACGACACATTTATAAATAAACGCGATCTAACCCAAAAACCTTTATTATGAAAATTAAAATAGTTAAATTTTAGTTTACAGTTGGGTGAGTGGGCGGTGAGTGCGTCGGTCGGTGAGTGAATGGGTGGTTAAGTAAGTAGGTGAGGGGCTGGGTGAGTTGTTGGGAGATTGAGTGGGTCACAGTGTGAGTGGGTGGGTTGGAGCGTGAGTTGGTCACTGAGTGAGTGGGTGGGTGAGGTGAGTGGGTGGGTAGGTTGGGTGGTTGGGTGGGTGGGTGAGTGCGTTAGTGAGTGCATGTGTAGGTGGGTGCGTGGATGAGTGGTTGAGTGAGTGAGTGGGTGTGTGCGTGAGTGCGTTGATTAGAAATTGAGTGCATGGCAGGGTGAGCGGGTTTGTGAGTGGGTTGGTGGGTGTCTTTAGTAGTTGAGTGGGTGAGTTCGAGAATTGTACGCCACTGTGGCGAGATGTTAGCTACGTCGCCTGGTATTTTGGAGTTCGTAGGTTCCATCCCAACCCTGATGCTTGCATATTTGGGGTTTGCATGTGCTCTATGGTCACGTGGATTTCGACTCCACATTTAGAAACATTCATTTATCGGATTTGGCTGCTATACATTACTATGTGATAGGCCACTTAGTGAAGCTCTCATTTGTGGCCAGGTTACTTTGGAAAAATATTTTATATAGCGCTGTGGGTCTTACCTGGTAACTTAAAAAATAGTTGAATTTAGTCAGTTTGGATTAGCGAGTAGGTGGAATGTTGAGTGCGTGGGTTAGAGATTGATTTTGTGGCAGGGTGAGTGGCTGGGTGAGTTTGTGATTGGTTGGGTGGGTGAGTGTGTGAGTTAGACATTGAGTTGGTGGATGGGTGGGTGTGTGAGGGAGTGAATAGGTGACCTGGTGGGTGAGTGGATTGTTGAGTGAGTGGGTTGTTGAGTTAGGGAGTGGGTGGGCTGGTAAGTGGGTTGGTGAATTAGTTTGTGGGTGTGTGGGTGAGTCAGTCGGTTAGAGATTGATTTGGTTAGTGTGTTGAGGAGTTCCCGACGACGACTCGGAGACGGCTTGAAGGTAAGGGCTTTCGCCAAAGGTTTATTAAGTATATTATAATAACACAAAGGGTGTGACAACTTCCCAGGGGTTAGGGGTCCTACACTAAGTCCTAGTCCAGCCCGGCTACCTCCAGTCTCTTTCCCTCGAGTCGGATGGGGGAACTTGCCAACCCCACCGACCGGGAAGAGCAGCACCTCCTACGGCTACCACCGGCTTCACTCCTGACTCTTCGTCGATCCCTCTCTACCCCTGGTTCCCTCTCCACCCTTCTCACTCTACCCGTTCCCACAGTGACCCCGGTTTCGTCACGGGGTCCCCCTTAAATACTAGAGGAGACATGACGTCATCGAGCCGCCCAGCACGCATGACGCCACGTTCCGTGACGTCATCGCACTAGACGGCACACATGACGTCACGTCCCAATTTTACTCTACAAGTGGTTTGTGTGTGGGTGGGTGGGTGTTTGAGTGGGTGGTTGAGTTAAAGATTGGAATGTCAAGGTGGCAAAATTTTAAGAACCTCGCCTGGATATTTAGAGTTTGCACGTTCTCCCCCGTGGTTGCATGGAATTTTCTCTGGGTACTCCAGGTTGTCCCTCCACATTTAGAAACATGCATTTATAGACTTTGACTGCTATAACGTTCTATGTGAAAAGCCATTCCATTGAGCAATCATTTGTACTCTGCTTGTTTCTGAAAAAGATGTATATAGCATGGGCCTTACCTAGTAAAGTAAAAAAAAGCTACATTTTTATTTGGTGTGTAGATGGGCGGTTTTGTGGGTGGGTGCGTGGATGAGTGAGTGCGACGTTCGATGGGTAGTAGGTGAGAGGCTTGGTGAGTGAGTGTGGATTAGAGATTGAGTGCGTGGCTTGGCGAGTGCGTGGCTGGGTGAGTGAGTGTGTGCAAGGCTCGGTGGTTGAATTAATGGATGGTTGAGTTAGTGGGTCGGTGTTTGAGTGTGTGGTTTCGTGGGTGGGAGAGTCAGAGAATGGAGTGTCATGGTGGCAAGATGTTAACTACCTCGCCGGGTATACAGGATGTTGTGGGTTCGATTCCACATTTAGAAACATGCATTTAGAGGAGTTGGCTGCTATGAATGTATACGTGATAAGCCACTCTGTTGAGCTATCATTTGTGGCGAAGTTGCTTCTGAAAATTATCCATATATCTCAGTGGGCCTTGCCTGGTAAAACAAACAATTTATATTTAGGCTGTGTTGGCGAGTGGTCGGGTTGGTGAATTAGTGGGTGAGTTAGTGGGTGGGTTAATAATTGGATGGGTGAGTTCATGAGTGGGTGGGTGAGGGTGGGTCAGTGGGTGTGTTAGTGGGTACGGGTTTGAGAGGGTGGCTGGGTGAAAAGGTGGGTGGGTGAGGGATTGGGTGGGTGGGTGGTTTGGTGCGTGGGTGAGTGAGCAGGTTGGTGGGTGAGTGAGCAGGTGGGTGGGTGAGTGAATGGATGTTTGTGTTTGAGTTAGTGGGTGGGTGATTGGATGAGTGGGAGGTTGAAAAGGTGAGTGGATGGGTGATTTAATGCTTGGGTGGGTGAGTGGTTACGTGGGTAGTGGGTCGTGGCTGGCTGAGTTGGTGTGTGAGTGTGTCGGTGAGTGAGTTGGTGAATGGGAGGGTGGGTGAGTGATTAGAGTTAATGGGTAGAAGATTGAGTGAATAAGAAGATGGGTGAGTTGGTGAGTGTTTGGGTTAGAGATTGAGTTGGTGGTTATGTGATTGAGTAGGTGAGTGGAGGGATGGGTGAGTGAATGGGTGTTTGCGTTAGTGGGTGGGTGATTGGATGACTGTGCGAGGTTGAAGGGATGAGTCGATGGGTGATTAAATGGTTGGATGAGAGGGTGGGTTGGTTAGTGGGTGGGTGAATGTGGGAGGTTCAGTGGGTGAGTTATTGGGTGAGTGTGTGGATGAGTGAAGGGTTCGGTGAGTGAGGGGGTGGGTGAGTGAATGTATGGATGGGTGAGTGAGTGGGGTGAGTGAATAGTTGGTTTAGTGAGTGGGTAGGTGGTGAGTGGGGGAGGTTGAGTCGGTGAGTTTATGCGCGAGTGGTTGCTGAGTGGGTTGGCGGGTAGGCGAATGGGTTGGCTGGTAGGTGAGTGGGTTGGCTGGTAGGCGAATGGGTTGGCTGGTAGGTGAGTGGGTTGGCTGGTAGGTGAGTGGGTTGGCGGGTAGGTGAGTGGGTTGGCGGGTAGGTGAGTGGATTGGCTGGTAGGTGAGTGGGTTGGCGGGTAGGTGAGTGGGTTGGTGGGTAGGTGAGTGGGTTGGCGGGTAGGTGAGTGGGTTGGCGGGTAGGTGAGTGGGTTGGCGAATAGGTGAGTGGGTTGGTGGGTGGGTGAGTGAGTGGGTGGCAGTGGGTGTAGTGGAGTTGTAGCCTCAGTAGTGGGTGAGTGACTGGGTGAGTATGTGGGTGGATGAGTTCGTGGCAGGAGAGTTAGTGGATGCGATAGTGAGTTAGTGCATGAGTGGGTGAGGGGATGGGTGAGTTAGTGGTTGGATGATACGGTGAGTTTGTGAGTGCGTGGGTAGGTATTTGAGTGAGTGGATTGTTGAGTGAGTGGATGGGATGTTGAGTGAGTGAGTGGGTGGTTGGGTTGGTTCGTGACTTTGTGGGTGGGTGAGAAGGTGAGTTCGTGGGTGAGAGAGTGAACGAATGCCTGTTAATACGTGGGTGGATGAGTAGGTGGGTGTGGAGGTTGGTGAGTGAGTGGGTGGGTTAGAGATTGAGTGGGTGGTTGTGTGACGGAGTGGGTGGTTGTGTGATTGAGTGGGTGAGTGGACGGGTGAGTGTGTGGATATTTGTGGTTGATTAAGTCGGTGGCTGATGCGAGCAGTGTGGGAGCTTGAAGGGAGTGAGTGGTTAGGTGAGTGAGGGGTGGGTGAATGAGTTAGTAGGAGCGCTAGTGGGTGGGTGAGTGATTAAGTGAGTGAGTTGTGTGGCTGAGTGAGTGACTGGATGGGTGGATGACTGGGTGAGTGAGTGGGAGAGTGATTGAGTAAGTGAGTCAAGCGGGTGGGTGGCTGGGTGAGAAATTGAGTCAGTTGGTGGGAGAATGGGTGAGTAGTTACGTGTGTAGTGCGTCGTGGGTGAGTAGGTCAGTGCCTGGGTGAGTTTTTGAATAATGGGTGGGTTCGTGAGTTGATGGGTTGGGTCAGTGATGTGGTGCGTGGGTGATTGAGTGGATGGATGAGTGAGTGAGTGGGTGAGTGCATTGGTAAGTGTGAGGGTGTTTGAGTTAGTGGGTGGGTGATTGGATGAGTGTGCAATGTTGAAGGGGTGAGTGGGGATGAGTAATTGAATGGCTGGATGAGAGGGTGGGTTGGTGAGTGGGTGGGTGAATGTGGGGGGTTGAGTGGGTGAGTGTGTGGATGAGTGAGGGTTTGGGTGAGTGAGGGGTTTGGTGAGTGAAGGGGTCGGTCAGTTCGTGGGTTAGTGAATGGATGGAATGGGTGGGTGAGTGAATGGGTGGTTGACCGAGTGAGTGAGTGGATGGGTGGATGAGTGAGTGGGTGGGCAAGCGGGTGAGTTGTTGCATGGGTAATGGGTGAGTGGGTGGTGAGTAGGTGTATGTGGTTGACTTAGTGGGAGGGTGGGTGAGTGGATGAGTGTGGGAGGTTGAGGGTGTGAGTGAATCGGTGAGTCAGTGGCTGAATGAGAGGATGGATGGATTGGAGAATGAGTGTGTGAGTGTGGTATGTTGAGTGGATGAGTTAATGTGTCGGTGTGTAGCTGAATGAGTGGGTGGGTGAGTGAGTGGGTGGCTTATTGAGTTAGTGGGGTGAGTGAGTGAGTGGGGGTGAATAGGTGGGTGGCTGAGTGGATGGTTGGTTGAAGTGAATGAGTGTTTGGGTTGGTTAGGGAGTTTGTGGGTGGGTCAGTTGGTGAGTTATTGGGTGGGTGGGTTGGTGATTGAGTCTGTGGGTGAGTGAGTGGGAGGGTGAGTGAGTGGGTGGGTGAGTGAGTCTGTGCATAAGTGTGTGGGTGGGTGAGTGGGTGGGTGGGTGAGTGAGCTCGTGGGTACAAGATTGAGTGGGTTGCTTGATGAGTGCGTCAGGATGGGTGAGTTTGTGGGTGGGCGGGCAGGTTAGAGATTGAGTAAGTGGGTAAGCTAGTGGGTGGGTTAGAGATCGAGTGGGTGAGCGGAGGGGTGAGTGAATGAGTGAGTGATTTGTGGGTGTGGTTGGATGACAGGATGGGTTTTTGATTGGGCGGGTGCAATGGCAGAGCCAGGATTTTCAGGTAGGGGGGAAACCCCTCCAGCAATGAAAAATCATAGGAGTTGTTAGTAAGTAAGAACTTGTCCCTTGCTTTTTATTCAACGGGTGTCCAGCGATGGCGCAGCCATCGATCGAGGGTCGGATTCGAACGTGTTGTGTGATCGGCATCGCGCTCACTAAAGGTGAATGCCTTGCGGGAAGTTGTGTACTATGCGCAACTTCGCACAATTCTGTGAGTCACTTATAACTGCTTTGCCGTTACTTATTGCCAATTATGGACTCAGACTCTTATCCTATCATCTCATAGAGTTCCTGGCACGTAATAATATGCTACACAGTGGCAGTAGGGGTTGCAAAATGCTGATTTATTACTAATAAACACCAATGATCCGATCGAAATTAGGGATTTTGGTCGGATCATTGGGGGGGGGCACGTGCCATTACACCCCCCCCCCCCACTGGCGGAGTGGATGGGTGGGTGAGTGTGGGAGGTTGAGTCGGTGAGTTTATGCGTGAGTGTGGCTGAATGAGTGGGTGGGTATGTGAGTGAGTAGTTGGGTGGGTTAGTGGGTGGGTGAATTGGTTGGTGGGTGTGTGAGTGGGTTTGTGGATGGGTTAGTGGGTTGGCGGGAAGGGGAGTGGGTTGGCGGGTGGGTGGATGAGGGGGTTGGCGGGTGGGTTAGTGGGTTGGCAGGGAGTGGGTTGGGGGGTAGGTGAGTGGGTTGGGGGGTAGGTGAGCGGGTTGGCGGGTAGGTGAGTGGGTTGGCGGGTAGGTGAGTGGGTTGGCGGGTAGGTGAGTGGGTTGGCGGGTGGGTGGATGAGGGGGTTGGCGGGTGGGTTAGTGGGTTGGCAGGGAGTGGGTTGGGGGGTAGGTGAGTGGGTTGGGGGGTAGGTGAGCGGGTTGGCGGGTAGGTGAGTGGGTTGGCGGGTAGGTGAGTGGGTTGGCGGGTAGGTGAGTGGGTTTGTGGGTGGGTCAGGAGTGACTAGGTGGGTGGGGGAGTAGTGGAGTGGTAGCCTGGGTAATGGGTGAGTGGGTGGGTTGTTCACTGGGTGACTACGTGCGTGGGTTCGTTAGTGACAGGCGACTTAGTGGATGCGATAGTGAAGATGCAATAGTGAGACAGAGTGGATGGGTTGTTGATTGAGTGGGGTGAATGAATGAGTGAGTGGATTGGTGAGTGGGTGGGTGAGTGCACGAGTGAGTGGATGGGTTAGAGATTGAGTGAGTGGTTGAGTGGATTGGTGATTCAGTGGGTGAGTTAGTGGGTGTTTGAGTTAATTTGTGTGTTAGTCTGTGGGTGATGGAGTCGGTGACTGGGTGAGTCTGTGCTGGTGGCTCGGTGGATGGTTGAGTTCATGGATGGGTTTTTGAGTGAGTGGATGGGTTGTTGAGTGAGTTGATGGGTGAGTGAGTGGGTGAAACGGTGCGTGGGTAGGTTAGTGAGTGAGTGAGTGGATGGGTGGGTGATTGATTGGGTGAGTGTGTTGGCAAGTGAGAGGGTGAGTGAGTGGGTGGTTAATCGGTTGGTGGATGCGTGAAGGAGTGGTTGGGATGAGTGAGTTAGTGAGTGGATACGTCAGTGAGTGAATGGGTGGGTGAGTGAGTGAGAGGTTGCGTTGGTAGTAGGTGAGTGGGTGGTGAGTGGGTTGGTTCTTGAGTGAGTATGTGGTTTGTTAAGTGAATGAGTGGGTGGTTGGGTTGGTTAGTGAGTTTGTGGGTGAGTTGGTGGGTGGGTGAGTTAGTGAATGAATGCCTGTGTTAATAAGTCGGTGAGTGGGTGTGGGGTTGGTGGATGAGTAGGTTGGTGAGTGAGTGGATGGGTGGGTGAGTGAGTGGGTGATTGAGTGGATGGGTGGATGACTGGGTAAATGATTGGGTAAGTTATGAGGGTGAGTAAGTGAGTTACAGGGTGAGTGGGTCGGTGGGTGATTGGGTGGGTGGGTGAGTGGGTGTGATCATCGCCATGCTCTCCATGGAGCTCTCTGTAGTGAGGGGCAGCTCACAGGGACAGCTGTTGCAGGGATTCACAACAGCTGCTTCTCCTCCAGTTCTGAACCAGCTGACCAGGGTTGCCAGACGAGACCATGCAGCTCCTCGAGTTGTTCCACAGCTTCCTTCATGCCTGCTGTGCCACGTGCAGCTTCTGCATGAGGCTACTGTGCCACGTGCGGCTTGTGCGTTAGGCTGCTGCGCCGCGTGTGAGGCTGCTGTGTGAGGCTGCTGTGTCGCGTGAGGCTGCTGCGTGAGGCTGCTGTGTGAGGCTGCTGTGCCGAGTGAGGCTGCTGTGTCGCGTGAGGCTGCTGCGTGAGGCTGCTGTGCCGCGTGAGATTGCTGTGCCGCGTGGGTCGACGTGACATCACCGTCAGTCTAGGGGGATCTTTGTATGAGTGATGGGGCAGTCGTAGAGAAAGTGGAGAAGTTTCCGTACTTATGCAGTCAGCAGAGGTCTCACGCCGAATCAGCTGAGTAGCATTATTTGTTCGTCGTGTGAACCAAAATTGAGGTGAATAATTTTGAGTAAAAAAAATGATGACATTACACTGGCTATGAATATGACTATATAAAAGGTTAGGATCTTGTGTCGGATGCATATTTGCTGGACTTTATACAGTGGCTTGGGCCAAGAAACTGGCATTCAGAGGCAAACTTGTCATGGTGGGGATTTGTTTCCAGAAACACACTCAGCCACCTTTGTCTCTCCAGTGGTGATGTTTACCAACCACACCTGATACTAATTTAAGGTTAAGTCGACTTAGGGGAGGCATACTGTCGATTAGAATATAATTCATCACTGATTTTGGCCACAACCGGGAATTATATCTCGTAAGACTGCGATCAAGAATACTTGAAATAGTGTCGGGGCCAGAGGACATCCCCATCACACCCCACAGTAAACATGAGGAAATGGCTCTGACACCCGGCCATGCAGCGTTACGTGGGCCTGCCCACCATCATGGTCTTTAATGGTCGTGAACAGAGTCAGGGACCCTAAATAACACGAAGAATAATCCAAGACCATAGCCTCTTAATGGTAATGCAGGCCTCCAGCAGGTGAAGAGAGCTTCCTGATGCGTTTGTGCGTTTTTCACCGTTGCGGTGCCCCGCCATGGCATTTTGGTGATGCTTTTGTTTTCCATTTGTGGAGGCAATTGCTCGTGCCATGGCCAGGTTGGATTCGGTGTACGGTGCCCCCCCACTGCTTGCGGTGGTGGGGGGCCAGCGAGCTTCTTGATGGTTTGATCCACGATGAGGCACTTCTTGGGGATGTTTGAGTTCTCCCAATTGTTTATCCACTCATTCGTACCGGTTGTGTGGACAGAAGCCGGAGGGATTTAAGAAAAGTCCACATTGATTAAAATGGCCACGATAAATCGAACCGGCGACTTCTATATTGTGTACCAACCATTACATCATGGCAACATCCTGTTATGTCACGTTTATAAGGGTGGGGGGAAATAACAACCAGGGTACTAGGTGTTAGTGTGTTTGAGGACGCAAGTTTCAAGTACAATTATTTCTTATCTTGTCCTCTTCCCCCCTGACTGGGGTTAAAACAATCAACAATTGAGGAAAGGGTTGGTGGGATGTGTGCAGAGATCGCCAGTAATCCCAGGTGGACTCCCGCTCGCTGCACAAACGCCTCCTGTGGAATCCATCCAGCAGTTTGTCGACGGAAACGATGATGGTAGGCGACCATGGTTTTTGGAGATCGTAGCCAGGGCCGGAGCGGCAACAGTGATGAAGCAAGAGGGGGGAGCGAGTGGCAGGGGCAGAACGGAAGGGGAGATGAGCGGTATCATTGGTGACGCGCGGACGCGCCCCAAACCGTTTGCGATCAGTCATGTCCATGGGTGGGACGGTGCTCGCGTCCACTTCCATGAAGGTGTCCTGCAGACACCTGAGAGTGGGCGCACACATGCACAAGAGAGAAGCCAATGTAACAATCCAGTTTGTCAACCAGGTATCTAGGCCCAGCCTGGATGCCCACGGCAGCCTCAGTGGGCGACGCCTGCCCCAAGTGGGCCACGCAGGCCCCTTAAACTGTGCCACTTGGCCCACTTTCCTATGGGAGCTGCTCGCTTTGATGTTGGCCGACCTTGGAAACGGTCGTGATGTCACGGAGTCAATGCAAAAGAGAGGCAATCGTCAAGTTAGTGCTGATTAAGGTGAAGTTTATGGCAATAAATGTAAAAAAACAGATTCCAGCTGGGTATATGTGTAAGTCATCTCAACCACGTTAATAATAATTGAAAAATAAATATTGTCGCTTTCATCTGGCTGTGGGCAAAAGGGAGGGTGGGAAGTGGTCGGAGTCATGAAAGGATTTGTGGCCATAGAGCCACAAGGCCCTCAATGTTTGAAGAATAATTGTTGCTCGTTATTGCAACGAAGCATAAAAGCGTATTGCGGAAAGTTTCGCGCATGTGTCTGTAGCGCGGTGCCCCCACATGTTCTCATTCACCTCAGCAACCATATCACAGTTCATGGTATTTGAGTGGTTCGTTTTTTTTCTATTGCATAATCTTGCTGGTATCCATGAATGAACAAGACGAATCTATGAACGCATATTTGTGCCTTTAGGAATAATAATGGTTTGAGTGTCTTTCCATATGAACAGCG
This sequence comes from Petromyzon marinus, assembly GCF_048934315.1. Taxonomy (NCBI): domain Eukaryota; kingdom Metazoa; phylum Chordata; class Hyperoartia; order Petromyzontiformes; family Petromyzontidae; genus Petromyzon; species Petromyzon marinus. Next base: position 5,384,959 of record NW_027423057.1, on the reverse strand, counting down.
TTGCATAATAATCAATCGTCCTACTGTTAACAACGTGACAAGAATCTGCATTAAGGGTCGCATATGATCAATGACCGAATGCCGTGTTGTGTAACAATTTAAATATAGAATAGTTTGCATGTTTTAATCACTCTCTCTCAACAACAACATTGCGTTACGCGTCGGGAATTAACCACAGGTGCCATTATCTAAGTGAAACAACGCAATTGTGATGTGTACCATGTTAATGCTGTGTTGAAATTCCGAAGTTGAGAGTTCTCATATTATCCAAAAATTTAAGTTTAGCTAGAAAATAAAATTGATTAAAGCAGAAGAGTTGTGTGTGATTCTTTCCGTGATTCTGCATAGAATTGTTCTGCGAATGAGATCTGAATCTCGGTTACCTATCATAAGCACACTAATCACTAATCCAGCACATAATCAATAAGCGTTAAATCGAAGATAATTGTATCCTTATTGAAAATACGGAATTAAATAACAAGTCGAGTCTACTCTCTCTCATTCACGCTCGCAATACCTGCACAACTGCATACGATTAATTGCGTTGTTCCAATTAATAACCAACCTTTGTCACCGAAGCTGGACCTAATTATCATAACGACCTGCATCATAACCACGCCCACTCGCATAAATTAATTTCGATTATCTCTCGAATTAGCATAGTTTATGCACATAATTACACCAATTAATTCAGATAAATTATTTAAATTTCAAATTTAATCAAATTTTCATTATTTTCATCAAATTTTCATAACCTACATATACAACAACCTTCGAGAACCTATATCTCACAGAGCGGGCCCTAACCTATAACAGCTGGCAGTTCACCAGCATTGCTTCAAGTGAGCTGGAGCGTGCTGATGAATATAAAAAACGGACCAGAGTTTGGTTTATGTACAACCAATACTGCTGAAATGGTGCACTCCCAGAAGGAAAGCCGTGTGGCTAATGGGATGTGTACAAATACTTGTATTTTTTAAGTGGAAAGACAGATATGTGAAGGAGGGGAATCATCGTTTGCGTGTTAATTTTGTTACTCATATCCACGATGTAAGCCAGTTATTATATTGAAACTTCGCAGAGCTTTCATGAGTAAGAAAGTTGTACCAACAATAATTATTATCGGTTCTATTGCGATCGAGGGCTGCACGTTTCAACGGGCACACATGTGTCATGCTGCGATGGTGACGGTGCTCCCGGTTTTTTAAGACCGGGAGGAAGTGAGGGCTTCACCTTTCTGGCAAATTGCCCGATGATGCTGGATGTAATTACCAGCGAAACGTCGTACTCAAAGATTGTAAATGTTGTGGATTCACTCTTCAACACACCGGTGGGCTGAAGGAGTGATCTATTTCTCTTTTGTCAATGTGACACATTTTTTACTGATTGGCCGTGTCGGGTAGTGGAGGGAAACGACACATTTATGAGTAATGCGATCTAACCCAAAAACGTTTATTATGAATAATATTGGTCGTGAAAGCCTACGGCCTTTCTGGCCGTGATTTTTATTTCAGCAGCATTGGTTCAACACGAGCAAACGTCAGAATGGTTTTCAGCTCTGCAAAGCTCATGATGACTTTTTGTGAAGTATTCCACAGTTTTGCATAGAACTAGGACCTGTAACTAACAGAGAGCATCCTTGCCTGCAAATATCTGGCAGTTCACCAGCGTCGGTTTGAGACACTGAATGCTCAAACGAACGCAAATGTGGTAATGATTATTTTGTGTTATCTCCATATATAAAAGTTGTAAATATGTGTCTGTTCAAAATGTTTAGCGTACTTCCCGACATGCAACACACTTGAAATTTACCATGTGGGTACTTTCCAGACTCTACACCATGCAAAAGTTATGAAAATACACTTTTTGTGTGTGGGGGGGGGGAGCTCAATAATGCATTTATTTTTTGTACGGAAAGTGAGCTGTGACGTCAAATCTATCACGTGACCCGCACATGTGGAAGCGTAACGCATTGTCGTGTAGTGGTTAGCGCGCTGCGCTACGAATCCGGCAACACGAGTTCGATTTTCGCTCACGGCCACTACCAGTGACGATTATTTTAACCGGTCCTGGGCCTCCCCTACGTCGACTCAGCCTCAAAACGAGTAACTCCTGTGGTGTGTAAACATCGCCACTGGGGAGACAAAGGCGGCCGGGCGTGGTGGATCCAAGTCCCAGGAGAAGCTGGGTAGTACAGCTAGTGTATTATATGCGCGAGTACTAAAGCTGGAACGATTCGATTACCAAGTTGATTATAACCGATTCCTTGTGTATGGTCAATTACACCCCTTTAAAAATGACAGCCATCCCCACATCTTACTTCCTGTGACGCGGCTGATGTGATCAAGTCCCTCCCATCAGGTGGGACAACCACAGCAAGAAAAAACTGCTGAAGTAGGCGAGAGATCTGCCGTGGCACGAGGTTATATAGGCCTCGGCAGTAGGGGGGAGAGAGAAGGGGGGGGGGGAAGGAGGCGGGGCAGAAAGTGGACCCCGCAGCAGCACCCGGGTCACTGGAGTAAAGTGGGCCACCACTCATTGATCCGTACATTTAACTCGAGGAGTCGATTCGATTCCGTGCCCCGTTGGGTCCTCCCCCCTTTTGTGCTTTTGGGTGTGCTGGGTTTCAACATAATTCCCGATCCATTGTGAATCTTCCCTTCCCCCATTTCAGCACTCCGATCTACATCCGACAGGAGATGATAAACCGCAGGGAGGGGGAGTAAAACCTAATCGCCAGGTAATTGGAAAAGTCGCCCATTGTCTCGCGGATTTGCATGATTGTACGATGGATGGGGCAGAGGAACGTGCTACAGGGACACGCCCTGAGGAATGCAGGCATCGGCCTTTGGATGAAAAACTATTTTTCAGTAATTCAGTGGGCAGTGCTCTCACTGGCAGCTCATTCTCAATTCATGTGGGTGATTCACCACGTGTTTGTGCCACATTTTGTATCTGAGTTGAGTCCTTTTTGTTTCCTTTCCTGTTTCTCTACTCCCTCCTGGTATAGCCGGGTGGGGGTATCGAAGGGGGAATGTGCAGATTGTGTTTAACCTTGAATTTGTCATGGCATGGGGTGCTGGTATGATTCCGCTCTTGGCTTCCACATTTTGAAATTCCAATAATTACCTGTCTTTGTGCGCTGTGGTTGCCTCGGATTGGTGTGCCACTCTCTCGCTGGATTGTTACCTTGCCATCTCTGCGTGTAATTATGTTGGTAGTTCGTGGGTGCTTGCTCCTCTCTGAAAAAAAATTCCGCAGACTACCTACTGGATCTCCTCTCTGTTTCAAAGAACAAATTTGACCTCAGGTCTTCGCTCATTTACCAGCTTCACATTCCCTATTGCCGTACAAAAACTGGAGGAAGGGCCTTTGCTATTGATGCCCCCAGGGTCTGGAATGCTATTGCCAATAAACTGCAACTTGAATCACTACCTATGATATCTTCACTCAAAACTGCTCTAGAGGAGTTGTACAACCCTAGCTGCCACTGCTATTCAGTGGCCTAAAATATGGCTCTAGATTTTGGTGTTATAATTTATTTATGTAGTTTATTCTTAAAAATTCGGTCACAGTCCCTATGATCACTGTTACATTGGATTTATGGCTTTTATTTTGGTGATTTCGAAAAGTTTTTTTTGTTTTGGCCATGTTTTTGTTTATTGTAGCACGGAGTTAGACTGATGGCTTTAATCTTAGTTGTCTTGTGGTTGTTGTTGTTATTTGACTTGCATCCCACTGGGATTTTTGCACACAGCGTTGGTGTACGGTGCTATTTCAGGAATATTTTGATATTTTTTTCCTGTATTTTCTGTTTGCACAGTCACATACTCACTTTAAGATGTTTTCTTGTTCATGTTTTTTGTTTGTTGCGGTTGCACCCGATTCAAGAGCCGAATGGCTCACAGGGCTATACCAAATAAATGAACTATGAACTAACTAACTCTGTGTTGTGGGTCTTGGTGTGAGGTGCTGTAGCTGCTCACGTGATTTTTACTTCCCTCTAGATGGCGGGGTGCATTATCTCTCTCCCTGTGTTTTGTCCGAATTATGGCTCCTAATTCTATATAGCCATGCCGTGTGAACCCTATTCTGTATGTGGTGTAAGGAGGCCGTCTCTGGGTCCAAAACCATACCCACAATTTCTGTAATCTCTGGACTCAAGGATTAAAAAAACAATCTTGAACATTTTGTCACCTTCGTGGTATTGATCAACATCACCTGCGTAATACACTCCTCGTTTATGCACTGGGTCATAAATTTGGCAGCATTAAACCCCTCAGTGTTGAATATTCTCCAAACTTCGTAATCACTGTTAGGCTGAGTTGTTTGAAATAATTCCTAACCTTGTATGGTAGCGACTTTACCCATGGTATAGAATATTCATGTAACCTTCTTTTCAGCACTTGTTTTCTCGTCCAACTTCCTCAGACCTCTGATCATTGCCTCCACTTCGACTGTTGTGATATGAGTGTATGTTTCTGTTCCTATTGTGTGGATCAAAATAGGGGATTCTGACGAGAGCTTTCTCCGTCAATTTAAGAGTCTTACTACTGAATGAGTATTCGGAAAGTTGGTCGTTGTGAGAGGAGTCAGTGTCAGATGAGCTATCACTCAAACTTTGCTGCTGCTTAGCATAACTTCTGTAATGTATTTTGCGCCTGTGTTGTGGGTATGAACGTAGAGCGAGACTTCTCCTGGAGGCAATGCGTTTATTACAATAAACGATAACAACACCAATAGCCGTAACACGACTGGTGTCTGTTAAAAACACTGCTGCAGTCAATCACAGTTGGTTTTGAGTGATTACATTGGGGTGGGGGGGGAGGGATGGCAAGTGATGGGTGATGGGAGGAGACAAGGGACGCAACGTGACCGTCCATGTACGAGGATAAGAGTTGCCATCTGTGACGTACACAACCTGGGGACACATCATGGGAAGAAGGATCTCTCAAAACCCGAAGAGGGGAGAACTACATGGAAACGCATTGTCTTGAGCAATGAATTAGCACAAGGGGACGAACAGGGGTTGGAGTCATGTTCTTCGTATGGTCGACGTTTATGTAGAGCAACAACTATATTGGATTGAGGTGGTTGAGCCAGATCATTGTGTAAGAAGTAGAGTTGGTGCATCGCTGTGATGATGCCTCCGAATTTGTGAATTGGACATTGAGTTTTCATATATTCCATAGTCTATTCAGGCTTGGAGTTAGGGATAGGGCTACAGATTTGCTGCAGAAATATTTTTCAGAGCGTCAGTGTTTGGCACTACATGTAGGGCAGTTTCACATATTAGGCAAACATCACAATTTCAGCATCATCTTAATTTTATATATTTATATGGGATATAATATAGAAGGTAATTATTGCTTTAGAAATTACATTATTCACACAGATGATTTCTATCTGAATCTCTTGGTTGAAATACTTTGCCCAAGGTAAGATAACTGTGCGATTATGGTAATGAGTATCCACGTCCGTCTGAGACTGTGGAACTGCCCTCCAGCACTGCCGCTCACATCAGGGGACGTAGGAACGACTATGGTTGCTGGCTTCACCGTGGCCAACTAGTTTATTGATGGGCATCTCCTCCTTGCCATCCTCCTAAATTTCCACCACCATCACCACCTCCACAACCTTGTGCTTGTCGCCCCCAACTCAAACTCAGTGCAAACCCCTTGGAGGGCTGGCATTACCCAAGGGACACAGAACTCTGCCTCACATTTGGTTTCTAGAAGCTCCGCAACAGCCACACTGTGGATGTAGACAGCCCTTAGCATTATAAATGTGAGCCACTCGCGTGTCCCAAACACTCAAAAGAATTGAGACGAGGCGATAGTATTAGATACAAATATTTATTATTAAAACGCGACGCCTTGTAAGGAAGGGGAGGTGCTGGTGGGGGTGGGTGGTGCTGGAAGTGTGGGGGGCTGTGAGATGCTCAGAGGGTGTTCGAGGCCTGGGGGGGCAGGTCTTGGGAGGCTTCTTGAATGCCGGGCTCCAGTGAGCAGCCAGAGATGTCCTCTTCCTCCTCAACCGTGACAAGCTGTGGACATACTGACCCATTAGACACTACACACAACTCAGTACTTCTACCAGCTCAACTGGGATTACACACAACAATCAGCACCCCCTACTGGCAGACAAATGCCAATTGCACACCAGGTGCTGAGTCACCTTGTGCCCACAGGACATCTGTCATTGGGGGTGCCCTTTCACACGTGTTGAGATGAGATGTGATGTAAAGCGCTCTGAGATGCCCCGGTGTACAGAAAGGTGCTAAATCATTCTCATCGTTATCACTGTGTCCAGCAATAATGAAATTGTCTATAGATAGATAATTTGTATTTGTAAACGGGGACCATGACGGCTTAACGTGATGGTTAGACCAGCTCATCATTATCATAATACACTGAATCGTGTGTGCATGAATCTATTATTTACGTTAAACGCAAATTATATACGTGTGTGTGTGCGATGCGCGAGTGCTGTGCACTCACCTCCACCTCGCTCTGCAGATGCTGCTGCTCCGAGTGTGCACTCTGCTCGTTGTCGCGGTAGGGCGCCAGCTCAGCGTGCAGCTCCGCCACTACACGTTGATACCAGTGAATCTCTGCCTGCAGAGATTCCAATTGCCAATTCCTGTCAATGAGCTGCGTGGGCCACGGGCAAATGGCGGCAGAGGGACACAGGAAAGCATTTTAACGACTGCGTGAGGTTATTGCAGAACATACAGGTATAATAACACACACAACCAGGATCTTTATTTATAATTGAGTAATGTAATGACCTACGAAGCTCTTTTACACAGATGTCCATAGACCACCTTTGACCAAATAAACCGAAATGCATCCAATCATCTCAGATCTTGGAAGAAAAGCATGGTTGAACTTCAAATGCTTGGATGGGCAACCACCATCAATACAAACCAAGATAACACCTATAAAAGCATGATGAAGACCGCTTGTGTTGCAATCGAAACGTCGTGGGTTTTTTATATTATTAAAAAAAAGTACGTGACTTTACCGAAAGAATCAAGAATATGAATTCCTGCAGTCACGAAAGTTTTATGTTAAACATTTTTTAGGAATTAATTAACTCAAAATCTGGATTAAAATAATAGATTAAGATCGCTTCCCAACCAAAAAGAGGGAGGGGATGGAGATGCATGTAGCAGAGGGGAGCAGATGGTCTAGTAGTCGTAGGTACTTCTACTAGAGGTGGGATGGTGGATCGTAACGTGGTACAGTCCTTAAACAGAGAATGCTCAGTAACCTAGTGCGCATCCATTCTGTACAACCATCAGTGTGAAAAACAAGTGTATACATACAGTCCTCGACTTAGGAACACCATACTTACGGAGACCCGACTTACGGATACCCGACTTCCGAATCTGTTTCTATGAAATGTATTAATTTTTGGTTACCATTGACTTTAAAACGCGAACTTGCACTTCCAAACTGAACCACAGAACTATTTTGTTCAGTGCTGCGATCCTCCACGAGATGTCATGAGTCAGCCTCGTGCACGCGCACATGTGCGTATATGTGAAAGTGATTGTGTGGGGAGCGGTAGTGTTGCAGTTCACGCGCTGCGCTACAAACCCACCGACCCAAGTTCAATTCCAACTCACGGCCAACACCAGTGACGATTATCTGAACCATTCCTGGGCCTCCCGTAGGTCAACTCGGCCTCAAATGAGCACCTAGCGCGCTGTATAAACATCACCACTCGGGACACAAATGCAGCTGGGTGTGGTGCTGGCACACAACCCCTCGCATGCCGTGCTGGCTTTCATAGGCTATCGCTAACAGCACGTGCCCCAACAGCCTATTAAAGCTACACGGTGGATCTTTGTGCGGATCGGAAGTGTAGCGGTGAGCACGCTTGTGATTTGAAAGCGGTGAGTGAAAATAAAAAATATTTTTACTACATTTTATGTATTACTTACGATACACTATAATTTTAGTGTTAATGCAAATGTACATGATTTCTTATTTACGAGTTTAACAATGCTTGACTCTTTTGTTGAACCTTAACACATTTTATAACACTGACAATATGGGAATTTAAATATCGCACATTATTGTATTCCGACTTACGAACCGTTCCGACTTATGAATGGGCCTCAGGAACTAAATGCGTTCGTAAGTCGAGGACTGCCATATTATTGATACATTTGTCTATTATACTATGTGTATTATTAGTTGTTTATCATGTAAAATTAGTTTACACTTGAAAAATATTCACCATAAATCCGGTATGTGGGGAAAAAATATTGATAGAGTATGTGTAGTGGCATAGCGCTGGCTGCTGGTAAAAAAGGGTAACTGCGGTGTATGGTAGTACCCACGTCAGCAGGCCACGATAGACACGAGAGGGGGACATCTAGGGGAAAGGTCACAGAGGGGGGGCCATCGGGAACCCGCTAGTAGGTTCCAGAGAGGGGGCGTGGCCGTGGCGGAGCGAGGCCACGCTGAGAGTATAAGAAGGGCCCCTGTGAGGGACCTTGTGGCTGTTGCTGGAAGTGGGATCCTCGTCGTGCTGTTCGTATATATAAGATAGTCGTCGTCACCATCTCGTCATCGTCGTTGTCGTCTCGTCGCTGTCGTCTTGTCGCCATCGTCGCTGCCGTCTTCACTCGATATTACGCTGCTAGATAGGTGTTCGCTGTCTCCGTTCAGTGCTGTCAGTGTTAGATGGTTAGTGTTTTGTATAGGCCAGCAACGGTAATAGTGTGTACCCACGTAGGGTGTCTGTATTATCCCAATGGTGCTCGTTAAATAAAAGAAGCGCCTAAAAGTCTTACTGTCTCTGAGTTAGTCACTACACATGTACACATGAAAGTGACTACTGTAGTCAGAGATGCAAACGCTTGGGCGTCATCTGGTGCCTTACTGTCGCCATCCAGCGTAAACTATTTGGGTCTTTATAGTAAAGTTCGTAAATCTCAAGTACGCTATGGCAAGGTACCACAGTACATAACATGCAATTGGCTATCAATGACTTGAGTACGTAAATAGTGAAAGTACGTACAACGGGACGGCGTAAATAATGGTATTACTGTATATATCTGCGTTTGTGCCATGCCGGACTTCATAGGTGCTCGCTAACAGCACTTGCTCACCTTCGCCTCACTCTGCTGGTGCAGCACTTGCAGATCCTGGAGCTGAAAGTGAATGCTCTGCAGGTTTTCTTGGCATGGCGCCAGCTCAGCGTGCAGCTCTGCCACCACACGCTGGTAACCCAAAATCCCCGCCTGCAGGGATCCCAGGTGCTCATTCTTTTCGATGAGCTGCATGGGCCACGGACAAACGGCAGCAGAAGGACATGGCTAAGCATTTTAACGACTGCGTGCAGTTGTTAAAGAACATACAAATCCAACAAACACATACAGAACCAGTATCTTTATTTTAAATGAAGGAATCTGATAAGCTATGAAACTCTTTTTCACAGATGTCCATACACCACACCACCTATGACCAAATGACCCGGAATGCACCCAATATTATAAGATCTTGGAAGAAAAGCAGGGTTGAACTTTTATGGTACTTGGATGGGTGACCACCATCCATACAACCCAAGATAACACCTATAAAAGCCCAGATATATGGATTAATTAACCCAAAAGCTACTTTAAAATGTCCGATTATAATTGCCTCCCAACCAAAAATAGGGAGGGGATGGAGATGCACGTAGCAGAGGGGAGCAGATGTTCTAGTAGTAGTAGGTACTTTTACTAGAGGTGGGATGGTGGATTGTAATGTGGTACAGTCCCTAAACAGAGGATGCTCAGTAACCCAGTGCGCATATACACATCTGTGTGAAAAATAAGTGTATATATAGGCAGTCCTCAACTTACAAACACCTGCACTTACGAACCTGCTTCCATCAAATATATATTTTATAACATTGACTTTAAACGCGAACTTGCACTTGAAAATTGAACCGCGTCACTATTTTGTTCAGTGGAGCAATCCTCCGCGACATGTAATAATTCAGGATGGCGCTTGGAGCAAGTGTTTGCCTATAAGTGTGTGTGTGCACGCGCACGTGTCTATGTGTATGAAAGTGAATGTGTGGGGAGCGGTAGTGTAGCGATTAGCCTTCGAAAGCGGCGACCCGAGTTCGATTCCCGTTCATGGCCAACACCAGTGACGATTATGTGAACCGGTCCTGGGCGTCCCCTAGATCGACCCAGCCTCAAATGAGTACCTGGTGCGATGTGTAAACACCACCACTGGAGAGACAAAGGCAGCGAGGCATGGTGCTGGCCAATCACCCCCTTGTGTGCCATGCCGGCCTTCATAGGTGCTGCTCACTAACAGTACTTTCCCCAACAGTCTATTAAGGCTATACGGGGAGTCTTTGTCTGCGACGTGCGAATGCAGTGTACTCACCTCCGCCTCGCTCTGCTGGCGCAGCATGTCCAAATGCTGCAGCTGTGAGCGTCCGATCTGTGCGTTTTCGCGGTACTGCTCCAGCTCTGTGTGCAGCTCGGCCAGCATACGCTGATACCAAAGAATCCCCGCATGCAGGGATCCCAGCTCCTGGCTCCTCTCGAACAGCTGCTTGGGCCACAGGCAGAGGGACAGAGAAAAGCATTTTAACGACTGTGTGCGGTTATTGTAGAACATACAGATGCAACAACAGACACATTTAGAACCAGAATCTTTATTCATATTGGAGGAGTCTGATGAGCTGTGAAAATATTTTTCACAGATGTCCATACCCCATGTTTGACCAAATCACCCAGGATGCACCCAATCTTGTCAGACCATCATGCACACAACCCATGATTACGCCTATAAAAGCCCACATATATGGATTAAGTAACCCAAAATCTGCAGTAAAAGGTCAGATTAAAATCGCTTCCCAAACCAGGACAGGGAGGGCATGGACATGCACGTAGCAGAGGGGAGCAGATGGTCAGACCCTACACAGCCTGACGACTCAAGTGCTGTGTCACGGTCAGACCTGGGCCGTTCCGGGGCCAGGAGAGCCTGGGTTCTCAGCGGCCGTGGGAACGAGGCTGGGAGCATTACCTGACGCAGAGTGTCCTCATTCTCAGCTTGGGACGTGGTCAGCTGATCCTGCAGCGCCGACAGTCCCTGTTGGGGGGTGGAGAGCTCCGGCTGGGCACTGGCGCGCTCCGCCTCACTCGCTGCGAGCTCCTCCTTGCTCGCCTTGAGCTCCTCCCTCAGCCGAGTGATTGTGTCCTCGTCCTCCTGAGCCTTAATACAGGCAACGTTCGTTTTACCATCGTAATCATCACCATCATCATCATGAACAGCCATGATCCGTCCACCGCTGAATGTGTTTTTGTGATACTGCTGGATGAAAGTTTCCCTGAGCCATACCGGTCATGGGAATTAATTGATCATACTTCATCACACTGGTCAGCACGAAGTGGTACACCCAAGACTGGGTCAGATTTCACTGGCCACCAATGCTAGCCATGGTTGGTAATCAAACTCGGACAGCTTGGTTCAGAGTGCAGAAGGCTCATCACAGTAAATTAATACGTTGTATATCATCATAAATATTTCGCCGCACAAGGGTCTCCTCCTCTTGTGAACGCTGCCACAAATGTCTTAAAACTCAAACTTTAATTATCTTTATTTTACCAGCTAAGGCCTACTGAACTATATAGCTCTTTTTCAGAAGCGACCTGCCCACAAATGAAAGTTCAACGAAGTGGCTTATCATGTGGAAATGTATTGCAGCTATAGAATCTAAACGCACGTTTCTAAATGTGGAGGAAGAACCGGAGGACCCGGAAAAGATCCACGTGACCACAGGGAGAACATGCAAACTCCAAATATACAGGTGTCGGGGTTGGGATCAAACCCACAACCTCCTGCATACAGGCGAGGTAGTTAACATCTCGCCACCGTGGCGCCCCTCTTCAGTGCCAATCGCGGCTTCACCACGCGTGCCCTTGCGAGCCGATACCTTCTTGGAGTTGCGCTCGAACTGCTTAAAAGCATCGGTAAGGGTGAGCCGGACCTCCTCCAGCCCTGTCGCCAGCTCGCAGGCCTCTTTCCGATGCGCGTCCTGCTGCTGCGCCATCTCCATCCCAAGTGCCTGGACGTGCCCCTCCGACTCCTTCAGCTACAGGCACGCACACGTTCCACAATGTTGGATTCATGTCTGGGGAGGTATACTGAATATGGTGTGCAGAATGTGGAAATATTTTCTGTGTTGGAAAAGACCCAGCTGTAATTAAGCCCGGCTTGCAAACAGATAAATAATTACCACTTAAGTCATTTAAACTCTGTGGTGTGCATATAGCTGTGTGTCTGCAAGCCTATATTGTTTCTCTAACAAATGCAAGCCAATCACATTTTAGAAAAAGTCCTGTAAACTGCAGCTGACTTCATAATTAAATTGTATTCATTCTAACTGAAAGTATTAAAATGTGAGAAAATACATTCGCAACTCTGAATCATGACAAATTATGAGAGGGAGTGAATTAGTTAAAGGCCTAGTCAGGGATTGCCTTGTCTAGTGTAATTACCTCATCCAACATTCACCTATCTGCAGACAAAATTAAGAGCCATGAGGGGAGGACCGATCCTGTGGTCACAATTATACCTTTTGCCATATAGAAATGCATTATCATACTACATTCGAAAAAAAAACCATTCTGGCTGTCTGCCCTCCTGGCTGCATCCATATTACTTATATAACCACTTCAGGTTTCAGCCACCTTTGATTAAGCCAGGTTCACATGTGCAGTGAGTTAATGATCTCAGCCTGATCATCAATGACTTCACAGAAAAGCCCATGAAAACAATGTCGGCTTTACACTAAATCGAGCTAAGTTCCAGCTCTGAAAACCAAAGATCAGACTGTTTTGTGATGAACATTACTCATTACTCTCCATAGCAGGGCAGATATCAAAGTATTTCCTCCTATTGTGTGGGTACCAGAGGGCACTTAAATATTTCTCAGAAGTAGTTATGTGATTTATGCTTCTGCAAACCATTCTCTAACATGAAACTTGAACCATCTTCTTTGGTTCTTTCGGTAAAGTCACGTAGAATGAGAATAAAATAATAAATTGATAAAATAAAATAACACAATAATATTCTCACGACGTTTCGGCCACAACACAAGCGGCCTTCATCAGGTTGTTGTGGCCGAAACGTCGTGAGAATATTATTGTGTTATTTTATTTTATCAATTTATTATTTTATTCTCATTCTACGTGACTTTACCGAAAGAACCAAAGAAGATGAATCATTGCAGTCACGAAAGCTTTAAATCGAAATGAAACTTGAATTTGGAGCTTTCGTGACTGCAGGAATTATTCTTTGGTGTTTTATTATTAATTTTATTATTTCTTATTTCTACGTGATTTTACCTAAAAAAACATTCTCTAACATGCGATGGTGCACTGCTCAGGCGATGAGGACAGGCCTCATGCACACACATGGAGGTGGGGGGGCTGCCGCATAAGGCTCTGGTTACCTGGTGCTGCAGCCCGGCGATCTGGCCGTGCATGCACTCCATCTCAGCATCCGTGTGCTGAAGTGTGTGCTGCAGCTGCACCACCTCCTGTGCCCTCGCGGCCTCCTCTGCCCTGGAGACTCCCAGCTCGGCCTTGAGAAAGTCCGTCTGTTGCTCCAGAGAATTGCCTGTCGGAAGGGACACAAAACCATGGCGATGAAGACAGTACAGCCACCAGTGGCAGCAGACAGAGAAGGAGCAGCAGCTCAGGAGGAAGAGTACCAGCAGCGGGAGTAGTAGCAGACAGAATAGGTCTGAGGTCCCTCAGACCTATTCACCAGCTTGCATGCAAACACAGGGTCCAGAATAATAATATATGCACAGGAAGGGCCTAGTGAGAGAGCAGTTAGTAAACCCAGTGCAGTCCTATGTTAGACAGCAGAAGTGGTCCACGTGGGAAATGAAGTAAAAACGAGGAATTACTCGTTTTAACTCGTAAAAAGAAGTTATTGGTGCACAGTGCTCGACAAAAATTAGTGTTCAATGGGTCCGTGGATTCAGAAAGATTTTGGAGCACAGGCCCCTACCCACCGGTCTCCTCGCAGCAAGCGTTAGCCTCCTGCAGTCGTTGCTGCAGCTCCAGTACTTCATGCCGCAGGTTGTCCACCTCGGTCTGCTGCACCTCTTGGTTGGTAAAGAGGTCGCGCATGTTCGCTCTCAGCTCCGCGGCCTCGGTGCCCAGCCGCTCGGTTTCAGTCCCGCGCTCTCGCGCCTCTTCCCGCGCCGCCACCAGGTCTGCCTCTGAGCGCCGCAGCAGCTCGTCACGCTCCTTCAGCGCCTGTGGGCGGAGACGGGCAGCATCTAAATTACACGTAATTACAACATGTAATTTGAATATATTAATAAATTGTTTAGCATTCATCCAAAATATTGAGAAAATAAGTGGGCTTGGGCAGGACACATTGCTGTTGCAAGAAGGGGGGTGGCTGTTGCGAGAGTGGAGGCCTCACCTTCTGGAGGACCGTGATGTGCACAACGTGAGCGTCGTACTCTGAATCGTCGTGCATATGTGATGCACGATATTCGGCCAGCTCTATGTATGCCAGATGCAGAGTCGCATCGTGCTCACGCCTCAGCTGCTCCTCGCGCTCGCCCCACCGCACTGCCTCCAACTCCACCTGCAGGCTGTTGATGGCCTGCGAGTGTGCCATTAGCTGCTCACGGGCAGAAGGGCACAGTGTCACAGGCACGTGCATGCATAGGTGGGCAGCCCTTCATCACAGACACATGCAGCGTGCAGATGAGGACAGGTACAGACATACAGACACACGGAGCATGTAGTTGTACAGAGAGATAAGAGACTATAGACATGGGCAGGAGGCACAAGAAAATAAATTACAGATGCAGAGACATACACACAAAGACACAAGCAAGTCATACAAATTTGGACACATTATGGAAAGACAGTGCATGTGGAGAGAGATGTACATAGCCAAAGGCAGAACATGCAGAGGGAGACAAGATAAGAATGCGGAGACACGGGCATTGAGTACAGAGACGCACATACAGGCGCCTCGCATGCAGACGGACGCACACGTGCAGTGAATGCTTTTCAAGATGAAAATAAGAAATTGAGATTCTATTGCAAACAAATCAAGAACTACAAAAATATGCAAGGTAAACACCTGTGGTCTTATTGAACATACCACAATCACGTTTAAAATATTTAGAATGATAATAGAAAGTCAAAAAATAGAACCATGATACATTGTATACATCAATCAACGATTGGTAAGCGTGCATACAACATGGCAACGTTCTTCATCATAAGATAATGAAGAAACTCGTTGCACCCAAATGTTCATCTTCAAATTGAGTCAATATTCAAAACAAATAACTCACAACGCCTCCTCACACCATGTCGGTCATGGGAATGTGTTTGACTATACTTCCCCATGCTGGTCAGCACCGTACAGATGTATTAATCAATAAAACATAATACATGCACATTATGTGGGGAGATGCTATGATACAAAAATTTAGTTTGATCTGCTTTTATCTTTCGTTTTCAACATTATTGGGAATAAAACCATGGACCACTCGCTACAGTGAATTTAGCAAAATTTATTACGGAACCAAAATATAATTCGATGGGTTTTTTGTGCACTCATTTGCAACTAGGCTGAGACCACTATGCTTGAGAATCCGGTTTAATCACTGTGGTTGGGCAGCTGTAATCCACATTCAATCCTGGCATCTCAGCCATGCTGGCACAGCATGTCTGACCCCTGGGGCACCTAGCTACCTCCCAGAATGCACTCATTTAATGTGCCATTTCCTTGACGTTCAGATCGTAACTCTGAATAAAAACTCAACGCATGAATCAATAATGATGCACTTAATAGGGCAGAGCTTCTAAAAGGTGATGTTTCAGGCAATGGGCCTTCATCACATCAGAGAAGTCAAAGCAATATCCATTGCAGCGTTATTGACGAATATGTTGAGGTTTTGTTATCTCTGCTTGTGTGCCACGCAGCTTCACAACGTGAACACATTATTTGGGTCTTTCGGTAAGGCCATGTAGATACAAAAATAATAAAATAATAACAATATCACGACGTTTCGATCGCAACACAAGCAATCGTCATCAAGTGAAGGATATGGCAGGAGAGCTGCCGAGGCAGGAAAAAATATATGGCGGGAGCGCTGCTAAGGTAGGGAGTTAAAAAGGTTTGAGATGGGTGTAGCTCAAGGGTCAGTGGGCAGGGCTTGATGAAATTTGCATGTAAATGTAAGATCGGCGAAATCTTGACAAACGAAGTTTCACTTTAGCCGTGCTCCGTGTAACAAGGGGACAGGGGGGTTGATGGTGGCCACAGTACCTCCTCAGCATGGTTTTTCTTGAGTTGGTGCAGCATCTCGAGGAGACTCTTCTCTGTCTGGCTCAGTGAGCCACGCAGGGTGGCGAACTGCGCTCTTGCCCTGCTCAGATTGTCCCGCAGGGTCGACACCTCCCGGGACAGGTGGTGCATTTCCTTTTCCGGCATTTCCAACTGCGACGGGAGCAAGGGCACATGGCACGGGCACGTTAGCTCCTCCCAGCGTAAATCCTGCCTTCAATCGCATCGTGACATGCCATTCGCCATCGGATGGTGGAGACAACACCATGGCACATGGCAAGTGAGGTGCCTAATACACAGGTATACACACATAGGACAGATGGGCTGACACCCACACACCCAAGCAAAGGCAACACCACGATTCCCCGCACAGCCTAAACAGAGTGGTAGAATGCGCAGCAGCGCTGGCCTAGGAAACGCACCCACATCATCTTCATTTACATTCGCTCAGCCAATGACTTACGTTTATTCGGGACCTCGGGGTCCCGCCATAAGGTTAATTTGATATTCAGTTTTATCACAGTACGCTCTGAGCCACACAGCGCTCGCCAATTTTTAAAAGACAAACTCGTCCGCCGACGTGTTTGCTCCTCCTTGGTCTCTCTGCCTTAGCCCCAAAATGTCTGGGAATGTCAACATGCCAGTGATAAGGCCGGTCGAGGTGAGTGAGCATATGGCGGTTACACTGGTGAGTACAGTACATAATACTTCCTGATGCTATTATTAAAAAAAAAATTCGTTTGATGGAATGTTTACCATCTGTTTTATTACTCTTATAAAATAGCGCTGATACTCCAATGAAGCCCTCATTTATTGTTCATAAGAGATAACGCTGTCGAGAAGTCATCCCCATATATAATGGTATAACCCTTTTCGCGCTGATTTCCTGAATGCTCACTTCTCCACATAGGCATCTTGAGCGCTAAGCGAGACTGCCTGTATTCATTTCAGCCTAAGTCGACATAGGGGAGTCCCAACACTGGCTCAGATATCCCTCGCCACTGGTGTTAGCAGGTATTTGTGGTTCATGCGGACTTGCTGCCTTGTAAAAGGTGTCAATCTGGTGTTGGGGCAAAGCTTTTTTTTATCATTCCATACACGTGTGCATTTTAGCTGGTAAGTGGCAGAGTGGTGGCCTCCACTCCAGCCTAGATTTGTCTGTCCCCTACCTCTCTTACCGAGTACAACTCCTCTGACATCAAAACACAAGGGGCCGTCCATAAATGACGTCATGCGATTTTGGACCCCTCCCCCTTTGTCACACGGTGTCACAAAAAGTCAGACCCCCCCCACCCCCCAAAAAAAAAACATGCTTCAAATCGCTTTAGTTCACAGTTCCATTTATTTGGTATAGCCCTGTGAGCCATTCAACCCTTGAATCGGGTGCACCCGCAACAAACAAAACACATGAACAAGCAAACATATTAAACTATTGCCATTGTGCGTATTAATGTGGTGCTGCACTCTGATGTTGTAGAACATTTACTAAAAAATATTTAATTAAGTAGAACGTGTTGTCTATTTTTATTTAAAATTGCGCATTTTGATGTGACATCACATTTCTCAAACCCCCCCCCCTGTCACACATCGTCACAAATGTCTGCCAACCCCCCAAGTGCGTGACGTCATTTATGGACGGCCCCCAAGAGGTGGCACTACGCACCTACTCTGTTGACACATTCATTGTCTCATGTGTTGCTTTCTCAACTGTGGTCTGTTGAAGAATATCATGTATATTCTTGCCGACGCAGATAAAGAAACACAGGTGCTCAGATCGCTGGCTTTGCCCGAATTACAGGCCACCACGCAGCGATAAGGAGCCCGCAGCGCTGACGTAATCAAATGCAGCGATGCCGTCATCAGATGCAGCGATTACGCCATCGACTACAGCGATGACATCGATTAGTGATGACGTCATCAATTACAGTGACGACGTCAATTTCAGTGAAGAAGGCATCGAATGCAGTGATGACGTCATCTATGGCAGTGATTACGTCACTGGCTTTACCCAAAAAGGGCGGAGCCAATGGCTCGGGCCTTATTGCGTCACCAAACGTCACGTGACCCCCAGGCACAGCTGCTGGGAAATGGCAGTTGACACGAGATGCTATCACCTTGGCAACGCAAACAAGGACCAACTGCCCAGAGAAAGCTTTCTCCGACTAAAATCCTTGATGAAACTCTCAATCTGTGATCTTAAACTATGAACCTCGTTACCCACGCATCAAGCGCTCAATTTAAAGTAAAATTTAAATATTTTAAAAAATAATATTTTTTCTCGATGTGATCGCAGTACTCTATTTGTTACTTCGTATAACTCCAACGCAAGAGGTGGCGCCACTCACCTCCACTGTTGACGAATTTGGAGTCTCCAGCGTCGCTTGCATCTGCTGCCGTCTCTTGAAGAACTTCATGGCTCCTGTTGGGGGCGCAAGAGACAAACGCAGCCGCTCAGCTCGCTCGCCCTGCCGGAGTGACGTAACGCCATTGGGGTCGGAGGTGAGTGCGCAGGAAGTGACGCAATTGGCCCCGCCTACCATGGGCGGAGCCAGATCACGTGCCCCCAGGCACCCTATGGGGGCAGAGGAAGCTGCCTCCGTATCAGCCAGTGCTCAAAGTTCTCGACGCGGCTTTTGCGTCTGCGATTTGAAACTCGGAACCTCTTCACCCACGTGTCGAGAGTTCAATGTTTGAATGCAATTTAATCGAGGCCACTGTCTTGGTATGGTACTTTGACTGTTGGTGTTTTGCCATCTTGCCCAAGCTTGGATTTGATGTTGACAAATCTACAAGAAGGTATGAGCTTGCACAGTTTGATTTTACATGACATTTATTCGTGACTTGACTACATTTTTTCAATCCTTACTCGAGTATCTTTAATTGCATTTTGTTGTTGATGCAACTGGCTAACCCGACCCTTCTGGACGTGTGTGAATGAGAACGTCAAAACTCATGTAAAATACAGATTCTGATTTATCTACACGCACACGCAGAAGGCAAACGCGGGTACCTGGCCTCTATGCAGCAGACACGAGTAATTTATTATCTTTCAGGATGTTATTTAGAACTTTATTGAATGTTATGTCACCAACCAAACATCGAGCATAGCAACAAATATCATGCAACACTCCGGAGACGGACACCTCCCTTACTGACCTCACCTCGTCCTCCTCACCCCTAGCCTCGTCCTCCTCACCCCTAGCCTCGTCCTCCTCACCCCTAGCCTCGTCCTCCTCACCCCTAGCCTCGTCCTCCTCACCCCTAGCCTCGTCCTCCTCACCCCTAGCCTCGTCCTCCTCACCCCTAGCCTCGTCCTCCTCACCCCTAGCCTCGTCCTCCTCACCCCTAGCCTCGTCCTCCTCACCCCTCGTCCTCACCCCTCGCCCTCCTCACCCCTCGCCCTCCTCACCCCTCGCCCTCCTCACGCCTCGCCCTCCTCACGCCTCGCCCTCCTCACCCCTCGCCCTCCTCACCCCTCGCCCTCCTCACCCCTCGCCCTCCTCACCCCTCGTTCTCCTCACCCCTCATCTTCTCGCCTCGTCCTCACCGCTCGCCTCGCCTCATCCTCACCCCTCACCTCGTCCACCTCACCCGTCGTCCTCAACCCTCACCTCGTTCTCACCCCTCGCCTCTCGTTCTACTCACCTCGTCCTTACCCCTCACCTCGTTCTCACCTCATCCTCACACGGCTACCTGCACTCTATGTAGTAGACGTGAATAATTGACTATAATTCAGATTGTTATTAATAACTTTATTACATGTTTTGTCACGAATCAAACATCACCTCCTCCTCACCCTTCACCTCGTCCTCACCCCGTCCTCGCATCTCGCCTCGTCCTCCTCACCCCGTTCACCTTCACCCCTCGTTCTCACCCCTCGCCTCGTCCTCCTCACCCTTCACCTCGTCCTTCTCATCCCTCAGCTCGTATTCCTCACCCCTCACCTCGCCCTCACTTCGTCCTCCTCACCCCTCACCTCGTCCTCGCCTCGTCCTCACCCCTTGCCTCGTCATCTTTACCCCTTAGCTCATCCTCCTCACCCTCACCTCGTCCTTCTCTAACCCCTCGCTCTCCTCACCTCGTCCTCACCCATCACCTCGTCCTCCTCACCCATCGCCTCGTTCTCCTCAACCCTCGTTCTCACCCCTCGTTCTCCTCACCCCTCACTTCGTCCTCCTCACCCCTCACCTCGTCCTCGCCTCGTCCTCCTCACCCCTTGCCTCGTCATCTTTACCCCTCAGCTCATCCTCCTCACCTCGTCCTCCTCACCCCTCACCTCGTCCTCCTCAGCTCGTCCTCTCAACCCTCACGTCGTCCGCTTGACCTTTCACCTCGTCCACACCCCTCACCTCATCCTCACCCATCACTTCGTCTTCCTCCCCCCTCACCTCGTCCTCCTCACCCCTCGACTCGTCCTTCTCACCCCTCATCCTCCTCACCCCTCGTCCTCCTCACCCCTCGCCTCATCTTCCTCACCCCTCGCCTCATCTTCCTCACCCATCGTCCTCCTCACCCCTCGTCCTCCTCACCCCTCGACTCGTCCTCTCACCTCAGCTCGTCCTCCTCACCCGTCGTCGTCCTCACCGCTCACCTCGTCCTTCTCACCCCTCACCTCTCCCTCGCCTCGTCCTCCTCACCCTTAGCTCGTCCTCACTCCTCGTCCTCCCCTCCCCTCGCTGTCCTCACCATTTGCCTCGTCCTCCTCACCCCACACCTCGTTCTTCTTACCCCTCATCTTGTCCTCCTCACCACTCGACTCGTCCTACTCACCCCTCACCTCACCCCTCGTCACCCCTCGTCCTCCTCACCCATCGTCCTCCTCACACATCGTCCTCCTCACCGCTCGTTCTCCTCACCCCTCGTTCTCCTCACCCCTCAGCTCGTCTTCCTCACCCCTCACCTCACCTCGTCCACCGCACCCCGCGCCTCGTCATCCTCACGCCTCGCCCACCTCACCCCTCACCTCGTCCTTCTCACCCACACCGCGTTCTTCTTACCCCTCACCTCTTCCTCCTCACCCCTCGACTCGTCCTTCGCACCCCTCACCTCCTTACCTCTCGTCCTCCTCACCCCTCGTTCTCCTCACCCCTCGTCCTCCTCACCCCTCGCTCTCCTCACCCCTCGTCTTCCTCAACCCTCGTCCTCACCTCGTTTTTCTTCTCACCCCCCGTCCTCACCCCTCGCTCTCCTCAGCCCTCGCCTCGTCCTCCTCACCCACACACCTCGTTCTTCTTACGTCTCACCCCCCGTCCTCCTCACTTCTCATCCTCCTCACCCCTCGCTCGTCCACCGCACCCTGCTCCTCATCCTCCTCACCCCTCACCTCATCCTCCTTACCCCTCACGTCGTCCGCTTGACCCCTCACCTCGTCCTCTTGACCCCTCACCTCATTCTCACCCCTCACCTCATTCTCACCCCTCACCTCGTCCACCTCACTTGTCCTCAACCCTCACCTCGTTCTCACCCCTCACCTCGTCCTCACCCCCACAACTCGTTCTTCTTACTCCTCACCCCTCACTCTCCTCAGCCCTCGTCCTCCTCACTCTCGTCCTCCTCACCCCTCGCCCTCCTCACCCCTCGCCCTCCTCACCCCTCGCCCTCCTCACCCCTCGCCCTCCTCACCCCTCGCCCTCCTCACCCCTCGCCCTCCTCACCCCTCGCCCTCCTCACCCCTCGCCCTTCTCACCCCTCGCCCTCTTCACCCCTCATCTTCTCACCTCGTTCTCCTCACCCCTCGCCTCGTCCTCACCCCCGTTCTACTCACCTCGTCCTCACCGCTCGCCTCATCCTCACCCCTCGCCTCATCCTCACCCCTCGCCTCGTCCACCTCACCCGTCGTCCTCAACCCTCACCTCGTTCTCACCCCTCGCCTCTCGTTCTACTCACCTCGTCCTTACCCCTCACCTCGTTCTCACCTCATCCTCACACGGCTACCTGCACTCTATGTAGTAGACGTGAATAATTGACTATAATTCAGATTGTTATTAATAACTTTATTACATGTTTTGTCACGAATCAAACATCACCTCCTCCTCACCCTTCACCTCGTCCTCACCCCGTCCTCGCATCTCGCCTCGTCCTCCTCACCCCGTTCACCTTCACCCCTCGTTCTCACCCCTCGCCTCGTCCTCCTCACCCTTCACCTCGTCCTTCTCATCCCTCAGCTCGTATTCCTCACCCCTCACCTCGCCCTCACTTCGTCCTCCTCACCCCTCACCTCGTCCTCGCCTCGTCCTCACCCCTTGCCTCGTCATCTTTACCCCTTAGCTCATCCTCTTCACCCTCACCTCGTCCTTCTCTAACCCCTCGCTCTCCTCACCTCGTCCTCACCCATCACCTCGTCCTCCTCACCCATCGCCTCGTCCTCCTCAACCCTCGTTCTCACCCCTCGCCTCCTCCTCACCGCTCGCCTCGTCCTCCTCACCCCTCGTTCTCCTCACCCCTCGTTCTCCTCACCCCTCACTTCGTCCTCCTCACCTCGTCCTCCTCACCCCTCACCTCGTCCTCTTCACCCCTCACCTCGTCTTCCTCAGCTCGTCCTCTTCACCTCACCCCTCGCCTCGTCCTCCTCACCCCTCGTTCTCCTCACCCCTCGCCTCGTACTCACCCCTCACTTCATCCTCCTCACCCCTCACTTCGTCCTCCTCACCCCTCACCTCGTCCTCGCCTCGTCCTCACCCCTTGCCTCGTCATCTTTACCCCTCAGCTCATCCTCCTCACCCTCACCTCGTCCTCCTCACCCGTCACCTCGTCCTCCTCAGCTCGTCCTCTTCACCCCTCGTCCTCCTCACCTCGTCCTCCTCACCCTTAGCTCGTCCTCACTCCTCGTCCTCCCCTCCCCTCGCTGTCCTCACCATTTGCCTCGTCCTCCTCACCCCACACCTCGTTCTTCTTACCCCTCATCTTGTCCTCCTCACCACTCGACTCGTCCTACTCACCCCTCACCTCACCCCTCGTCACCCCTCGTCCTCCTCACCCATCGTCCTCCTCACACATCGTCCTCCTCACCGCTCGTTCTCCTCACCCCTCGTTCTCCTCACCCCTCAGCTCGTCTTCCTCACCCCTCACCTCACCTCGTCCACCGCACCCCGCGCCTCGTCATCCTCACGCCTCGCCCACCTCACCCCTCACCTCGTCCTTCTCACCCACACCGCGTTCTTCTTACCCCTCACCTCTTCCTCCTCACCCCTCGACTCGTCCTTCGCACCCCTCACCTCCTTACCTCTCGTCCTCCTCACCCCTCGTTCTCCTCACCCCTCGTCCTCCTCACCCCTCGCTCTCCTCACCCCTCGTCTTCCTCAACCCTCGTCCTCACCTCGTTTTTCTTCTCACCCCCCGTCCTCACCCCTCGCTCTCCTCAGCCCTCGCCTCGTCCTCCTCACCCACACACCTCGTTCTTCTTACGTCTCACCCCCCGTCCTCCTCACTTCTCATCCTCCTCACCCCTCGCTCGTCCACCGCACCCTGCTCCTCATCCTCCTCACCCCTCACCTCATCCTCCTTACCCCTCACGTCGTCCGCTTGACCCCTCACCTCGTCCTCTTGACCCCTCACCTCATTCTCACCCCTCACCTCATTCTCACCCCTCACCTCGTCCACCTCACTTGTCCTCAACCCTCACCTCGTTCTCACCCCTCACCTCGTCCTCACCCCCACAACTCGTTCTTCTTACTCCTCACCCCTCACTCTCCTCAGCCCTCGTCCTCCTCACTCTCGTCCTCCTCACCCCTCGCCCTCCTCACCCCTCGCCCTCCTCACCCCTCGCCCTCCTCACCCCTCGCCCTCCTCACCCCTCGCCCTCCTCACCCCTCGCCCTCCTCACCCCTCGCCCTTCTCACCCCTCGCCCTCTTCACCCCTCATCTTCTCACCTCGTTCTCCTCACCCCTCGCCTCGTCCTCACCCCCGTTCTACTCACCTCGTCCTCACCGCTCGCCTCATCCTCACCCCTCGCCTCATCCTCACCCCTCGCCTCGTCCACCTCACCCGTCGTCCTCAACCCTCACCTCGTTCTCACCCCTCGCCTCTCGTTCTACTCACCTCGTCCTTACCCCTCACCTCGTTCTCACCTCATCCTCACACGGCTACCTGCACTCTATGTAGTAGACGTGAATAATTGACTATAATTCAGATTGTTATTAATAACTTTATTACATGTTTTGTCACGAATCAAACATCACCTCCTCCTCACCCTTCACCTCGTCCTCACCCCGTCCTCGCATCTCGCCTCGTCCTCCTCACCCCGTTCACCTTCACCCCTCGTTCTCACCCCTCGCCTCGTCCTCCTCACCCTTCACCTCGTCCTTCTCATCCCTCAGCTCGTATTCCTCACCCCTCACCTCGCCCTCACTTCGTCCTCCTCACCCCTCACCTCGTCCTCGCCTCGTCCTCACCCCTTGCCTCGTCATCTTTACCCCTTAGCTCATCCTCTTCACCCTCACCTCGTCCTTCTCTAACCCCTCGCTCTCCTCACCTCGTCCTCACCCATCACCTCGTCCTCCTCACCCATCGCCTCGTCCTCCTCAACCCTCGTTCTCACCCCTCGCCTCCTCCTCACCGCTCGCCTCGTCCTCCTCACCCCTCGTTCTCCTCACCCCTCGTTCTCCTCACCCCTCACTTCGTCCTCCTCACCTCGTCCTCCTCACCCCTCACCTCGTCCTCTTCACCCCTCACCTCGTCTTCCTCAGCTCGTCCTCTTCACCTCACCCCTCGCCTCGTCCTCCTCACCCCTCGTTCTCCTCACCCCTCGCCTCGTACTCACCCCTCACTTCATCCTCCTCACCCCTCACTTCGTCCTCCTCACCCCTCACCTCGTCCTCGCCTCGTCCTCACCCCTTGCCTCGTCATCTTTACCCCTCAGCTCATCCTCCTCACCCTCACCTCGTCCTCCTCACCCGTCACCTCGTCCTCCTCAGCTCGTCCTCTTCACCCCTCGTCCTCCTCACCTCGTCCTCCTCACCCCTCAGCTCGTCTTCCTCACCTCGTCCTCACCCCTCAGGTCGTCCGCTTGACCTTTCACCTCGTCCACACCCCTCACCTCATCCTCACCCATCACCTCGTCTTCCTCACCCCTCACCTCATCCGCTTTACCCCTCAGCTCGTCCTCCTCACCCCTCGTCCTCCTCACCCCTCAGCTCGTCTTCCTCACCCCTCACCTCGTCCTCCTCACCCCTCGCCTCATCTTCCTCACCCATCGTCCTCCTCACCCCTCGTCCGCCTCACCTTTCACCTCGTCCTCCTCACCCCTCGACTCGTCCTCACCTCTCACCTCAGCTCGTCCTCCTCACCCGTCGTCGTCCTCACCCCTCACCTCTCCCTCGCCTCGTCCTCCTCACCCTTAGCTCGTCCTCACTCCTCGTCCTCCCCTCCCCTCGCTGTCCTCACCATTTGCCTCGTCCTCCTCACCCCACACCTCGTTCTTCTTACCCCTCATCTTGTCCTCCTCACCACTCGACTGGTCCTACTCACCCCTCGACCTCCTCACCCCTCGCTCTCCTCACCCCTCGTCTTCCTCACCCCTCGCTCTCCTCAACCCTCGTCCTCACCTCGTTTTTCTTCTCACCCCCCGTCCTCACCCCTCGCTCGTCCACCGCACCCTGCTCCTCACCTCCTCATCCCTCGTCCTCCTCACCCCTCGTCCTCCTCACCCCTCGTCCTCCTCACCCCTCGTCCTCCTCACCCCTCGCTCTCCTCAGCCCTCGCCTCGTCCTCCTCACCCCCACACCTCGTTCTTCTTACTTCTCACCCCCCGTCCTCCTCACTTCTCGTCCTCCTCACCCCTCACCCCTCGTCCTCCTCACCCCTCACGCCTCATCTTCCTCACCCATCGTCCTCCTCACCCCTCGTCCGCCTCACCTTTCACCTCGTCCTCCTCACCCCTCGACTCGTCCTCACCTCTCACCTCAGCTCGTCCTCCTCACCCGTCGCCGTCCTCACCGCTCACCTCGTCCTCCTCACCCCTCACCTCTCCCTCGCCTCGTCCTCCTCACCCTTAGCTCGTCCTCACTCCTCGTCCTCCCCTCCCCTTGCTGTCCTCACCATTTGCCTCGTCCTCCTCACCCTTAGCTCGTCCTCCTCGTCCTCCCCTCCCCTCGCTGTCCTCACCATTTGCCTCGTCCTCCTCACCCCACACCTCGTTCTTCTTACCCCTCATCTTGTCTTCCTCACCACTCGACTCGTCCTACTCACCCCTCACCTCACCCTCCTCACCCCTCGTCCTCCTCACCCCTCGTCCTCCTCACCCCTCGTCCTCCTCAACAATTGTCCTCCTCACACATTGTCCTCCTCACACATTGTCCTCCTCACCGCTCGTTCTCCTCACCCCTCGTTCTCCTCACCCCTCAGCTCGTCCTCCGCACCCTTCACCTCCTCACCCCTCGTCCTCCTCACCCCTCGCTCTCCTCACCCCTCGCTCTCCTCACCCCTCGTCCTCCTCACCCCTCGTCCTCACCCCTCGCTCTCTTCACCCCTCGCTCTCCTCAACCCCACACCTCGTTGTTCTTCTCACCCCCCGTCCTCACCCCTCGCTCGTCCACCGCACCCTGCTCCTCACCTCCTCACCCCTCGTCCTCCTCACCTCTCGTCCTCCTCACCCCTCGTCCTCCTCACCCCTCACTCTCCTCACCCCTCGCTCTCCTCACGCCTCGCTCTCCTCAGCCCTCGCCTCGTCCTCCTCACCCCTCGTCCTCCTCACCCCCACACCTCGTTCTTCTTACTTCTCACCCCCCGTCCTCCTCACTTCTCGTTCTCCTCACCCCTCGCTCGTCCACCGCACCCTGCTCCTCATCCTCCTCACCCCTCACCTCGTCCTCCTTACCCCTCACGTCGTCCGCTTGACCCCTCACCTCGTCCTCTTGACCCCTCACCTCGTTCTCACCCCTCACCTCGTCCACCTCACTTGTCCTTAACCCTCACCTCGTTCTCACCCCTCACCTCGTCCTCCTCACCCCCACAGCTCGTTCTTCTTACTCCTCACCCCTCACTCTCCTCACCCCTCGTCCTCCTCACCCCTCGTCCTCCTCACCCCTCGTCCTCCTCACCCCTCGTCCTCCTCACCCCTCGACTCGTCCTCACCTCAGCTCGTCCTCCTCACCCGTCGTCGCCCTCACCGCTCACCTCGTCCTCCTCACCTTTAGCTCGTCCTCACTCCTCGTCCTCCCCTCCCCTCGCTGTCCTCACCATTTGCCTCGTCCTCCTCACTCCACACCTCGTTCTTCTTACCCCTCATCTTGTCCTCCTCACCACTCGACTCGTCCTTCTCACCCCTCACCTCACCTCACCCTCCTCACCCATTGTCCTCACCCATTGTCCTCCTCACCCATTGTCCTCCTCACCGCTCGTTCTCCTCACCCCTTGTTCTCCTCACCCCTCAGGTCGTCATTCTCACCCCTCACCTCACCTTGTCCACCGCACCCCGCGCCTCGTCATCCTCACGCCTCGCCCGCCTCACCCCTCACCTCGTCCTTCTCACCCACACCGCGTTCTTCTTACCCCTCACCTCTTCCTCCTCACCCCTCGACTCGTCCTCCGCACCCCTCATCTCCTCACCCCTCGTCCTCCTCACCCCTTGCTCTCCTCACCCCTCGCCTCGTCCTCCTCACCCCTCGTCCTCCTCACCCCCACACCTCGTTCTTCATACTTCTCACCCCCCGTCCTCTTCACTTCTCGTCCTCCTCACCCCTCGCTCGTCAACCGCACCCTGCTCCTCATCCTCCTCACCCCTCACCTCGTCCTCCTTACCCCTCACGTCGTCCGCTTGACCCCTCACCTCGTCCTCTTGACCCCTCACCCCTTTGTCACCCCTCACCTCGTCCACCTCACTTGTCCTCAACCCTCACCTCGTTCTCACCCCTCACCTCGTCCTCCTCACCCCCACAGCTCATTCTTCATACTCCTCACCTCTCACTCTCCTCACCCCTTGTCCTCCTCACCCCTCGTCCTCCTCACCCCTCGTCCTCACCCCTCGCCTCATCTTTCTCACCCATCGTCCTCCTCACCCCTCGTCCGCCTCACCTTTCACCTCGTCCTCCTCACCCCTCGACTCGTCCTCACCTCTCACCTCAGCTCGTCCTCCTCACCCGTCGTCGTCCTCACCGCTCACCTCGTCCTCCTCACCCCTCACCTCGTTCTTCTTACCCCTCATCTTGTCCTCACCACTCGACTCATCCTACTCACCCCTCACCTCACCTTCCTCACCCATCGTCCTCACCCATTGTCCTCCTCACCGCTCGTTCTCCTCACCCCTCAGCTCGTCTTCCTCACCCCTCACCTCGTCCACCGCACCCCGCGCTTCGTCATCCTCACGCCTCGCCCGCCTCACCCCTCACCTCGTCCTTCTCACCCACACCGCGTTCTTCATACCCCTCACCTCTTCCTCCTCACCCCTCGACTCGTTCTCCTCACCCCTCGTCCTCCTCACCCCTCGTCCTCCTCACCCCTCGTCCTCCTCACCCCTCGCTCTCCTCACCCCTCGCTCTCCTCAACCCTCGCTCTCCTCAACCCTCGCTCTCCTCAACCCTCGTCCTCCTCACCCCTCGCTCTCCTCACCCCTCGCTCTCCTCACCCCTCGCTCTCCTCAACCCTCGCTCTCCTCACCCCTCGCTCTCCTCAACCCTCGTCCTCCTCACCCCTCGACTCGTTCTCCTCACCCCTCGTCCTCCTCACCCCTCGCTCTCCTCACCCCTCGCTCTCCTCACCCCTCGCTCTCCTCAACCCTCGCTCTCCTCACCCCTCGTCCTCCTCACCCCTCGCTCTCCTCACCCCTCGCTCTCCTCACCCCTCGCTCTCATCACCCCTCGCTCTCCTCAACCCTCGCTCTCTTCAACCCTCGCTCTCCTCAACCCTCGTCCTCACCCCCACACCTCGTTTTTCTTCTCACCCCCCGTCCTCACCCCTCGCTCGTCCACCGCACCCTGCTCCTCACCTACTCACCCCTCGTCCTCCTCACCCCTCGTCCTCCTCACCCCTCGCTGTCCTCACCCCTCGCTCTCCTCACCCCTCGCTCTCCTCACGCCTCGCTCTCCTCAGCCCTCACCTCGTCCTCCTCACCCGTCGTCCTCCTCACCCCCACACCTCGTTCTTCTTCCTTCTCACCCCCCGTCCTCCTCGCCCCTCGTCCTCCTCACCCCTCGCTCGTCCTTCGCACCCCGCTCCTCATCCTCCTCACTCCTCACCTCGTCCTCCTTACCCCTCACGTCGTCCGCTTGACCCCTCACCTCGCCCTCTTTACCCCTCACCTCATTCTCACGCCTCACCTCGTCCACCTCACTTGTCCTCAACCCTCACCTCGTTCTCACCCCTCACCTCGTCCTCACCCCCACAACTCGTTCTTCTTACTCCTCACCCCTCACTCTCCTCACCCCTCGTCCTCCTCACTCCTGTCCTCCTCACCCCTCGTCCTCCTCACCCCTCGTCCTCCTCACCCCCCGTCCTCCTCACCCCTCGTTCTCTTCACCCCTCGTCTTCCTCACCCCTCGTCCTCCTCACCCCTCGTCTTCGGCACCCGTCGTCCTCCTCACCCCTCGTCCTCCTCACCCCTCGTCCTCCTCACCCCTCGTCCTCCTCACACCTCATCTCGTCCTCCTCACCCCTCATCTCGTCCTCCTCACCCCTCACCTCCTGACCTCGTTCTTCTTACCCTTCACCTCGTCCTCCTCACCCCTTGCCTCGTCCTCCTCACCCGCTCCTGACACGGCCAACGCACACGCCCATGGCAACCTCACTTAGGGCACGGCACACCGACTTAGCATCACCCTCATTTATACCTCCACGTTTATCGGCCTCGTTCTATCGTGACGGCCAAGACGCTGGACGTTTGTGATAAAAAAAAAACTTCGTAGCTCATCGGATTCCTCCTCCAGTGTACAAATAAATAAATATCACGGCTCTGATCTCTTTGCGGCGCCGCAGTGGCGTTCATCACTCGCCGCCTCCCCATGGCACGACTACGACGCCCTCTGTTGGACGCTGTGTGTCATCAACATTGTTGCCTGTGATTACACTCAACACATCGTTGTTGTTGTTGTTGTAAGTGATTACACTCAACACAACGTCGTTGTGTGTAATTACACTCAACACAACGTCGTTGTGAGTGATTACACTCAACACAATGTCGTTTTGAGTGATTACACTCAACACAACGTTGTTGTTTGTGATTACACTCAACACAACGTCGTTGCGTCTCATCAATATTTTTGTATGTGATTACACACACAACAACGTTGTGTTTAATCACACAACAATGTTGCGTGTAATCACTCACATATTGAGTGATTACACACTCGGCGTGTGTCTGTAGCAGTTGTACGTGTGCCGCTTGTCGTAGATGTTCGCGGTTTGAATCCAGCGGCCGTCCTGTTTAATGCTACAGGCGTGTTCACCGCAAAGACACCATGTGCCGTCTGCTTCAGTGGACGTTGAAGATCCCAGCGTCATGGACCAGATTAACCGAATTAAATACAATTGCCCGCAAATTACCCAGTTGGAATATACTGTGCCTAGTAATCATTGCTGGGAAATGTGGTAGAACCCTCCTGAAAAGAGCCAGTAGGGCTATCCTGGGTAAAACTGACCACCCACCCCCTCGTGTGGCATGCTAGCCTTAATAGGTGCTCGCTAACAGAACTTATTTATCGAACAGACTGTTAAATGAAGGGACTGTGTCTTCATTTGAGTCCGTGACTGTGTAACCTGGTACATAAGGGTGCCGCGGTGGTGGGATGTTAACTCCGTCACCTAGTATGCACGAGGTTGTGGGTTCGATCCGGACCCTGACGCCTGTATATTTGGAGTTTGCATGTCTCTCTCTCTCCCGTGGTCGCGTGGATTGTTCTCCAGGTCTTCCAGTTTTTCCCTCCATATTTAGAAACATGCGTTTAGAGCAGGAGTCTCAAACTCAACTTACCTGGGGGCCGCTGGAGGTAGAGTCTGGGTGAGGCTGGGCCTCATCAAGTATTCCAAAAAAAAGTGCAACTGATCCAATCTTCTCAATCTTTATTAATAACAGTTCAGAACATGAACGGTTCTTCAGAACATAGGCTTCTCTTACCTACTCCATGCTTCCAGAGACCTGGAAGCCCTTCCTCTTCTTACACAGCTGAGCCACATTTGGCTTGAGGGAGGAAGCAATTGAGACCCTCAGTATGGCTTGAAATGCTCATCAGTAAGTTTGGACCTGTACTTTGACTTATTAAAGTTCATGGTGCAAAAGAGCTTTTCACACAGATATGTGCTCCCAAAAAGGCACATGGTCCGCTTGAACATCCTGGAAAGCTCAGGGAAGGTGGGGGTGATATATTTACATGTTTTTATCCCAATACCTGAGTATTTGGGATCTTATTTAGTATGCCCTTTCTATATATTCTGAGAGGTATTTGAAAACTTTATCATTGTTCATGCTTTTTTTGAGCACTTCGTTTTTCTTATCATTATTAAATTCATCAATCGTGTTCTCTCTCAGGTGTTTATACCTTTCACATTCATAAATAAAGTGATCTAGATTTTCTTCTTTTTGTTCACATTCTACATATCCTTCTGCTCTACCGAATCTCTCTGGATGCCATTGAGCTAACTCTGGTGTCCATGTTACTCCACCTGTCTTAATTCTTAACATCAAGTGCATTGTCTCATGTTTTATATCTTTTAATTTCTTGCTCTTTTTGATTAAATTGTTCTTGGTAAATTATTTTCTTTTGCGATTGCACATATCTGTCCTTTTTCCTTTTCTTTGTTTCTCTTGTAATAATAATCTATAGCTTCTTTATAATATTCAGGTTCTTTTGTTCTTGCCACCCATCTCATGCTATTTGCTATCCATGTAATTATTTTCCCTTTCCTATTGCAACACTCTGTTGTCTTTATTAGGTCACTGATTACACTTGTTGAGTCCGCCCACTTCCTAAGTCCTCTGTACCTTGCACTGGGTGACAGGATATATTTTCCTTCCACTTGGTGTCACTCCGGAATCACGTTTCAACCAAGTGACTAACGTTGCTAATTCGCGTTGGCTAACTTGTCAACAAACACCGGAAGCTGTCACGAGCCTGAGCTATGGTAAAAAAAATATAATAATTTAAAAATAAATAAATAATAGGTGTCAAATAGTGGGCCACAAAATATCGTTTCGCGGGCCACAATTG
The DNA here is from genome assembly GCF_048934315.1 of Petromyzon marinus. Taxonomy (NCBI): domain Eukaryota; kingdom Metazoa; phylum Chordata; class Hyperoartia; order Petromyzontiformes; family Petromyzontidae; genus Petromyzon; species Petromyzon marinus. The sequence continues at coordinate 5,352,470 of NW_027423057.1, read as the reverse complement.
GCCTGTATTTTACTGCTATAAATTTCCACAAGATGAGCCACTCCGTTAAAACTAACATTTGTGACCAGATCGCTTCTTAAAAAGAGCTATATGGCTCACTTACCTGGTAAAATAAAAAGTTACATTTCAAATAATCACCACGGTAATGTGTCACCCACACGACCTTGAACTTGAGGCATCGCGCAGAACGCGGCATGCAGTGTGGGGTTAGCTGGGTGGTGCAGGGAGCTGCTACTACTTGCAGAGGGGGGCGGGGCAGGGGGGGACTGAGTCCTCTTGCATAATTGACTTGCGGATTGACCGATGCATAGATGAAAAGATAGCACGTGAATGAATGAGTGTACGGCTGGACTGCAAATGAATGGACAATATTCTTCATCGCCATTTAAAAAAAACTTAACATTGTAATCCATCACCCTGTACATCTGCTGAACCAACGTATCCTACAGCAGCATATGAGTGTGTTTTCATACATTGCCTGAGTGTGTGTTTCTTGCGTATGATCGGTATGTGTTTTACGCATGTTCCATATTTGATATCACACAAGATATTTGCCTGTTTTTCTAATGATCTGCACGTGTTTCACGCATAATCTCTGGGTTTCACACATGTTCTGTGTGGGTGGCCGGGACCACCCTCTGCTGCCTTTTTCTCCCGAGTTGCGATGTGTACACATCGTACCAGATACTAATTTAAGGCTGAACCGACCTCTCGAGATCCAGGACGCAGTGGTGATGGTGGCTGTAAGCGGGAATCGAGCTCGGGTCGCCTCGTCCTCCTCACCCCTCACCTCGTCCTTCTCATCCCTCAGCTCGTATTCCTCACCCCTCACCTCGCCCTCACTTCGTCCTCCTCACCCCTCACCTCGTCCTCGCCTCGTCCTCACCCCTCACCTCGTCCTTCTCATCCCTCAGCTCGTATTCCTCACCCCTCACCTCGCCCTCACTTCCTCCTCCTCACCCCTCACCTCGTCCTCGCCTCGTCATCTTTACCCCTTAGCTCATCCTCCTCACCCTCACCTCGTCCTTCTCTAACCCCTCGCTCTCCTCACCTCGTCCTCACCCATCACCTCGTCCTCCTCACCCATCGCCTCGTCTTCCTCACCCATCGCCTCGTCCTCCTCAACCCTCGTTCTCACCCCTCGCCTCCTCCTCACGCCTCGCCTCGTCCACCTCACCCCTCGTTCTCCTCACCCCTCGCCTCGTACTCACCCCTCACTTCGTCCTCGTCACCCCTCACCTCGTCCTCGCCTCGTCCTCCTCACCCCTTGCCTCGTCATCTTTACCCCTCAGCTCATCCTCCTCACCCTCACCTCGTCCTCCTCACCCCTCACCTCGTCCTCCTCAGCTCGTCCTCCTCAGCTCGTCCTCTTCACCCCTCGTCCTCCTCACCTCGTCCTCCTCACCCCTCAGCTCGTCTTCCTCACCTCGTCCTCACCCCTCACGTCGTCCGCTTGACCTTTCACCTCGTCCACACCCCTCACCTCATCCTCACCCATCACCTCGTCTTCCTCACCCCTCACCTCATCCGCTTTACCCCTCAGCTCGTCCTCCTCACCCCTCGTCCTCCTCACCCCTTAGCTCGTCTTCCTCACCCCTCACCTCGTCCTCCTCACCCCTCGACTCGTCCTTCTCACCCCTCATCCTCCTCACCCCTCGTCCTCCTCACCCCTCGCCTCATCTTTCTCACCTATCGTCCTCCTCACCCCTCGTCTGCCTCACCTTTTACCTCGTCCTCCTCACCCCTCGACTCGTCCTCTCACCTCAGCTCGTCCTCCTCACCCGTCGTCGTCCTCACCGCTCACCTCGTCCTCCTCACCCCTCGTCCTCACCCCTCGTCCTCCTCACCGCTCGTTCTCCTCACCCCTCGTTCTCCTCACCCCTCGTTCTCCTCACCCCTCGTCCTCCTCACCCCTCGCTCTCCTCACCCCTCGTCTTCCTCACCCCTCGTCTTCCTCACCCCTCGCTCTCCTCACCCCTCGTCTTCCTCACCCCTCGCTCTCTTCACCCCTCGCTCTCCTCAACCCTCGTCCTCACCTCGTTTTTCTTCTCACCCCCCGTCCTCAGCCCTCGCTCGTCCACCGCACCCTGCTCCTCACCTCCTCATCCTTCGTCCTCCTCACCCCTCGTCCTCCTCACCCCTCGTCCTCCTCACCCCTCGCTCTCCTCAACCCTCGTCCTCACCCCCACACCTCGTTTTTCTTCTCACCCCCCGTCCTCACCCCTCGCTCGTCCACCGCACCCTGCTCCTCACCTCCTCACCCCTCGTCCTCCTCACCCCTCGCTCTCCTCACCCCTCGCTCTCCTCACCCCTCGCTCTCCTCACCCCTCGCTCTCCTCACCCCTCGCTCGTCCACCGCACCCCGCTCCTCATCCTCCTCACCCCTCACCTCGTCCTCCTTACCCCTCACGTCGTCCGCTTGACCCCTCACCTCGCCCTCTTGACCCCTCACCTCATTCTCACCCCTCACCTCGTCCACCTCACTTGTCCTCAACCCTCACCTCGTTCTCAACCCTCACCTCGTCCTCACCCCCACAGCTCGTTCTTCTTACTCCTCACCCCTCACTCTCCTCACCCCTCGTCCTCCTCACCCCTCGTCCTCCTCACGCCTCGTCCTCCTCACCCCTCGTCCTCCTCACCCCTCGTCCTCCTCACCCCTCGTCCTCCTCACCCCTCGTCCTCCTCACCCCTCGTCCTCCTCACCCCTCGTCCTCCTCACCCCTCGTCCTCCTCACCCCTCGTCCTCCTCACCCCTCGCTCTCCTCACCCCTCGTCCTCCTCACCCCTCGCTCTCCTCAACCATCGTCCTCACCCCCACACCTCGTTTTTATTCTCACCCCCCGTTTTCACCCCTCGCTCGTCCACCGCACCCTGCTCCTCACCTCCTCACCCCTCGTCCTCCTCACCCCTCGCTGTCCTCACCCCTCGCTCTCCTCACCCCTCGCTCTCCTCACGCCTCGCTCTCCTCAGCCCTCACCTCGTCCTCCTGACCCCTTGTCCTCCTCACCCCCACACCTCGTTCTTCTTACTTCTGACCCCCCGTCCTCCTCGCCCCTCGTCCTCCTCACCCCTCGCTCGTCCACCGCACCCCGCTCCTCATCCTCTTCACCCCTCACCTCGTCCTCCTTACCCCTCACGTCGTCCGCTTGACCCCTCACCTCGCCCTCTTGACCCCTCACCTCATTCTCACCCCTCACCTCGTCCACCTCACTTGTCCTCAACCCTCACCTCGTTCTCACCCCTCACCTCGTCCTCACCCCCACAGCTCGTTATTCTTACTCCTCACCCTTCACTCTCCTCACCCGTCGTCCTCCTCACTCTCGTCCTCCTCACTCCTGTCCTCCTCACCCCTCGTCCTCCTCACCCCTCGTCCTCCTCATCCCTCGTCCTCCTCACCCCTCGTCTTCGGCCCCCCTCGTCCTCCTCACCCCTCGTCCTCCTCACCCCTCGTCCTCCTCACCCCTCGTCCTCCTCACCCCTCGTCCCCCTCACCCCTCGTCCCCCTCACCCCTCGTCCCCCTCACCCCTCGTCCTCCTCACCCCTCGTCCCCCTCACCCCTCGTCCCCCTCACCCCTCGTCCTCCTCACCCCCCGTCCTCCTCACTTCTCGTCCTCCTCACCCCTCGCTCGTCAACCGCACCCTGCTCCTCATCCTCCTCACCCCTCACCTCGTCCTCTTTACCCCTCACGTCGTCCGCTTGACCCCTCACCTCGTCCTCTTGACCCCTCACCCCTTTCTCACCCCTCACCTCGTCCACCTCACTTGTCCTCAACCCTCACCTCGTTCTCACCCCTCACCTCGTCCTCCTCACCCCCACAGCTCATTCTTCTTACTCCTCACCTCTCACTCTCCTCACCCCTCGTCCTCCTCACCCCTCGTCCTCCTCACCCCTCATCGTCCTCACCCCTCGTCGTCCTCACCCCTCGTCCTCTTCACCCCTCGTCCTCTTCACCCCTCGTCCTCCTCACCCCTCGTCCTCACCCCACGCCTCATCTTTCTCACCCATCGTCCTCCTCACCCCTCGTCCGCCTCACCTTTCACCTCGTCCTCACCTCTCACCTCAGCTCGTTCTCCTCACCCGTCGTTGTCCTCACCGCTCACCTCGTCCTCCTCACCCTTCACCTCGTTCTTCTTACCCCTCATCTTGTCCTCCTCACCACTCGACTCATCCTACTCACCCCTCACCTCACCTCACCCTCCTCACCCCTCGTCCTCACCCATTGTCCTCCTCACCGCTCGTTCTCCTCACCCCTCACCTCGTCCACCGCACCCCGCGCCTCGTCATCCTCACGCCTCGCCCGCCTCACCCCTCACCTCGTCCTTCTCACCCACACCGCGTTCTTCATACCCCTCACCTCTTCCTCCTCACCCCTCGACTCGTCCTCCTCACCCCTCGCTCTCCTCACTCCTCACTCTCCTCACCCCTCGCTCTCCTCACCCCTCGTCCTCCTCACCCCTCGTCCTCCTCACCCCTCGCTCTCCTCAACCCTCGTCCTCACCCCCACACCTCGTTTTTCTTCTCACCCCCCGTCCTCACCCCTCGCTCGTCCACCGCACCCTGCTCCTCACCTCCTCACCCCTCGTCCTCCTCACCCCTCGCTGTCCTCACCCCTCGCTCTCCTCACCCCTCGCTCTCCTCACCCCTCGCTCTCCTCACGCCTCGCTCTCCTCAGCCCTCATCTCGTCCTCCTCGCCCCTCGTCCTCCTCACCCCTCGCTCGTCCACCGCACCCCGCTCCTCATCCTCCTCACCCCTCACCTCGTCCTCCTTACCCCTCACGTCGTCCGCTTGACCCCTCTCCTCGCCCTCTTGACCCCTCACCTCATTCTCACCCCTCACCTCGTCCACCTCACTTGTCCTCAACCCTCACCTCGTTCTCACCCCTCACCTCGTCCTCACCCCCACAGCTCGTTATTCTTACTCCTCACCCTTCACTCTCCTCACCCGTCGTCCTCCTCACTCTCGTCCTCCTCACCCCTCGTCCTCCTCACCCCTCGTCCTCCTCACCCCTCGTCCTCCTCACCCCTCGTCTTCGGCCCCCCTCGTCCTCCTCACCCCTCGTCCTCCTCACCCCTCGTCCTCCTCACCCCTCGTCCTCCTCACCCCTCGTCCCCCTCACCCCTCGTCCCCCTCACCCCTCGTCCTCCTCACCCCTCGTCCTCCTCACCCCTCGTCCTCCTCACCCCTCGTTCTCTTCACTCCTCGTTCTCCTCACCCTTCTCCTCGTCCTCCTCACACCTCATCTCGTCCTCCTCAGCTCGTCCTCTTCACCCCTCGTCCTCCTCACCTCGTCCTCCTCACCCCTCAGCTCGTCTTCCTCACCTCGTCCTCACCCCTCACCTCATCCGCTTTACCCCTCAGCTCGTCCTCCTCACCCCTCGTCCTCCTCACCCCTCACCTCGTCCTCCTCACCCCTCATCCTCCTCACCCCTCGTCCTCCTCACCCCTCACCCCTCGTCCTCCTCACCCCTCGCCTCAACATCCTCACCCATCGTCCTCCTCACCCCTCGTCCGCCTCACCTTTTACCTCGTCCTCCTGACCCCTCGACTCGTCCTCTCACCTCAGCTCGTCCTCACCCGTTGTCGTCCTCACCGCTCACCTCGTCCTCCTCACCCCTCACCTCGGTCTTCTTACCCCTCATCTTGTCCTCCTCACCACTCGACTCGTTCTACTCACCCCTCACCTCACCCTCCTCACCCCTCGTCCTCCTCACCCCTCGTCCTCCTCACCCCTCGTCCTCCTCACCCCTCGTCCTCCTCACCCCTCGTCCTCCTCACCGCTCATTCTCCTCACCCCTCGTTCTCACCCCTCAGCTCGTCTTCCTCACCCCTCACCTCGTCCACCGCACCCCGCGCCTCGTCCTTCTCACCCACACCGCGTTCTTCTTACCCCTCACCTCTTCCTCCTCACCCCTCGACTCGTCCTTCGCACCCCTCACCTCCTTACCTCTCGTCCTCCTCACCCCTCGTCTTCCTCACCCCTCGCTCTCCTCACCCCTCGCTCTCTTCACCCCCCGCTCTCCTCAACCCTCGTCCTCACCTCGTTTTCCTTCTCACCCCCCGTCCTCACCCCTCGCTCATCCACCGCACCCTGCTCCTCACCTCCTCATCCCTCGTCCTCCTCACCCCTCGCTGTCCTCACCCCTCGCTCTCCTCACCCCTCGCTCTCCTCAGCCCTCGCCTCGTCCTCCTCATCCCTCGTCCTCCTCACCCCCACACCTCGTTCTTCTTACTTCTCACCCCCCGTCCTCCTCACTTCTCGTCCTCCTCATCCCTCGCTCGTCCACCGCACCCTGCTCCTCACCTCCTCACCCCTCACCTCGTCCTCCTTACCCCTCACGTCCCCTTGACCCCTCACCTCGTCCTCTTGACCCCTCACCCCTTTCTCACCCCTCACCTCGTCCACCTCACTTGTCCTCAACCCTCACCTCGTCCTCCTCACCTCCACAGCTCGTTCTTCTTACTCCTCACCTCTCACTCTCCTCACCCCTCGTCCTCCTCACTCCTGTCCTCCTCACTCTCGTCATCGTCACCTCTCGTCCTCCTTACCCCTCGACTCGTCCTCACCTCTCACCTCAGCTCGTCCTCCTCACCCGTCGTCGTCCTCACCGCTCAACTCGTCCTCCTCACCCCTCACCTCTCCCTCGCCTCGTCCTCCTCACCCTTAGCTCGTCCTCCCCTCCCCTCGCTGTCCTCACCATTTGCCTCGTCCTCCTCACCCCACACCTCCTTCTTCTTACCCCTCATCTTGTCCTCCTCACCACTCGACTCGTCCTACTCACCCCTCACCTCACCCTCCTCACCCCTCGTCCTCCTCACCCATTGTCCTCCTCACCCATTGTCCTCCTCGCCGCTCGTTCTCCTCACCCCTCGTTCTCCTCACTCCTCGTTCTCCTCACCCCTCAGCTCGTCTTCCTCACCCCTCACCTCGCCTCGTCCACCCCACCCCGCGCCTCGTCATCCTCACGCCTCGCCCGCCTCACCCCTCACCTCGTCCTTCTCACCCACACCGCGTTCTTCTAACCCCTCACCTCTTCCTCCTCACCCCTCGTCCTCCTCACCCCTCGCTCTCCTCACCCCTCACTCTCTTCACGCCTCGCTCTACTCAACCCTTGTCCTCACCCCCACACCTCGTTTTTCTTCTCACCCCCCGTCCTCACCCCTCGCTCGTCCACCGCACCCTGCTCCTCACCTCCTCACCCCTCACCTCGTCCTCCTTACCCCTCACGTCGGCCGCTTGACCCCTCACCTCGTTCTCACCCCTCACCTCGTCCACCTCACTTGTCCTCAACCCTCACCTCGTTCTCACCCCTCACCTCGTCCTCCTCACCCTCACAGCTCGTTCTTCTTACTCCTCACCCCTCGTCCTCCTCACTCTCGTCATCGTCACCCCTCGTCGTCCTCACCCCTCGTCCTCCTCACCCCTTGACTCCTCCTCACCTCAGCTCGTCCTCCTCACCCGTCGTCCTCCCCTCGCTGTCCTCACCATTTGCCTCGTCCTCCTCAACCCACACCTCGTTCTTCTTACCCCTCATCTTGTCCTCCTCACCACTCGACTCATCCTTCTCACCCCTCATCTCACCTCACCCTCCTCACCCCTCACCCTCCTCACCCCTCGCCTCCTCCTCACCCCTCGCCTCGTCCTCCTCACCCCTCGTTCTCCTCACCCCTCGCTTCGTACTCACTTCTCACTTCGTCCTCCTCACCCCTCACCTCGTCCTCACCCCTCACCTCGTCCTCGCCTCATCCTCCTCACCCCTTGCCTCGTCATCTTTACCCCTCAGCTCATCCTCCTCACCCTCACCTCGTCCTCCTCACCCCTCACCTCATCCTCCTCAGCTCGTCTTCCTCACCTCGTCCTCACCCCTCACGTTGTCCGCTTGACCTTTCACCTCGTCCACACCCCTCACCTCATCCTCACCCATCACCTCATCTTCCTCACCCCTCACCTCATCCGCTTTACCCCTCAGCTCATCCTCCTCACTCCTCAGCTCGTCCGCCTCACCCCTCGTCCTCCTCACCCCTCAGCTCGTCCTCCTCACCCCTCGTCTTCCTCACCCCTCGACTTCCTCACCCCTCGACTTACTCCCCCCTCGACTCGTCCTTCTCACCCCTCATCCTCCTCACCCCTCGTCCTCCTCACCTCTCATCCTCCTCACCCCTCGCCTCATCCTCACCCATCCTCCTCACCCCTCGTCCGCCTCACCTTTCACCTCGTCCTCCTCACCCCACACCTCGTTCTTCTTACCCCTCACCTTGTCCTCCTCACCACTCGACTCGTGCTACTCACCCCTCACCTCACCCTCCTCACCCATTGTCCTCCTCACCCATTGTCCTCCTCACACATTGTCCTCCTCACCGCTCGTTCTCCTCACCCCTCGTTCTCCTCACCCCTCAGCTCGTCATCCTCACCCCTCACCTCACCTCGTCCACCGCACCCCGCGCCTCGTCATCCTCACGCCTCGCCCGCCTCACCCCTCACCTCGTCCTTCTCACCCACACCGCGTTCTTCTTACCCCTCACCTCTTTCTCCTCACCCCTCGACTCGTCCTCCTCACCCCTCGTCCTCCTCACCCCTTGCTCTCCTCACCCCTCGCTCTCTTCACCCCTCGCTCTCTTCACCCCTCGCTCTCCTCAACCCTCGTCCTCACCCCCACACCTCGTTTTTCTTCTCACCCCCCCGTCCTCACCCCTCGCTCGTCCACCGCACCCTGCTCCTCACCTCCTCACCCCTCGTCCTCCTCACCCCTCGCTGTCCTCACCCCTCGCTCTCCTCACCCCTAGCTCTCACGCCTCGCTCTCCTCAGCCCTCACCTCGTCCTTCTCACCCCTCGTCCTCCTCACCCCCACACCTCGTTCTTCTTACTTCTCACCCCCCGTCCTCCTCACCCCTCGCTCGTCCACCTCACCCTGCTCCTCATCCTCCTCACCCTCACCTCGTCCTCCTTACCCCTCACGTCGTCCGCTTGACCCCTCACCTCGTCCTCTTGACCCCTCACCTCATTCTCACCCCTCACCTCGTCCACCTCACTTGTCCTCAACCCTCACCTCGTTCTCACCCCTCACCTCGTCCTCACCCCCACAGCTCGTTCTTCTTACTCCTCACCCCTCACTCTCCTCACCCCTCGTCCTCCTCACTCTCGTCCTCCTCACCCCTCGTCCTCCTCACCCCTCGTCCTCCTCACCCCTCACTCTCCTCACCCCTCGTCCTCCTCACCGCTCGTCCTCCTCACCCCTCGTCCTCCTCACCCCTCGTCTTCCTCACCCCTCGTCTTCCTCACCCCTCGTCCTCCTCACCCCTCGTCCTCCTCACCCCTCGTCCTCCTCACCCCTCGTCCTCCTCACCCCTCGTTCTCTTCATTCCTCGTTCTCCTCACCCCTCTCCTCGTCCTCCTCACACCTCATCTCGTCCTCCTCACACCTCATCTCGTCCTCACCCCTCACCTCCTGACCTCGTTCTTCTTACCCTTCACCTCGTCCTCCTCACCCCTTGCCTCGTCCTCCTCACCCACTCCTGACACGGCCAACACACACGCCCATGGCAACCTCACTTAGGGCACGGCACACCGACTTAGCATCACCCTCATTTATACCTCCACGTTTATCGGCCTCGTTCTATCGTGACGGCCAAGACGCTGGACGTTTGTGATAAAAAAAAAACTTCGTAGCTCATCGGATTCCTCCTCCAGTGTACAAATAAATAAATATCACGGCTCTGATCTCTTTGCGGCGCCGCAGTGGCGTTCATCACTCGCCGCCTCCCCATGGCACGACTACGACGCCCTCTGTTGGACGCTGTGTGTCATCAACATTGTTGCCTGTGATTACACTCAACACAACGTTGTTGTTGTAAGTGATTACACTCAACACAACGTCGTTGTTAGTGATTACACTAAACACAACGTCGTTGTTAGTGATTACACTAAAAACAACGTCGTTGTTAGTGATTACACTAAACACAACGTCGTTGTGTGTAATTACACTCAACACAACGTCGTGAGTGATTACACTCAACACAATGTCGTTTTGAGTGATTACACTCAACACAATGTCGTTTTGAGTGATTACACTCAACACAACGTTGTTGTTTGTGATTACACTCAACACAACGTCGTTGCGTCTCATCAATATTTTTGTGTGGTTACACACACAACAACGTTGTGTTTAATCACACAACAATGTTGCGTGTAATCACTCACATATTGAGTGATTACACACTCGGCGTGTGTCTGTAGCAGTTGTACGTGTGCCGCTTGTCGTAGATGTTCGCGGTTTGAATCCAGCGGCCGCCCTGTTTAATGCTACAGGCGTGTTCACCGCAAAGGCACCATGTGCCGTCTGCTTCAGTGGACGTTGAAGATCCCAGCGTCATGGACCAGATTAACCGAATTAAATACAATTGCCCGCAAATTACCCAGTTGGAATATACTGTGCCTAGTAATCATTGCTGGGAAATGTGGTAGAACCCTCCTGAAAAGAGCCAGTAGGGCTATCCTGGGTAAAACTGACCACCCACCCCCTCGTGTGGCATGCTAGCCTTAATAGGTGCTCGCTAACAGCACGTATTTATCGAACAGACTGTTAAATGAAGGGACTGTGTCTTCATTTGAGTCCGTGACTGTGTAACCTGGTACATAAGGGTGCCGCGGTGGTGGGATGTTAACTCCTTCACCTGGTATGCAAGAGGTCGTGTGGTCGATCCGGACCCTGACGCCTGTATATTTGGAGTTTGCATGTCTCTCTCTCTCCCGTGGTCGCGTGGATTGTTCTCCAGGTCTTCCAGTTTTCCCCTCCATATTTAGAAACATGCGTTCAGAGCAGGAGTCTCAAACTCAACTTGGGGGCCGCTGGAGGTAGAGTCTGGGTGAGGCTGGGCCGCATCAAGTATTACAAAAAAAGTGCAAGTAATCCAATCTTCTCAATCTTTATTAATAACAGTTCAGAACATGAACGGTTCTTCAGAACATAGGCTTCTCTTACCTACTCCATGCTTCCAGAGACCTGGCAGCGCTTCCTCTTCTTACACAGCTGAGCCACATTTGGCTTGAGGGAGGAAGCAATTGAGACCCTCAGTATGGCTTGAAATGCTCATCAGTAAGTTTGGACCTGTACTTTGACTTATTAAAGTTCATGGTGCAAAAGAGCTTTTCACACAGATATATGCTCCCAAAAAGGCACATGGTCCGCTTGAACATCCTGGAAAGCTCAGGGAAGGTGGGGGTGATATATTTACATGTTTTTATCCCAATACCTGAGTATTTGGGATCTTATTTAGTATGCCCTTTCTATATATTCTGAGAGGTATTTGAAAACTTTTATCATTGTTCATGCTTTTTTGAGCACTTCGTTTTTCTTATCATTATTTAATTCATCAATCGTGTTCTCTCTCAGGTGTTTATACCTTTCACATTCATAAATAAAGTGATCTAGATTTTCTTCTTTTTGTTCACATCCTACATATCCTTCTGCTCTAACGAATCTCTCTGGATGCCATTGAGCTAACTCTGGTGTCCATGTTACTCCACCTGTCTTAATTCTTAACATCAAGTGCATTGTCTCATGTTTTATATCTTTTAATTTCTTGCTCTTTTTGATTAAATTGTTCTTGGTAAATTATTTTCTTTTGCGATTGCACATATCTGTCCTTTTTCCTTTTCTTTGTTTCTCTTGTAATAATAATCTATAACTTCTTTATAATATTCAGGTTCTAACCAACATTTGGCTTTTTTTCTTGCCACCCATCTCATGCTATTTGCTATCCATGTAATTATTTTCCCTTTCCTATTACAACACTCTGTTGTCTTTATTAGGTCACTGATTACACTTGTTGAGTCCGCCCACTTCCTAAGTCCTCTGTACCTTGCACAGGGTGACAGGATATATTTTCCTTCCACTTGGTGTCACTCCGGAATCACGTTTCAACCAAGTGACTAACGTTGCTAATTCGCGTTGGCTAACTTGTCAACAAACACCGGAAGCTGTCACGAGCCTGAGCTATGGTAAAAAAATATAATAATAAAAAAAAATAATTGGTGCCAAATAGTGGGCCACAAAATATCGTTCCGCGGGCCACAATTGGCCTGCGGGCCGCGAGTTTGAGACCCCTGGTTTAGAGTATTGTACTGCTATAAATTTCCACAAGATGAGCCACTCCGTTAAAACTAACATTTGTGACCAGATCGCTTCTTAAAAAGAGCTATATGGCTCACTTACCTGGTAAAATAAAAAGTTACATTTCAAATAATCACCACGGTAATGTGTTACCCACACGACCTTGAACTTGAGGCATCGCGCAGAACGCGGCATGCAGTGTGGGGTTAGCTGGGTGGTGCAGGGAGCTGCTACTACTTGCAGAGGGGGGCGGGGCAGGGGGGGACTGAGTCCTCTTGCATAATTGACTTGCGGATTGACCGATGCATAGACGAAAAGATAGCACGTGAATGAATGAGTGTACGGCTGGACTGCAAATGAATGGACAATATTCTTCATCGCCATTTTAAAAAAACTTAACATTGTAATCCATCACCCTGTACATCTGCTGAACCAACGTATCCTACAGCAGCATATGAGTGTGTTTTCATACATTGCCTGAGTGTGTGTTTCTTGCGTATGATCGGTATGTGTTTTACGCATGATCCATATTTGATATCACTCCAGATATTTGCCTGTTTTTCTAATGATCTGCACGTGTTTCACGCATAATCTCTGGGTTTCACAAATGTTCTGTGTGGGTGGCCGGGACCACCCTCAGCTGCCTTTTTCTCCCGAGTTGCGATGTGTACACATCGTACCAGATACTAATTTAAGGCTGAACCGACCTCTCGAGATCCAGGACGTACTGGTGATGGTGGCTGTAAGCGGGAATCGAGCTCGGGTCGCCGGATTCATTGTAGCGCAGCGTGCTAAACCCACACGCTCACAGACAGGACTCCAGCTCATCCACCTCGCGCACCTTTGCCAGGAACTTCCAATTGTGGAGCGACGAGCAAATGAAGCGACCCGACCTCCCCTCGGGATACGATGGCTGGCAGGTGGTTGAAGCTATCCGGCAGGAAGCGAGTGCAGGTAACGCTCACCTGAGCGTTGCGAGGCGTGCCCCGCAGGTGGTATCACGTGGGACGATGGATGTGCGACCACGCTATGGCCCTTTCACGATTCCGCTGCTGTATGGGGACCGCCACAACCTAGCGGATCGTTGCGGTGTATTTGACCATACTTCACCACGCTGGTTGGTTGCAGGTGTGGGGAGCGGCACAGTGCAAGGGTTCATGTTGCTGGACTGCCCCTTTTCTGATCATGTGACCCTTGCCAGATTAATTCTGCAAATGCGCAATCGCCGAGCCATGCGACAGCATCCCCGGTTTGCCACGTGTAGCTCTTGTAGACGATGACAACAAACACGCACCCTGCTCTACGGAGCCTGACAGCAGTCATGATGGTGGTGGTTTGCGTGGTACCTTACCATCAGACAAAAAAACTAAACAATTTTGTATTTTACCCGGTAAAGCTCACTGAGCAACATAGATGTTTCTCTGAAGCGACCTGGCTATCACAAATGATAACTCAACGAAGTGGCTTATCACGCGGAAATGTATTCTAGCCTCGATATTACAGCTGAATACAAATCCTCTGAGGGTACCCACGAGCCCTGGCAGCAAGGGGGCAGTTGGCAGATGGTAAGGGGCCAAGGAGCAAGGGGGAGGATGGAGAAGGGCAGTGGGGAGTGGAGCAGTGGTGTGGCACGTTCGAGTGATGCAAATATTAACTGATTTGTATTGAATACAACTAGAACAATTTACACCGGTGCGTTGATCGATATGATGTTGGTTATAATGTTAACGATAATTATGTTGAGATTAGGATATGCAGGAGATAGTGAATATAATGATAATGTCTCTACGCATGGTGATGGTAGAGATCTATTAATCTGGTGATGATGTAATGATGATGGCTTGGCAAGTTGAAGATGGTGATGATAGTGCTCCTGCTGGTGGTGGTAATTCAGATGATGATTATGATGCTGCGACTTGCTGTAGCTGCTTATAATAATAATGATGCTGCATTTGCTGCTGACGATGATGATCCCCCCCACCCTCGTCCACCTCCGCAGGTTTAGAGGATCGCCGCATGGTGGTGCAAGCACTGAGCCTGCTGAAGCGCGGGAGTGCGGAGAGGCGACCCCGCGAGATGGAATCAGGAGGGACAGGGTCCTCCTGGGGGGATATCGTGAGCGGCGCAGGGGGTCCTAGCGGGGTCGAGAGGGGAGGAGACACAGCGGATGGACACCTCATTGTTCCCCCCGACGGGGACCCTAATGGGGCCCCAGTGGGCGGGGACTCGGGTGGGAGATAACGGCCGAGGTTCGCGTGGCGAGAACAAACGCGCGACCCCGTGTGCGCGTGAGCGTGCGGGGCCACGAGGGCACGTACACGGGACCCAACCTCGGCGGGTTCGAGGAGGAGGAGGCCCTCCTGGAGCTTGGACTGCACTGAGGCTTGAGACGGAGGTAGGTGGCTGAGGGGTTGGGTGAGCGACAGGTTGGGTGAGTGAAGGAGGCATTGATTGATTGCGTGGGTAGAGGGTGAGTGGGTAATGTTGAGTGAGCGGGTGTATGTGGTTGAGTTAGTTGGTAGGTGGCCGAGTGGGCGAATGTGGGAGGTTGAGGGTGTGAATGAATGGTTGGATGAGAGAGTGGGTTGGTGAGTAGGTGGGTGAGTGTGGGAGGTCGAGTGGGTGAGTGAGGGGGGTCGAGTGGGTGAGTGAGACGGATGGTGAGTGGGTGGGGGAGTTTGAGTGGGTGAGTGGATGCATGGGTGATTTGGTAAGTGCATTGTTAATTGTGTAAATGGCTCGGTGAGTCAGTGAGTGCGTGCATGGGTGGGTAAGTGAGAGGATGAGTGGGTTGGGGAGTGCGTGAGTGGGTTGGGGAGTGCATAAGTGGGTGGGGGAGTGAGTGGGGGAGCGAGTGGGTGGGTTAGTGATTTAATCAATCATCGTGTGATTGAATGGCTGAACGGAGGGGTAGGTGAATGAGTGTTTGTGGTTTAGTGAGTGTGTGTGTGGATGAGTTGGTGGGTGAGTGGATGATTGTGGGAGGTTGAGGGGGTGAGTGGATGTGTAATTTAATGGTTGTATGGGTGGGTGAGCGTGGGAAGTTAAGTGGCTGTGTGAATGAGTGAAGGGGTGGGTGAGTTGAGTGGGTAGGTTGTTGGATAATTGGGGTGAGTGAGTGGGTGAATTATTGGGTGGCTGAGTGGGTGTGCGGGTGAGTTAGGGGGTGGGTCAGTATGGGTGGATGGGTGATGGAGTCGGTGATTGAGTTTGTAAATTGAGTGGGTGATTGAGTAGTAGGGTGAGAGTGGGAGGTTGGGTGGGTGGAGGTGAGGGGTTGCGTGAGTGAGGGGTTGGGTGAGTTGGTGGGTGGGTGAATGAGTGGATTGATCAGTTAGTGTGTGGTTGAGTGGGTGGTTGTCTGAGTGGGTGAGAAGATGGGTCGTTGAGTGAGTGGATGGGTTATAGATTAAGTGGGTGGTTGTGTGATTGATTGGCTGAGCAAAGGGGTGAATTAGTGGATTTGTGTGGTTGAGTTACTGGTTAGGTGGGTGAGTGCATGAGTGTGGGAGGTTGAGAGTTCGTTGGTGAGTGTTTGAGTTAGATATTGAGTTGGTGGTTATGTGATTGAGTAGGTGAGCGGAGGATTGGGTGAGTGAATAGATGTTTATGTTTGAGTTAGTGGGTGGGTGATTGGATGAGTGGGTGGGTGATTGGATGAGTGGGAGGGTAATTGGATGAGTGGGAGATTTAAATGGTGAGTGAATGGGTGATTGAATGCTTGGATGGGGGGTGAGTGATTGAATTGGTGGGTACGAGATTGAGTGGGTGGCTGGGTGAGTGGGTGAGATGATGGGTGGGTTAGTGAGGTGATGATGGGTGGGTTAGTTGATGTGTGAGTGGGTGGGTTAGAGATTCAGTGGGAGGGAGGGTGGGTGAGTGGTTACGTGGCTCGTGGGTGAGTAGCTCAGTGGCTGGTTGAATTGGTGAGTTAATTTGTGCGTGATTGATTTGGTGAATGGGTGAGTGAGTGGATGGATGAGGGAATGGATGAGTGAGACGGTGAGTGCGTTGGTGAGTGATTGAGTTAGTGGGTACGAGATTGGATGACCGTGGAAGGTTGGGTTGGTGAGTGAGTGGATGGATGTGAGAGGTTCAGTGGGTGAGTTATTGCGGTTAAGTATGGAGGGGGTGGGTAAGTGAAGGGGTGGTTCAGTGAGTGGGTGAGTGAGTGGATGGTTGGTGAGTGAGTGGGGTGAGTGAATGCGTGGGTGAGCAAGTGAATGAGTTGGTGAGTGGTTGTGTGAGTAGTGGGTGAGTGGGTGGTGAGTGAGTGGATATTTGTGGGTGATTTAGTCGGTGGGTGATTTGGTGAGTATGGGAGCTTGAAGCAGTGAATGGTTAGGTGAGTGAGGGGTGGGTGAGTGAGTAGATGAATTAATTAGTTAGTGGGAGCACTCGTGGGTGGGTGAGTGAGTGGGTGAGAAATTGAGTCAGTTGGTGGGTGGGTGGTTCCGTGGGTAGTGCGTC
Source organism: Petromyzon marinus (assembly GCF_048934315.1). Lineage (NCBI taxonomy): Eukaryota > Metazoa > Chordata > Hyperoartia > Petromyzontiformes > Petromyzontidae > Petromyzon > Petromyzon marinus. The sequence continues at coordinate 5,335,888 of NW_027423057.1, read as the reverse complement.
TTGGGTGAGTAGGTCAGTGGCTCGGTGAGTTCCTGAATTAATGGGTGGGTTAGTGAGTTGATGGGTGAGTGAGTGGGAAAGCGCATTGGTAAGTGTGAGGGTGAGTGGGTGGGTGGTTGCATGAGTGTGGTTTAGATATTTTAGTGGGTGGCTTTTTGAGTGGATGAGTTCGAGTGGGTCAGTGGTTGCGTTAGTGGGTGGTTGAGCTAGTGGGTTAGAAATTGAATGGGTGGAAGAGTGAGTGAGTCCTGGGTGAGTTAATGAGTTGGTGGGTCGGTCAGTGGGTGAGTGTCTGGATGGGTGATTGAGTAAGTCGGTGAGTGAGGAGTTGGGTGAGTGATGGGTTGGGTATGTGTGTTTTTGGTTCGCGAGTTTGTGGGTGAGTGGGTCAGTTCTTGGTTGGGTGAGTGAGTTCGTTGGTGAGTGTTTGAGTTAGTATGTTGGTGGGTGAGTGTGTAGTTTAGTGAGTGAGTGATTTAGAGATTAAGTGGGTCATAGGGTGAGTGGGTGGGTGAGCAAGTGGGTAACTGAGTGAGTGGTTCGGTGGGTCGATGAGTTGTTGACTGAATGGGGTCAGAAAGTAGGTGAGTCAGTGAATGGGTGAGTGACTGCTGGGTGGGTAAGTTAATGTGGGAGGTTGAGTGGGTAAGTTAGCTTGTGAGTGATTGGGTGAGTCAAAGAGTGGGGCGCTACGGTGGTGAAATGTTCACTAGCTCGCCTAGTATACATGAGGTTGTGGATTCGATTGCGATCCTGCCGCCTGTATATTTGGAGTTCGCATGTTCTCCGCCTGGTCGTGTGGATTTTGCTCCGGGTCCTTTCCGCTGCATTTAGAATCAACATGCCTTTTGAGGATTTGGCTGCAATAAATGTATGTGATAAGCCACTTCGTTTATCTATCATTTGTAGCCAGGCCGATTCTGAAAAGGGTCTATATAGCTCAATGGGCCTTACCTGGTGAAATAAAAAGTAGTATATTTTAGGGGGTGGGTGGCTGGTTGGGTCGGTAGGTCGGTTAGAGGTTGAGTGGGCGGCAGGGTGAGTGGGTGGCAGGGTGAGTGGGTGAGTAGGTAAGTAGCTGGGTGAGCGGGTGGACTGGTGAGTGTGCGAGTTAGAGATTGAGTGGGTGGATGGGTGGGTGTGTAAGTGGATGCGTCGGTAAGTGGTTGAGTTGGTGGCAAGGTGCGGGTTTTTGAGTGGGTGGGTGTTTGAGTGGGTAGGTGGCTGAATGGGTGGGTGAGTGGGTGACTGAGTCAAGAAAGTGGAGCACCATGGTGGTGAGATATTAACTACCTCGCCTTTTGTACAGGAGGTTGTGGGTTCGATCTCGATTATGACGCCTGTATATTTGGAGTGTGCATGTTCTCCTTGTGGTTGCATGGAATTTTCTGCGAGTCCTCCGGGTTTTCTCTCCATATTTAGAAACATGCATTTCGAGGTTTTGGCTGTTCTCGAACTCACCCACTCAACTACTAAAGCCACCCACCAACCCACTCACAAACCCGCTCACCCTACCATGCACTCAATTTCTAATCAACGCACTCACGCACACACCCACTCACTCAACCACTCATCCACGCACCCACCTACACACGCACTCACTAACTTATTTGAGCAGTCATTTGTGGCCGCGTCGCTTATGAAAAAATCTATATAGCTCCGTGGGCCTTTCCTGGTAAAATTAAAATAGTTTAACATGTAGGCTTTCGCGACCAATATTATTCATAATAAAGGTTTTTGGGTTAGATCGCGTTTATTTATAAATGTGTCGTAACCCTCCACCACCCGACACGGCCAATCAGCAAAAAAAGTGTCACGTTGACAAAAGACAAATAGTGAATTATTTGTCTTTTGTCAACGTGACACTTTTTTTTGCTGATTGGCCGTGTCGGGTGGTTCAGGGTTACGACACATTTATAAATAAACGCGATCTAACCCAAAAACCTTTATTATGAAAATTAAAATAGTTAAATTTTAGTTTACAGTTGGGTGAGTGGGCGGTGAGTGCGTCGGTCGGTGAGTGAATGGGTGGTTAAGTAAGTAGGTGAGGGGCTGGGTGAGTTGTTGGGAGATTGAGTGGGTCACAGTGTGAGTGGGTGGGTTGGAGCGTGAGTTGGTCACTGAGTGAGTGGGTGGGTGAGGTGAGTGGGTGGGTAGGTTGGGTGGTTGGGTGGGTGGGTGAGTGCGTTAGTGAGTGCATGTGTAGGTGGGTGCGTGGATGAGTGGTTGAGTGAGTGAGTGGGTGTGTGCGTGAGTGCGTTGATTAGAAATTGAGTGCATGGCAGGGTGAGCGGGTTTGTGAGTGGGTTGGTGGGTGTCTTTAGTAGTTGAGTGGGTGAGTTCGAGAATTGTACGCCACTGTGGCGAGATGTTAGCTACGTCGCCTGGTATTTTGGAGTTCGTAGGTTCCATCCCAACCCTGATGCTTGCATATTTGGGGTTTGCATGTGCTCTATGGTCACGTGGATTTCGACTCCACATTTAGAAACATTCATTTATCGGATTTGGCTGCTATACATTACTATGTGATAGGCCACTTAGTGAAGCTCTCATTTGTGGCCAGGTTACTTTGGAAAAATATTTTATATAGCTCTGTGGGTCTTACCTGGTAACTTAAAAAATAGTTGAATTTAGTCAGTTTGGATTAGCGAGTAGGTGGAATGTTGAGTGCGTGGGTTAGAGATTGATTTTGTGGCAGGGTGAGTGGCTGGGTGAGTTTGTGATTGGTTGGGTGGGTGAGTGTGTGAGTTAGACATTGAGTTGGTGGATGGGTGGGTGTGTGAGGGAGTGAATAGGTGACCTGGTGGGTGAGTGGATTGTTGAGTGAGTGGGTTGTTGAGTTAGGGAGTGGGTGGGCTGGTAAGTGGGTTGGTGAATTAGTTTGTGGGTGTGTGGGTGAGTCAGTCGGTTAGAGATTGATTTGGTTAGTGTGTTGAGGAGTTCCCGACGACGACTCGGAGACGGCTTGAAGGTAAGGGCTTTCGCCAAAGGTTTATTAAGTATATTATAATAACACAAAGGGTGTGACAACTTCCCAGGGGTTAGGGGTCCTACACTAAGTCCTAGTCCAGCCCGGCTACCTCCAGTCTCTTTCCCTCGAGTCGGATGGGGGAACTTGCCAACCCCACCGACCGGGAAGAGCAGCACCTCCTACGGCTACCACCGGCTTCACTCCTGACTCTTCGTCGATCCCTCTCTACCCCTGGTTCCCTCTCCACCCTTCTCACTCTACCCGTTCCCACAGTGACCCCGGTTTCGTCACGGGGTCCCCCTTAAATACTAGAGGAGACATGACGTCATCGAGCCGCCCAGCACGCATGACGCCACGTTCCGTGACGTCATCGCACTAGACGGCACACATGACGTCACGTCCCAATTTTACTCTACAAGTGGTTTGTGTGTGGGTGGGTGGGTGTTTGAGTGGGTGGTTGAGTTAAAGATTGGAATGTCAAGGTGGCAAAATTTTAAGAACCTCGCCTGGATATTTAGAGTTTGCACGTTCTCCCCCGTGGTTGCATGGAATTTTCTCTGGGTACTCCAGGTTGCCCCTCCACATTTAGAAACATGCATTTATAGACTTTGACTGCTATAACGTTCTATGTGAAAAGCCATTCCATTGAGCAATCATTTGTACTCTGCTTGTTTCTGAAAAAGATGTATATAGCATGGGCCTTACCTAGTAAAGTAAAAAAAAGCTACATTTTTATTTGGTGTGTAGATGGGCGGTTTTGTGGGTGGGTGCGTGGATGAGTGAGTGCGACGTTCGATGGGTAGTAGGTGAGAGGCTTGGTGAGTGAGTGTGGATTAGAGATTGAGTGCGTGGCTTGGCGAGTGCGTGGCTGGGTGAGTGAGTGTGTGCAAGGCTCGGTGGTTGAATTAATGGATGGTTGAGTTAGTGGGTCGGTGTTTGAGTGTGTGGTTTCGTGGGTGGGAGAGTCAGAGAATGGAGTGTCATGGTGGCAAGATGTTAACTACCTCGCCGGGTATACAGGATGTTGTGGGTTCGATTCCACATTTAGAAACATGCATTTAGAGGAGTTGGCTGCTATGAATGTATACGTGATAAGCCACTCTGTTGAGCTATCATTTGTGGCGAAGTTGCTTCTGAAAATTATCCATATATCTCAGTGGGCCTTGCCTGGTAAAACAAACAATTTATATTTAGGCTGTGTTGGCGAGTGGTCGGGTTGGTGAATTAGTGGGTGAGTTAGTGGGTGGGTTAATAATTGGATGGGTGAGTTCATGAGTGGGTGGGTGAGGGTGGGTCAGTGGGTGTGTTAGTGGGTACGGGTTTGAGAGGGTGGCTGGGTGAAAAGGTGGGTGGGTGAGGGATTGGGTGGGTGGGTGGTTTGGTGCGTGGGTGAGTGAGCAGGTTGGTGGGTGAGTGAGCAGGTGGGTGGGTGAGTGAATGGATGTTTGTGTTTGAGTTAGTGGGTGGGTGATTGGATGAGTGGGAGGTTGAAAAGGTGAGTGGATGGGTGATTTAATGCTTGGGTGGGTGAGTGGTTACGTGGGTAGTGGGTCGTGGCTGGCTGAGTTGGTGTGTGAGTGTGTCGGTGAGTGAGTTGGTGAATGGGAGGGTGGGTGAGTGATTAGAGTTAATGGGTAGAAGATTGAGTGAATAAGAAGATGGGTGAGTTGGTGAGTGTTTGGGTTAGAGATTGAGTTGGTGGTTATGTGATTGAGTAGGTGAGTGGAGGGATGGGTGAGTGAATGGGTGTTTGCGTTAGTGGGTGGGTGATTGGATGACTGTGCGAGGTTGAAGGGATGAGTCGATGGGTGATTAAATGGTTGGATGAGAGGGTGGGTTGGTTAGTGGGTGGGTGAATGTGGGAGGTTCAGTGGGTGAGTTATTGGGTGAGTGTGTGGATGAGTGAAGGGTTCGGTGAGTGAGGGGGTGGGTGAGTGAATGTATGGATGGGTGAGTGAGTGGGGTGAGTGAATAGTTGGTTTAGTGAGTGGGTAGGTGGTGAGTGGGGGAGGTTGAGTCGGTGAGTTTATGCGCGAGTTTATGCGCGAGTGGTTGCTGAGTGGGTTGGCGGGTAGGCGAATGGGTTGGCTGGTAGGTGAGTGGGTTGGCTGGTAGGCGAATGGGTTGGCTGGTAGGTGAGTGGGTTGGCTGGTAGGTGAGTGGGTTGGCGGGTAGGTGAGTGGGTTGGCGGGTAGGTGAGTGGGTTGGCTGGTAGGTGAGTGGGTTGGCGGGTAGGTGAGTGGGTTGGTGGGTAGGTGAGTGGGTTGGCGGGTAGGTGAGTGGGTTGGCGGGTAGGTGAGTGGGTTGGCGAATAGGTGAGTGGGTTGGTGGGTGGGTGAGTGAGTGGGTGGCAGTGGGTGTAGTGGAGTTGTAGCCTCAGTAGTGGGTGAGTGACTGGGTGAGTATGTGGGTGGATGAGTTCGTGGCAGGAGAGTTCGTGGATGCGATAGTGAGTTAGTGCATGAGTGGGTGAGGGGATGGGTGAGTTAGTGGTTGGATGATACGGTGAGTTTGTGAGTGCGTGGGTAGGTATTTGAGTGAGTGGATTGTTGAGTGAGTGGATGGGATGTTGAGTGAGTGAGTGGGTGGTTGGGTTGGTTCGTGACTTTGTGGGTGGGTGAGAAGGTGAGTTCGTGGGTGAGAGAGTGAACGAATGCCTGTTAATACGTGGGTGGATGAGTAGGTGGGTGTGGAGGTTGGTGAGTGAGTGGGTGGGTTAGAGATTGAGTGGGTGGTTGTGTGACGGAGTGGGTGGTTGTGTGATTGAGTGGGTGAGTGGACGGGTGAGTGTGTGGATATTTGTGGTTGATTAAGTCGGTGGCTGATGCGAGCAGTGTGGGAGCTTGAAGGGAGTGAGTGGTTAGGTGAGTTAGGGGTGGGTGAATGAGTTAGTAGGAGCGCTAGTGGGTGGGTGAGTGATTAAGTGAGTGAGTTGTGTGGCTGAGTGAGTGACTGGATGGGTGGATGACTGGGTGAGTGAGTGGGAGAGTGATTGAGTAAGTGATTCAAGCGGGTGGGTGGCTGGGTGAGAAATTGAGTCATTTGGTGGGAGAATGGGTGAGTAGTTACGTGTGTAGTGCGTCGTGGGTGAGTAGGTCAGTGCCTGGGTGAGTTTTTGAATAATGGGTGGGTTCGTGAGTTGATGGGTTGGGTCAGTGATGTGGTGCGTGGGTGATTGAGTGGATGGATGAGTGAGTGAGTGGGTGAGTGCATTGGTAAGTGTGAGGGTGTTTGAGTTAGTGGGTGGGTGATTGGATGAGTGTGCAATGTTGAAGGGGTGAGTGGGGATGAGTAATTGAATGGCTGGATGAGAGGGTGGGTTGGTGAGTGGGTGGGTGAATGTGGGGGGTTGAGTGGGTGAGTGTGTGGATGAGTGAGGGTTTGGGTGAGTGAGGGGTTTGGTGAGTGAAGGGGTCGGTCAGTTCGTGGGTTAGTGAATGGATGGAATGGGTGGGTGAGTGAATGGGTGGTTGACCGAGTGAGTGAGTGGATGGGTGGATGAGTGAGTGGGTGGGCAAGCGGGTGAGTTGTTGCATGGGTAATGGGTGAGTGGGTGGTGAGTAGGTGTATGTGGTTGACTTAGTGGGAGGGTGGGTGAGTGGATGAGTGTGGGAGGTTGAGGGTGTGAGTGAATCGGTGAGTCAGTGGCTGAATGAGAGGATGGATGGATTGGAGAATGAGTGTGTGAGTGTGGTATGTTGAGTGGATGAGTTAATGTGTCGGTGTGTAGCTGAATGAGTGGGTGGGTGAGTGAGTGGGTGGCTTATTGAGTTAGTGGGGTGAGTGAGTGAGTGGGGGTGAATAGGTGGGTGGCTGAGTGGATGGTTGGTTGAAGTGAATGAGTGTTTGGGTTGGTTAGGGAGTTTGTGGGTGGGTCAGTTGGTGAGTTATTGGGTGGGTGGGTTGGTGATTGAGTCTGTGGGTGAGTGAGTGGGAGGGTGAGTGAGTGGGTGGGTGAGTGAGTCTGTGCATAAGTGTGTGGGTGGGTGAGTGGGTGGGTGGGTGAGTGAGCTCGTGGGTACAAGATTGAGTGGGTTGCTTGATGAGTGCGTCAGGATGGGTGAGTTTGTGGGTGGGCGGGCAGGTTAGAGATTGAGTAAGTGGGTAAGCTAGTGGGTGGGTTAGAGATCGAGTGGGTGAGCGGAGGGGTGAGTGAATGAGTGAGTGATTTGTGGGTGTGGTTGGATGACAGGATGGGTTTTTGATTGGGCGGGTGCAATGGCAGAGCCAGGATTTTCAGGTAGGGGGGAAACCCCTCCAGCAATGAAAAATCATAGGAGTTGTTAGTAAGTAAGAACTTGTCCCTTGCTTTTTATTCAACGGGTGTCCAGCGATGGCGCAGCCATCGATCGAGGGTCGGATTCGAACGTGTTGTGTGATCGGCATCGCGCTCACTAAAGGTGAATGCCTTGCGGGAAGTTGTGTACTATGCGCAACTTCGCACAATTCTGTGAGTCACTTATAACTGCTTTGCCGTTACTTATTGCCAATTATGGACTCAGACTCTTATCCTATCATCTCATAGAGTTCCTGGCACGTAATAATATGCTACACAGTGGCAGTAGGGGTTGCAAAATGCCGATTTATTACTAATAAACACCAATGATCCGATCGAAATTAGGGATTTTGATCGGATCATTGGGGGGGGGCACGTGCCATTACACCCCCCCCCCCCCCCCCACTGGCGGAGTGGATGGGTGGGTGAGTGTGGGAGGTTGAGTCGGTGAGTTTATGCGTGAGTGTGGCTGAATGAGTGGGTGGGTATGTGAGTGAGTAGTTGGGTGGGTTAGTGGGTGGGTGAATTGGTTGGTGGGTGTGTGAGTGGGTTTGTGGATGGGTTAGTGGGTTGGCGGGAAGGGGAGTGGGTTGGCGGGTGGGTGGATGAGGGGGTTGGCGGGTGGGTTAGTGGGTTGGCAGGGAGTGGGTTGGGGGGTAGGTGAGTGGGTTGGGGGGTAGGTGAGCGGGTTGGCGGGTAGGTGAGTGGGTTGGCGGGTAGGTGAGTGGGTTGGCGGGTAGGTGAGTGGGTTGGCGGGTGGGTGGATGAGGGGGTTGGCGGGTGGGTTAGTGGGTTGGCAGGGAGTGGGTTGGGGGGTAGGTGAGTGGGTTGGGGGGTAGGTGAGCGGGTTGGCGGGTAGGTGAGTGGGTTGGCGGGTAGGTGAGTGGGTTGGCGGGTAGGTGAGTGGGTTGGCGGGTAGGTGAGTGGGTTTGTGGGTGGGTCAGGAGTGACTAGGTGGGTGGGGGAGTAGTGGAGTGGTAGCCTGGGTAATGGGTGAGTGGGTGGGTTGTTCACTGGGTGACTACGTGCGTGGGTTCGTTAGTGACAGGCGACTTAGTGGATGCGATAGTGAAGATGCAATAGTGAGACAGAGTGGATGGGTTGTTGATTGAGTGGGGTGAATGAATGAGTGAGTGGATTGGTGAGTGGGTGGGTGAGTGCACGAGTGAGTGGATGGGTTAGAGATTGAGTGAGTGGTTGAGTGGATTGGTGATTCAGTGGGTGAGTTAGTGGGTGTTTGAGTTAATTTGTGTGTTAGTCTGTGGGTGATGGAGTCGGTGACTGGGTGAGTCTGTGCTGGTGGCTCGGTGGATGGTTGAGTTCATGGATGGGTTTTTGAGTGAGTGGATGGGTTGTTGAGTGAGTTGATGGGTGAGTGAGTGGGTGAAACGGTGCGTGGGTAGGTTAGTGAGTGAGTGAGTGGATGGGTGGGTGATTGATTGGGTGAGTGTGTTGGCAAGTGAGAGGGTGAGTGAGTGGGTGGTTAATCGGTTGGTGGGTGCGTGAAGGAGTGGTTGGGATGAGTGAGTTAGTGAGTGGATACGTCAGTGAGTGAATGGGTGGGTGAGTGAGTGAGAGGTTGCGTTGGTAGTAGGTGAGTGGGTGGTGAGTGGGTTGGTTCTTGAGTGAGTATGTGGTTTGTTAAGTGAATGAGTGGGTGGTTGGGTTGGTTAGTGAGTTTGTGGGTGAGTTGGTGGGTGGGTGAGTTAGTGAATGAATGCCTGTGTTAATAAGTGGGTGAGTGGGTGTGGGGTTGGTGGATGAGTAGGTTTGTGAGTGAGTGGATGGGTGGGTGAGTGAGTGGGTGATTGAGTGGATGGGTGGATGACTGGGTAAATGATTGGGTAAGTTATGAGGTTGAGTAAGTGAGTTACAGGGTGAGTGGGTCGGTGGGTGATTGGGTGGGTGGGTGAGTGGGTGTGATCATCGCCATGCTCTCCATGGAGCTCTCTGTAGTGAGGGGCAGCTCACAGGGACAGCTGTTGCAGGGATTCACAACAGCTGCTTCTCCTCCAGTTCTGAACCAGCTGACCAGGGTTGCCAGACGAGACCATGCAGCTCCTCGAGTTGTTCCACAGCTTCCTTCATGCCTGCTGTGCCACGTGCAGCTTCTGCATGAGGCTACTGTGCCACGTGCGGCTTGTGCGTTAGGCTGCTGCGCCGCGTGTGAGGCTGCTGTGTGAGGCTGCTGCGTGAGGCTGCTGTGCCGAGTGAGGCTGCTGTGTCGCGTGAGGCTGCTGTGTCGCGTGAGGCTGCTGCGTGAGGCTGCTGTGTGAGGCTGCTGTGCCGAGTGAGGCTGCTGTGTCGCGTGAGGCTGCTGCGTGAGGCTGCTGTGCCGCGTGAGATTGCTGTGCCGCGTGGGTCGACGTGACATCACCGTCAGTCTAGGGGGATCTTTGTATGAGTGATGGGGCAGTCGTAGAGAAAGTGGAGAAGTTTCCGTACTTATGCAGTCAGCAGAGGTCTCACGCCGAATCAGCTGAGTAGCATTATTTGTTCGTCGTGTGAACCAAAATTGAGGTGAATAATTTTGAGTAAAAAAAATGATGACATTACACTGGCTATGAATATGACTATATAAAAGGTTAGGATCTTGTGTCGGATGCATATTTGCTGGACTTTATACAGTGGCTTGGGCCAAGAAACTGGCATTCAGAGGCAAACTTGTCATGGTGGGGATTTGTTTCCAGAAACACACTCAGCCACCTTTGTCTCTCCAGTGGTGATGTTTACCAACCACACCTGATACTAATTTAAGGTTAAGTCGACTTAGGGGAGGCATACTGTCGATTAGAATATAATTCATCACTGATTTTGGCCACAACCGGGAATTATATCTCGTAAGACTGCGATCAAGAATACTTGAAATAGTGTCGGGGCCAGAGGACATCCCCATCACACCCCACAGTAAACATGAGGAAATGGCTCTGACACCCGGCCATGCAGCGTTACGTGGGCCTGCCCACCATCATGGTCTTTAATGGTCGTGAACAGAGTCAGGGACCCTAAATAACACGAAGAATAATCCAAGACCATAGCCTCTTAATGGTAATGCAGGCCTCCAGCAGGTGAAGAGAGCTTCCTGATGCGTTTGTGCGTTTTTCACCGTTGCGGTGCCCCGCCATGGCATTTTGGTGATGCTTTTGTTTTCCATTTGTGGAGGCAATTGCTCGTGCCATGGCCAGGTTGGATTCGGTGTACGGTGGCCCCCCACTGCTTGCGGTGGTGGGGGGCCAGCGAGCTTCTTGATGGTTTGATCCACGATGAGGCACTTCTTGGGGATGTTTGAGTTCTCCCAATTGTTTATCCACTCATTCGTACCGGTTGTGTGGACAGAAGCCGGAGGGATTTAAGAAAAGTCCACATTGATTAAAATGGCCACGATAAATCGAACCGGCGACTTCTATATTGTGTACCAACCATTACATCATGGCAACATCCTGTTATGTCACGTTTATAAGGGTGGGGGGAAATAACAACCAGGGTACTAGGTGTTAGTGTGTTTGAGGACGCAAGTTTCAAGTACAATTATTTCTTATCTTGTCCTCTTCCCCCCTGACTGGGGTTAAAACAATCAACAATTGAGGAAAGGGTTGGTGGGACGTGTGCAGAGATCGCCAGTAATCCCAGGTGGACTCCCGCTCGCTGCACAAACGCCTCCTGTGGAATCCATCCAGCAGTTTGTCGACGGAAACGATGATGGTAGGCGACCATGGTTTTTGGAGATCGTAGCCAGGGCCGGAGCGGCAACAGTGATGAAGCAAGAGGGGGGAGCGAGTGGCAGGGGCAGAACGGAAGGGGAGATGAGCGGTATCATTGGTGACGCGCGGACGCGCCCCAAACCGTTTGCGATCAGTCATGTCCATGGGTGGGACGGTGCTCGCGTCCACTTCCATGAAGGTGTCCTGCAGACACCTGAGAGTGGGCGCACACATGCACAAGAGAGAAGCCAATGTAACAATCCAGTTTGTCAACCAGGTATCTAGGCCCAGCCTGGATGCCCACGGCAGCCTCAGTGGGCGACGCCTGCCCCAAGTGGGCCACGCAGGCCCCTTAAACTGTGCCACTTGGCCCACTTTCCTATGGGAGCTGCTCGCTTTGATGTTGGCCGACCTTGGAAACGGTCGTGATGTCACGGAGTCAATGCAAAAGAGAGGCAATCGTCAAGTTAGTGCTGATTAAGGTGAAGTTTATGGCAATAAATGTAAAAAAACAGATTCCAGCTGGGTATATGTGTAAGTCATCTCAACCACGTTAATAATAATTGAAAAATAAATATTGTCGCTTTCATCTGGCTGTGGGCAAAAGGGAGGGTGGGAAGTGGTCGGAGTCATGAAAGGATTTGTGGCCATAGAGCCACAAGGCCCTCAATGTTTGAAGAATAATTGTTGCTCGTTATTGCAACGAAGCATAAAAGCGTATTGCGGAAAGTTTCGCGCATGTGTCTGTAGCGCGGTGCCCCCACATGTTCTCATTCACCTCAGCAACCATATCACAGTTCATGGTATTTGAGTGGTTCGTTTTTTTTCTATTGCATAATCTTGCTGGTATCCATGAATGAACAAGACGAATCTATGAACGCATATTTGTGCCTTTAGGAATAATAATGGTTTGAGTGTCTTTCCATATGAACAGCGTTGCATAATAATCAATCGTCCTACTGTTAACAACGTGACAAGAATCTGCATTAAGGGTCGCATATGATCAATGACCGAATGCCATGTTGTGTAACAATTTAAATATAGAATAGTTTGCATGTTTTAATCACTCTCTCTCAACAACAACATTGCGTTACGCGTCGGGAATTAACCACAGGTGCCATTATCTAAGTGAAACAACGCAATTGTGATGTGTACCATGTTAATGCTGTGTTGAAATTCCGAAGTTGAGAGTTCTCATATTATCCAAAAATTTAAGTTTAGCTAGAAAATAAAATTGATTAAAGCAGAAGAGTTGTGTGTGATTCTTTCCGTGATTCTGCATAGAATTGTTCTGCGAATGAGATCTGAATCTCGGTTACTTATCATAAGCACACTAATCACTAATCCAGCACATAATCAATAAGCGTTAAATCGAAGATAATTGTATCCTTATTGAAAATACGGAATTAAATAACAAGTCGAGTCTACTCTCTCTCATTCACGCTCGCAATACCTGCACAACTGCATACGATTAATTGCGTTGTTCCAATTAATAACCAACCTTTGTCACCGAAGCTGGACCTAATTATCATAACGACCTGCATCATAACCACGCCCACTCGCATAAATTAATTTCGATTATCTCTCGAATTAGCATAGTTTATGCACATAATTACACCAATTAATTCAGATAAATTATTTAAATTTCAAATTTAATCAAATTTTCATTATTTTCATCAAATTTTCATAACCTACATATACAACAACCTTCGAGAACCCATATCTCACAGAGCGGGCCCTAACCTATAACAGCTGGCAGTTCACCAGCATTGCTTCAAGTGAGCTGGAGCGTGCTGATGAATATAAAAAACGGACCAGAGTTTGGTTTATGTACAACCAATACTGCTGAAATGGTGCACTCCCAGAAGGAAAGCCGTGTGGCTAATGGGATGTGTACAAATACTTGTATTTTTTAAGTGGAAAGACAGATATGTGAAGGAGGGGAATCATCGTTTGCGTGTTAATTTTGTTACTCATATCCACGATGTAAGCCAGTTATTATATTGAAACTTCGCAGAGCTTTCATGAGTAAGAAAGTTGTACCAACAATAATTATTATCGGTTCTATTGCGATCGAGGGCTGCACGTTTCAACGGGCACACATGTGTCATGCTGCGATGGTGACGGTGCTCCCGGTTTTTTAAGACCGGGAGGAAGTGAGGGCTTCACCTTTCTGGCAAATTGCCCGATGATGCTGGATGTAATTACCAGCGAAACGTCGTACTCAAAAATTGTAAATGTTGTGGATTCACTCTTCAACACACCGGTGGGCTGAAGGAGTGATCTATTTCTCTTTTGTCAATGTGACACATTTTTTACTGATTGGCCGTGTCGGGTAGTGGAGGGAAACGACACATTTATGAGTAATGCGATCTAACCCAAAAACGTTTATTATGAATAATATTGGTCGTGAAAGCCTACGGCCTTTCTGGCCGTGATTTTTATTTCAGCAGCATTGGTTCAACACGAGCAAACGTCAGAATGGTTTTCAGCTCTGCAAAGCTCATGATGACTTTTTGTGAAGTATTCCACAGTTTTGCATAGAACTAGGACCTGTAACTAACAGAGAGCATCCTTGCCTGCAAATATCTGGCAGTTCACCAGCGTCGGTTTGAGACACTGAATGCTCAAACGAACGCAAATGTGGTAATGATTATTTTGTGTTATCTCCATATATAAAAGTTGTAAATATGTGTCTGTTCAAAATGTTTAGCGTACTTCCCGACATGCAACACACTTGAAATTTACCATGTGGGTACTTTCCAGACTCTACACCATGCAAAAGTTATGAAAATACACTTTTTGTGTGTGGGGGGGGGGAGCTCAATAATGCATTTATTTTTTGTACGGAAAGTGAGCTGTGACGTCAAATCTATCACGTGACCCGCACATGTGGAAGCGTAACGCATTGTCGTGTAGTGGTTAGCGCGCTGCGCTACGAATCCGGCAACCCGAGTTCGATTTCCGCTCACGGCCACTACCAGTGACGATTATTTTAACCGGTCCTGGGCCTCCCCTACGTCGACTCAGCCTCAAAACGAGTAACTCCTGTGGTGTGTAAACATCGCCACTGGGGAGACAAAGGCGGCCGGGCGTGGTGGATTCAAGTCCCAGGAGAAGCTGGGTAGTACAGCTAGTGTATTATATGCGCGAGTACTAAAGCTGGAACGATTCGATTACCAAGTTGATTATAACCGATTCCTTGTGTATGGTCAATTACTCAGACCCCTTTAAAAATGACAGCCATCCCCACATCTTACTTCCTGTGACGCGGCTGATGTGATCAAGTCCCTCCCATCAGGTGGGACAACCACAGCAAGAAAAAACTGCTGAAGTAGGCGAGAGATCTGCCGTGGCACGAGGTTATATAGGCCTCGGCAGTAGGGGGGAGAGAGAAGGGGGGGGAAGGAGGCGGGGCAGAAAGTGGACCCCGCAGCAGCACCCGGGTCACTGGAGTAAAGTGGGCCACCACTCATTGATCCGTACATTTAACTCGAGGAGTCGATTCGATTCCGTGCCCCGTTGGGTCCTCCCCCCTTTTCTGCTTTTGGGTGTGCTGGGTTTCAACATAATTCCCGATCCATTGTGAATCTTCCCTTCCCCCATTTCAGCACTCCGATCTACATCCGACAGGAGATGATAAACCGCAGGGAGGGGGAGTAAAACCTAATCGCCAGGTAATTGGAAAAGTCGCCCATTGTCTCGCGGATTTGCATGATTGTACGATGGATGGGGCAGAGGAACGTGCTACAGGGACACGCCCTGAGGAATGCAGGCATCGGCCTTTGGATGAAAAACTATTTTTCAGTAATTCAGTGGGCAGTGCTCTCACTGGCAGCTCATTCTCAATTCATGTGGGTGATTCACCACGTGTTTGTGCCACATTTTGTATCTGAGTTGAGTCCTTTTTGTTTCCTTTCCTGTTTCTCTACTCCCTCCTGGTATAGCCGGGTGGGGGTATCGAAGGGGGAATGGGCAGATTGTGTTTAACCTTGAATTTGTCATGGCATGGGGTGCTGGTATGATTCCGCTCTTGGCTTCCACACCCTGAAATTCCAATAATTACCTGTCTTTGTGCGCTGTGGTTGCCTCGGATTGGTGTGCCACTCTCTCGCTGGATTGTTACCTTGCCATCTCTGCGTGTAATTATGTTGGTAGTTCGTGGGTGCTTGCTCCTCTCTGAAAAAAAAAATTCCACAGACTACCTACTGGATCTCCTCTCTGTTTCAAAGAACAAATTTGACCTCAGGTCTTCGCTCATTTACCAGCTTCACATTCCCTATTGCCGTACAAAACTGGAGGAAGGGCCTTTGCTATTGATGCCCCCAGGGTCTGGAATGCTATTGCCAATAAACTGCAACTTGAATCACTACCTATGATATCTTCACTCAAAACTGCTCTAGAGGAGTTGTACAACCCTAGCTGCCACTGCTATTCAGTGGCCTAAAATATGGCTCTAGATTTTGGTGTTATAATTTATTTATGTAGTTTATTCTTAAAAATTCGGTCACAGTCCCTATGATCACTGTTACATTGGATTTATGGCTTTTATTTTGGTGATTTCGAAAAGTTTTTTTTTGTTTTGGCCATGTTTTTGTTTATTGTAGCACGGAGTTAGACTGATGGCTTTAATCTTAGTTGTCTTGTGGTTGTTGTTGTTATTTGACTTGCATCCCACTGGGATTTTTGCACACAGCGTTGGTGTACGGTGCTATTTCAGGAATATTTTGATATTTTTTTCCTGTATTTTCTGTTTGCACAGTCACATACTCACTTTAAGATGTTTTCTTGTTCATGTTTTTTGTTTGTTGCGGTTGCACCCGATTCAAGAGCCGAATGGCTCACAGGGCTATACCAAATAAATGAACTATGAACTAACTAACTCTGTGTTGTGGGTCTTGGTGTGAGGTGCTGTAGCTGCTCACGTGATTTTTACTTCCCTCTAGATGGCGGGGTGCATTATCTCTCTCCCTGTGTTTTGTCCGAATTATGGCTCCTAATTCTATATAGCCATGCCGTGTGAACCCTATTCTGTATGTGGTGTAAGGAGGCCGTCTCTGGGTCCAAAACCATACCCACAATTTCTGTAATCTCTGGACTCAAGGATTAAAAAAACAATCTTGAACATTTTGTCACCTTCGTGGTATTGATCAACATCACCTGCGTAATACACTCCTCGTTTACGCACTGGGTCATAAATTTGGCAGCATTAAACCCCTCAGTGTTGAATATTCTCCAAACTTCGTAATCACTGTTAGGCTGAGTTGTTTGAAATAATTCCTAACCTTGTATGGTAGCGACTTTACCCATGGTATAGAATATTCATGTAACCTTCTTTTCAGCACTTGTTTTCTCGTCCAACTTCCTCAGACCTCTGATCATTGCCTCCACTTCGACTGTTGTGATATGAGTGTATGTTTCTGTTCCTATTGTGTGGATCAAAATAGGGGATTCTGACGAGAGCTTTCTCCGTCAATTTAAGAGTCTTACTACTGAATGAGTATTCGGAAAGTTGGTCGTTGTGAGAGGAGTCAGTGTCAGATGAGCTATCACTCAAACTTTGCTGCTGCTTAGCATAACTTCTGTAATGTATTTTGCGCCTGTGTTGTGGGTATGAACGTAGAGCGAGACTTCTCCTGGAGGCAATGCGTTTATTACAATAAACGATAACAACACCAATAGCCGTAACACGACTGGTGTCTGTTAAAAACACTGCTGCAGTCAATCACAGTTGGTTTTGAGTGATTACATTGGGGTGGGGGGGGAGGGATGGCAAGTGATGGGTGATGGGAGGAGACAAGGGACGCAACGTGACCGTCCATGTACGAGGATAAGAGTTGCCATCTGTGACGTACACAACCTGGGGACACATCATGGGAAGAAGGATCTCTCAAAACCCGAAGAGGGGAGAACTACATGGAAACGCATTGTCTTGAGCAATGAATTAGCACAAGGGGACGAACAGGGGTTGGAGTCATGTTCTTCGTATGGTCGACGTTTATGTAGAGCAACAACTATATTGGATTGAGGTGGTTGAGCCAGATCATTGTGTAAGAAGTAGAGTTGGTGCATCGCTGTGATGATGCCTCCGAATTTGTGAATTGGACATTGAGTTTTCATATATTCCATAGTCTATTCAGGCTTGGAGTTAGGGATAGGGCTACAGATTTGCTGCAGAAATATTTTTCAGAGCGTCAGTGTTTGGCACTACATGTAGGGCAGTTTCACATATTAGGCAAACATCACAATTTCAGCATCATCTTAATTTTATATATTTATATGGGATATAATATAGAAGGTAATTATTGCTTTAGAAATTACATTATTCACACAGATGATTTCTATCTGAATCTCTTGGTTGAAATACTTTGCCCAAGGTAAGATAACTGTGCGATTATGGTAATGAGTATCCACGTCCGTCTGAGACTGTGGAACTGCCCTCCAGCACTGCCGCTCACATCAGGGGACGTAGGAACGACTATGGTTGCTGGCTTCACCGTGGCCAACTAGTTTATTGATGGGCATCTCCTCCTTGCCATCCTCCTAAATTTCCACCACCATCACCACCTCCACAACCTTGTGCTTGTCGCCCCCAACTCAAACTCAGTGCAAACCCCTTGGAGGGCTGGCATTACCCAAGGGACACAGAACTCTGCCTCACATTTGGTTTCTAGAAGCTCCGCAACAGCCACACTGTGGATGTAGACAGCCCTTAGCATTATAAATGTGAGCCACTCGCGTGTCCCAAACACTCAAAAGAATTGAGACGAGGCGATAGTATTAGATACAAATATTTATTATTAAAACGCGACGCCTTGTAAGGAAGGGGAGGTGCTGGTGGGGGTGGGTGGTGCTGGAAGTGTGGGGGGCTGTGAGATGCTCAGAGGGTGTTCGAGGCCTGGGGGGGCAGGTCTTGGGAGGCTTCTTGAATGCCGGGCTCCAGTGAGCAGCCAGAGATGTCCTCTTCCTCCTCAACCGTGACAAGCTGTGGACATACTGACCCATTAGACACTACACACAACTCAGTACTTCTACCAGCTCAACTGGGATTACACACAACAATCAGCACCCCCTACTGGCAGACAAATGCCAATTGCACACCAGGTGCTGAGTCACCTTGTGCCCACAGGACATCTGTCATTGGGGGTGCCCTTTCACACGTGTTGAGATGAGATGTGATGTAAAGCGCTCTGAGATGCCCCGGTGTACAGAAAGGTGCTAAATCATTCTCATCGTTATCACTGTGTCCAGCAATAATGAAATTGTCTATAGATAGATAATCTGTATTTGTAAACGGGGACCATGACGGCTTAACGTGATGGTTAGACCAGCTCATCATTATCATAATACACTGAATCGTGTGTGCATGAATCTATTATTTACGTTAAACGCAAATTATATACGTGTGTGTGTGCGATGCGCGAGTGCTGTGCACTCACCTCCACCTCGCTCTGCAGATGCTGCTGCTCCGAGTGTGCACTCTGCTCGTTGTCGCGGTAGGGCGCCAGCTCAGCGTGCAGCTCCGCCACTACACGTTGATACCACTGAATCTCTGCCTGCAGAGATTCCAATTGCCAATTCCTGTCAATGAGCTGCGTGGGCCACGGGCAAATGGCGGCAGAGGGACACAGGAAAGCATTTTAACGACTGCGTGAGGTTATTGCAGAACATACAGGTATAATAACACACACAACCAGGATCTTTATTTATAATTGAGTAATGTAATGACCTACGAAGCTCTTTTACACAGATGTCCATAGACCACCTTTGACCAAATAAACCGAAATGCATCCAATCATCTCAGATCTTGGAAGAAAAGCATGGTTGAACTTCAAATGCTTGGATGGGCAACCACCATCAATACAAACCAAGATAACACCTATAAAAGCATGATGAAGACCGCTTGTGTTGCAATCGAAACGTCGTGGGTTTTTTATATTATTAAAAAAAAGTACGTGACTTTACCGAAAGAATCAAGAATATGAATTCCTGCAGTCACGAAAGTTTTATGTTAAACATTTTTTAGGAATTAATTAACTCAAAATCTGGATTAAAATAATAGATTAAGATCGCTTCCCAACCAAAAAGAGGGAGGGGATGGAGATGCATGTAGCAGAGGGGAGCAGATGGTCTAGTAGTCGTAGGTACTTCTACTAGAGGTGGGATGGTGGATCGTAACGTGGTACAGTCCTTAAACAGAGAATGCTCAGTAACCTAGTGCGCATCCATTCTGTACAACCATCAGTGTGAAAAACAAGTGTATACATACAGTCCTCGACTTAGGAACACCATACTTACGGAGACCCGACTTACGGATACCCGACTTCCGAATCTGTTTCTATGAAATGTATTAATTTTTGGTTACCATTGACTTTAAAACGCGAACTTGCACTTCCAAACTGAACCACAGAACTATTTTGTTCAGTGCTGCGATCCTCCACGAGATGTCATGAGTCAGCCTCGTGCACGCGCACATGTGCGTATATGTGAAAGTGATTGTGTGGGGAGCGGTAGTGTTGCAGTTCACGCGCTGCGCTACAAACCCACCGACCCAAGTTCAATTCCAACTCACGGCCAACACCAGTGACGATTATCTGAACCATTCCTGGGCCTCCCGTAGGTCAACTCGGCCTCAAATGAGCACCTAGCGCGCTGTATAAACATCACCACTCGGGACACAAATGCAGCTGGGTGTGGTGCTGGCACACAACCCCTCGCATGCCGTGCTGGCTTTCATAGGCTATCGCTAACAGCACGTGCCCCAACAGCCTATTAAAGCTACACGGTGGATCTTTGTGCGGATCGGAAGTGTAGCGGTGAGCACGCTTGTGATTTGAAAGCGGTGAGTGAAAATAAAAAATATTTTTACTACATTTTATGTATTACTTACGATACACTATAATTTTAGTGTTAATGCAAATGTACATGATTTCTTATTTACGAGTTTAACAATGCTTGACTCTTTTGTTGAACCTTAACACATTTTATAACACTGACAATATGGGAATTTAAATATCGCACATTATTGTATTCCGACTTACGAACCGTTCCGACTTATGAATGGGCCTCAGGAACTAAATGCGTTCGTAAGTCGAGGACTGCCATATTATTGATACATTTGTCTATTATACTATGTGTATTATTAGTTGTTTATCATGTAAAATTAGTTTACACTTGAAAAATATTCACCATAAATCCGGTATGTGGGGAAAAAATATTGATAGAGTATGTGTAGTGGCATAGCGCTGGCTGCTGGTAAAAAAGGGTAACTGCGGTGTATGGTAGTACCCACGTCAGCAGGCCACGATAGACACGAGAGGGGGACATCTAGGGGAAAGGTCACAGAGGGGGGGCCATCGGGAACCCGCTAGTAGGTTCCAGAGAGGGGGCGTGGCCGTGGCGGAGCGAGGCCACGCTGAGAGTATAAGAAGGGCCCCTGTGAGGGACCTTGTGGCTGTTGCTGGAAGTGGGATCCTCGTCGTGCTGTTCGTATATATAAGATAGTCGTCGTCACCATCTCGTCATCGTCGTTGTCGTCTCGTCGCTGTCGTCTTGTCGCCATCGTCGCTGCCGTCTTCACTCGATATTACGCTGCTAGATAGGTGTTCGCTGTCTCCGTTCAGTGCTGTCAGTGTTAGATGGTTAGTGTTTTGTATAGGCCAGCAACGGTAATAGTGTGTACCCACGTAGGGTGTCTGTATTATCCCAATGGTGCTCGTTAAATAAAAGAAGCGCCTAAAAGTCTTACTGTCTCTGAGTTAGTCACTACACATGTACACATGAAAGTGACTACTGTAGTCAGAGATGCAAACGCTTGGGCGTCATCTGGTGCCTTACTGTCGCCATCCAGCGTAAACTATTTGGGTCTTTATAGTAAAGTTCGTAAATCTCAAGTACGCTATGGCAAGGTACCACAGTACATAACATGCAATTGGCTATCAATGACTTGAGTACGTTAATAGTGAAAGTACGTACAACGGGACGGCGTAAATAATGGTATTACTGTATATATCTGCGTTTGTGCCATGCCGGACTTCATAGGTGCTCGCTAACAGCACTTGCTCACCTTCGCCTCACTCTGCTGGTGCAGCACTTGCAGATCCTGGAGCTGAAAGTGAATGCTCTGCAGGTTTTCTTGGCATGGCGCCAGCTCAGCGTGCAGCTCTGCCACCACACGCTGGTAACCCAAAATCCCCGCCTGCAGGGATCCCAGGTGCTCATTCTTTTCGATGAGCTGCATGGGCCACGGACAAACGGCAGCAGAAGGACATGGCTAAGCATTTTAACGACTGCGTGCAGTTGTTAAAGAACATACAAATCCAACAAACACATACAGAACCAGTATCTTTATTTTAAATGAAGGAATCTGATAAGCTATGAAACTCTTTTTCACAGATGTCCATACACCACACCACCTATGACCAAATGACCCGGAATGCACCCAATATTATAAGATCTTGGAAGAAAAGCAGGGTTGAACTTTTATGGTACTTGGATGGGTGACCACCATCCATACAACCCAAGATAACACCTATAAAAGCCCAGATATATGGATTAATTAACCCAAAAGCTACTTTAAAATGTCCGATTATAATTGCCTCCCAACCAAAAATAGGGAGGGGATGGAGATGCACGTAGCAGAGGGGAGCAGATGTTCTAGTAGTAGTAGGTACTTTTACTAGAGGTGGGATGGTGGATTGTAATGTGGTACAGTCCCTAAACAGAGGATGCTCAGTAACCCAGTGCGCATATACACATCTGTGTGAAAAATAAGTGTATATATAGGCAGTCCTCAACTTACAAACACCTGCACTTACGAACCTGCTTCCATCAAATATATATTTTATAACATTGACTTTAAACGCGAACTTGCACTTGAAAATTGAACCGCGTCACTATTTTGTTCAGTGGAGCAATCCTCCGCGACATGTAATAATTCAGGATGGCGCTTGGAGCAAGTGTTTGCCTATAAGTGTGTGTGTGCACGCGCACGTGTCTATGTGTATGAAAGTGAATGTGTGGGGAGCGGTAGTGTAGCGATTAGCCTTCGAAAGCGGCGACCCGAGTTCGATTCCCGTTCATGGCCAACACCAGTGACGATTATGTGAACCGGTCCTGGGCGTCCCCTAGATCGACCCAGCCTCAAATGAGTACCTGGTGCGATGTGTAAACACCACCACTGGAGAGACAAAGGCAGCGAGGCATGGTGCTGGCCAATCACCCCCTTGTGTGCCATGCCGGCCTTCATAGGTGCTGCTCACTAACAGTACTTTCCCCAACAGTCTATTAAGGCTATACGGGGAGTCTTTGTCTGCGACGTGCGAATGCAGTGTACTCACCTCCGCCTCGCTCTGCTGGCGCAGCATGTCCAAATGCTGCAGCTGTGAGCGTCCGATCTGTGCGTTTTCGCGGTACTGCTCCAGCTCTGTGTGCAGCTCGGCCAGCATACGCTGATACCAAAGAATCCCCGCATGCAGGGATCCCAGCTCCTGGCTCCTCTCGAACAGCTGCTTGGGCCACAGGCAGAGGGACAGAGAAAAGCATTTTAACGACTGTGTGCGGTTATTGTAGAACATACAGATGCAACAACAGACACATTTAGAACCAGAATCTTTATTCATATTGGAGGAGTCTGATGAGCTGTGAAAATATTTTTCACAGATGTCCATACCCCATGTTTGACCAAATCACCCAGGATGCACCCAATCTTGTCAGACCATCATGCACACAACCCATGATTACGCCTATAAAAGCCCACATATATGGATTAAGTAACCCAAAATCTGCAGTAAAAGGTCAGATTAAAATCGCTTCCCAAACCAGGACAGGGAGGGCATGGACATGCACGTAGCAGAGGGGAGCAGATGGTCAGACCCTACACAGCCTGACGACTCAAGTGCTGTGTCACGGTCAGACCTGGGCCGTTCCGGGGCCAGGAGAGCCTGGGTTCTCAGCGGCCGTGGGAACGAGGCTGGGAGCATTACCTGACGCAGAGTGTCCTCATTCTCAGCTTGGGACGTGGTCAGCTGATCCTGCAGCGCCGACAGTCCCTGTTGGGGGGTGGAGAGCTCCGGCTGGGCACTGGCGCGCTCCGCCTCACTCGCTGCGAGCTCCTCCTTGCTCGCCTTGAGCTCCTCCCTCAGCCGAGTGATTGTGTCCTCGTCCTCCTGAGCCTTAATACAGGCAACGTTCGTTTTACCATCGTAATCATCACCATCATCATCATGAACAGCCATGATCCGTCCACCGCTGAATGTGTTTTTGTGATACTGCTGGATGAAAGTTTCCCTGAGCCATACCGGTCATGGGAATTAATTGATCATACTTCATCACACTGGTCAGCACGAAGTGGTACACCCAAGACTGGGTCAGATTTCACTGGCCACCAATGCTAGCCATGGTTGGTAATCAAACTCGGACAGCTTGGTTCAGAGTGCAGAAGGCTCATCACAGTAAATTAATACGTTGTATATCATCATAAATATTTCGCCGCACAAGGGTCTCCTCCTCTTGTGAACGCTGCCACAAATGTCTTAAAACTCAAACTTTAATTATCTTTATTTTACCAGCTAAGGCCTACTGAACTATATAGCTCTTTTTCAGAAGCGACCTGCCCACAAATGAAAGTTCAACGAAGTGGCTTATCATGTGGAAATGTATTGCAGCTATAGAATCTAAACGCACGTTTCTAAATGTGGAGGAAGAACCGGAGGACCCGGAAAAAATCCACGTGACCACAGGGAGAACATGCAAACTCCAAATATACAGGTGTCGGGGTTGGGATCAAACCCATAACCTCCTGCATACAGGCGAGGTAGTTAACATCTCGCCACCGTGGCGCCCCTCTTCAGTGCCAATCGCGGCTTCACCACGCGTGCCCTTGCGAGCCGATACCTTCTTGGAGTTGCGCTCGAACTGCTTAAAAGCATCGGTGAGGGTGAGCCGGACCTCCTCCAGCCCTGTCGCCAGCTCGCAGGCCTCTTTCCGATGCGCGTCCTGCTGCTGCGCCTTCTCCATCCCAAGTGCCTGGACGTGCCCCTCCGACTCCTTCAGCTACAGGCACGCACACGTTCCACAATGTTGGATTCATGTCTGGGGAAGTATACTGAATATGGTGTGCAGAATGTGGAAATATTTTCTGGGTTGGAAAAGACCCAGCTGTAATTAAGCCCGGCTTGCAAACAGATAAATAATTACCACTTAAGTCATTTAAACTCTGTGGTGTGCATATAGCTGTTGTCTGCAAGCCTATATTGTTTCTCTAACAAATGCAAGCCAATCACATTTTAGAAAAAGTCCTGTAAACTGCAGCTGACTTTATAATTAAATTGTATTCATTCTAACTGAAAGTATTAAAATGTGAGAAAATACATTCGCAACTCTGAATCATGACAAATTATGAGAGGGAGTGAATTAGTTAAAGGCCTAGTCAGGGATTGCCTTGTCTAGTGTAATTACCTCATCCAACATTCACCTATCTGCAGACAAAATTAAGAGCCATGAGGGGAGGACCGATCCTGTGGTCACAATTATACCTTTTGCCATATAGAAATGCATTATCATACTACATTCGAAAAAAAAAACATTCTGGCTGTCTGCCTTCCTGGCTGCATCCATATTACTTATATAACCACTTCAGGTTTCAGCCACCTGTGATTAAGCCAGGTTCACATGTGCAGTGAGTTAATGATCTCAGCCTGATCATCAATGACTTCACAGAAAAGCCCATGAAAACAATGTCGGCTTTACACTAAATCGAGCTAAGTTCCAGCTCTGAAAACCAAAGATCAGACTGTTTTGTGATGAACATTACTCATTACTCTCCATAGCAGGGCAGATATCAAAGTATTTCCTCCTATTGTGTGGGTACCAGAGGGCACTTAAATATTTCTCAGAAGTAGTTATGTGATTTATGCTTCTGCAAACCATTTTCTAACATGAAACTTGAACCATCTTCTTTGGTTCTTTCGGTAAAGTCACGTAGAATGAGAATAAGATAATAAATTGATAAAATAAAATAACACAATAATATTCTCACGACGTTTCGGCCACAACACAAGCGGCCTTCATCAGGTTGTTGTGGCCGAAACGTCGTGAGAATATTATTGTGTTATTTTATTTTATCAATTTATGATTTTATTCTCATTCTACGTGACTTTACCGAAAGAACCAAAGAAGATGAATCATTGCAGTCACGAAAGCTTTAAATCGAAATGAAACTTGAATTTGGAGCTTTCGTGACTGCAGGAATTATTCTTTGGTGTTTTATTATTAATTTTATTATTTCTTATTTCTACGTGACTTTACCTAAAAAAACATTCTCTAACATGCGATGGTGCACTGCTCAGGCGATGAGGACAGGCCTCATGCACACACATGGAGGTGGGGGGGCTGCCGCATAAGGCTCTGGTTACCTGGTGCTGCAGCCCGGCGATCTGGCCGTGCATGCACTCCATCTCAGCATCCGTGTGCTGAAGTGTGTGCTGCAGCTGCACCACCTCCTGTGCCCTCGCGGCCTCCTCTGCCCTGGAGACTCCCAGCTCGGCCTTGAGAAAGTCCGTCTGTTGCTCCAGAGAATTGCCTGTCGGAAGGGACACAAAACCATGGCGATGAAGACAGTACAGCCACCAGTGGCAGCAGACAGAGAAGGAGCAGCAGCTCAGGAGGAAGAGTACCAGCAGCGGGAGTAGTAGCAGACAGAATAGGTCTGAGGTCCCTCAGACCTATTCACCAGCTTGCATGCAAACACAGGGTCCAGAATAATAATATATGCACAGGAAGGGCCTAGTGAGAGAGCAGTTAGTAAACCCAGTGCAGTCCTATGTTAGACAGCGGAAGTGGTCCACGTGGGAAATGAAGTAAAAACGAGGAATTACTCGTTTTAACTCGTAAAAAGAAGTTATTGGTGCACAGTGCTCGACAAAAATTAGTGTTCAATGGGTCCGTGGATTCAGAAAGATTTTGGAGCACAGGCCCCTACCCACCGGTCTCCTCGCAGCAAGCGTTAGCCTCCTGCAGTCGTTGCTGCAGCTCCAGTACTTCATGCCGCAGGTTGTCCACCTCGGTCTGCTGCACCTCTTGGTTGGTAAAGAGGTCGCGCATGTTCGCTCTCAGCTCCGCGGCCTCGGTGCCCAGCCGCTCGGTTTCAGTCCCGCGCTCTCGCGCCTCTTCCCGCGCCGCCACCAGGTCTGCCTCTGAGCGCCGCAGCAGCTCGTCACGCTCCTTCAGCGCCTGCGGGTGGAGACGGGCAGCATCTAAATTACACGTACTTACAACATGTAATTTGAATATATTAATAAATTGTTTAGCATTCATCCAAAATATTGAGAAAATAAGTGGGCTTGGGCAGGACACATTGCTGTTGCAAGAAGGGGGGTGGCTGTTGCGAGAGTGGAGGCCTCACCTTCTGGAGGACCGTGATGTGCACAACGTGAGCGTCGTACTCTGAATCGTCGTGCATGTGTGATGCACGATATTCGGCCAGCTCCATGCATGCCAGATGCAGAGTCGCATCGTGCTCACGCCTCAACTGCTCCTCGCGCTCGCCCCACCGCACTGCCTCCAACTCCACCTGCAGGCTGTTGATGGCCTGCGAGTGTGCCCTTAGCTGCTTACGGGCAGAAGGGCACAGTGTCACAGGCACGTGTATGCATAGGTGGGCAGCCCTTCATCACAGACACATGCAGCGTGCAGATGAGGACAGGTACAGACATACAGACGCACGGAGCATGTAGTTGTACAGAGAGATAAGAGACTAGAGACATGGGCAGGAGGCACAAGAAAATACATTACAGATGCAGAGACATACACACAAAGACACAAGCAAGTCATACAAATTTGGACACATTATGGAAAGACAGTGCATGTGGAGAGAGATGTACATAGCCAAAGGCAGAACATGCAGAGGGAGACAAGATAAGAATGCGGAGACACGGGCATTGACTACAGAGACGCACATACAGGCGCCTCGCATGCAGACGGACGCACACGTGCAGTGGATGCTTTTCAAGATGAAAATAAGAAATTGAGATTCTATTGTAAACAAATCAAGAACTACAAAAATATGCAAGGTAAACACCCGTGGTCTTATTGAACATACCGCAATCACGTTTAAAATATTTAGAATGATAATAGAAAGTCAAAAAATAGAACCATGATACATTGCATCAATCAACGATTGGTAAGCGTGCATACAACATGGCAACGTTCTTCATCATAAGATAATGAAGAAACTCGTTGCACCCAAATGTTCATCTTCAAATTGAGTCAATATTCAAAACAAATAACTCACAACGCCTCCTCACACCATGTCGGTCATGGGAATGTGTTTGACTATACTTCCCCATGCTGGTCAGCACCGTACAGATGTATTAATCAATAAAACATAATACATGCACATTATGTGGGGAGATGCTATGATACAAAAATTTAGTTTGATCTGCTTTTATCTTTCATTTTCAACATTATTGGGAATAAAACCATGGACCACTCGCTACAGTGAATTTAGCAAAATTTATTACGGAACCAAAATATAATTCGATGGGTTTTTTGTGCACTCATTTGCAACTAGGCTGAGACCACTATGCTTGAGAATCCGGTTTAATCACTGTGGTTGGGCAGCTGTAATCCACATTCAATCCTGGCATCTCAGCCATGCTGGTACAGCATGTCTGACCCCTGGGGCACCTAGCTACCTCCCAGAATGCACTCATTTAATGTGCCATTTCCTTGACGTTCAGATCGTAACTCTGAATAAAAACTCAACGCATGAATCAATAATGATGCACTTAATAGGGCAGAGCTTCTAAAAGGTAATGTTTCAGGCAATGGGCCTTCATCACATCAGAGAAGTCAAAGCAATATCCATTGCAGCGTTATTGAGGAATATGTTGAGGTTTTGTTATCTCTGCTTGTGTGCCACGCAGCTTCACAACGTGAACACATTATTTGGCTCTTTCGGTAAGGCCATGTAGATACAAAAATAATAAAATAATAACAATATCACGACGTTTCGATCGCAACACAAGCAATCGTCATCAAGTGAAGGATATGGCAGGAGAGCTGCCGAGGCAGGAAAAAATATATGGCGAAAGCGCTGCTAAGGTAGGGAGTTAAAAAGGTTTGAGATGGGTGTAGCTCAAGGGTCAGTGGGCAGGGCTTGATGAAATTTGCATGTAAATGTAAGATCGGCGAAATCTTGACAAATGAAGTTTCACTTTAGCCGTGCTCCGTGTAACAAGGGGACAGGGGGGTTGGTGGTGGCCACAGTACCTCCTCAGCATGGTTTTTCTTGAGTTGGTGCAGCATCTCGAGGAGACTCTTCTCTGTCCGGCTCAGTGCGCCACGCAGGGTGGCGAACTGCGCTCTTGCCCTGCTCAGATTGTCCCGCAGGGTCGACACCTCCCGGGACAGGTGGTGCATTTCCTTTTCTGGCATTTCCAACTGCGACGGGAGCAAGGGCACACGGCACGGGCACGTTAGCTCCTCCCAGCGTAAATCCTGCCTTCAATCGCATCGTGACATGCCATTCGCCATCGGATGGTGGAGACAACACCATGGCACATGGCAAGTGAGGTGCCTAATACACAGGTAGACACACATAGGACAGATGGGCTGACACCCACACACCCAAGCAAAGGCAACACCACGATTCCCCGCACAGCCTAAACAGAGTGGTAGAATGCGCAGCAGCGCTGGCCTAGGAAACGCACCCACATCATCTTCATTTACATTCGCTCAGCCAATGAGAGTGACAAACGCTCCAAGACAACCAGCATTCATGGCCATGAGTACTTAAAAAAAATCAATAATTTCGTCAATGTTAATACAATATTTGAACCTTATGGGGTCCCATAAGCCCCCGGCTCTCGCATAAACTGCGTTGCGACGTCATTTTGTCTGTTGAAGGCGAATGAAACGGCAATCTATCCCTCTCGACGAGCTCTACACGATGCGCTAATCAAAGTTTCAAAGTTTGGTTTCTTCTGCGCATTCGTCCTCGCTGCGCTTGGACGGCATGACAACAGAATGATCCGCGCCAGGTAGGTCGCGCCGTTTATGTGCGCGGTGTGACGGAGTCACCAAAAATTTATTCATTACGATTTTGACTTACGTTTATTCGGGACCTCGGGGTCCCGCCATAAGGTTAATTTGATATTCAGTTTTATCACAGTACGCTCTGAGCCACACAGCGCTCGCCAATTTTTAAAAGACAAACTCGTCCGCCGACGTGTTTGCTCCTCCTTGGTCTCTCTGCCTTAGCCCCAAAATGTCTGGGAATGTCAACATGCCAGTGATAAGGCCGGTCGAGGTGAGTGAGCATATGGCGGTTACACTGGTGAGTACAGTACATAATACTTCCTGATGCTATTATTAAAAAAAATCGTTTTGATGGAATGTTTACCATCTGTTTTATTACTCTTATAAAATAGCGCTGATACTCCAATGAAGCCCTAATTTATTGTTCATAAAAGATAACGCTGTCGAGAAGTCATCCCCATATATAATGGTATAACCCTTTTCGCGCTGATTTCCTGAATGCTCACTTCTCCACATAGGCATCTTGAGCGCTAAGCGAGACTGCCTGTATTCATTTCAGCCTAAGTCGACATAGGGGAGTCCCAACACTGGCTCAGATATCCCTCGCCACTGGTGTTAGCAGGTATTTGTGGTTCATGCGGACTTGCTGCCTTGTAAAAGGTGTCAATCTGGTGTTGGGGCAAAGCTTTTTTTATCATTCCATACACGTTTGCATTTTAGCTGGTAAGTGGCAGAGTGGTGGCCTCCACTCCAGCCTAGATTTGTGTCTGTCCCCTACCTCTCTTACCGAGTACAACTCCTCTGACATCAAAATACAAGGAGCCGTCCATAAATGACGTCACGCCAGACCCCCCCCCCCCCCAAAAAAAAAAACATGCTTCAAATCGCTTTAGTTCACAGTTCCATTTATTTGGTATAGCCCTGTGAGCCATTCGGCTCTTGAATCGGGTGCACCCGCAACAAACAAAAACATGAACAAGAAAACATCTTAAACTATTGCCATTGTAGTGCGTATTAATGTGGTGCTGCACTCTGATGTTGTAGAACATTTATTAAAAAGTCTATTTAATTAAGTAGAACGTGTTGTCTATTTTTATTTAAAATTGCGCATTTTGATGTGACATCACATTTCTCAACCCCCCCCCCCGTCACACATCGTCACAAATGTCTGCCCCCCCCCTAGTGCGTGACGTCATTTATGGACGGCCCCCAAGAGGTGGCTTACGCACCTACTCTGTTGACACATTCATTGTCTCATGTGTTGCTTTCTCAACTGTGGTCTGTTGAAGAATATCATGTATATTCTTGTCGACGCAGATAAAGAAACACAGGTGCTCAGATCGCTGGCTTTGCCCGAATTACAGGCCACCACGCAGCGATAAGGAGCCCGCAGCGCTGACGTAATCAAATGCAGCGATGCCGTCATCAGATGCAGCGATTACGCCTTCGACTACAGCGATGACGACATCGATTAGTGATGACGTCATCAATTACAGTGACGACGTCAATTTCAGTGAAGAAGGCATCGAATACAGTGATGACGTCATCTATGGCAGTGATTACGTCACTGGCTTTACCCAAAAAGGGCGGAGCCAATGGCTCGGGCCTTATTGCGTCACCAAACGTCACGTGACCCCCAGGCACAGCTGCTGGGAAATGGCAGTTGACACGAGATGCTATCACCTTGGCAACGCAAACAAGGACCAACTGCCCAGAGAAAGCTTTCTCCGACTAAAATCCTTGATGAAACTCTCAATCTGTGATCTTAAACTATGAACCTCGTTACCCACGCATCAAGCGCTCAATTTAAAGTAAAATTTAAATATTTTAAAAAATAATATTTTTTCTCGATGTGATCACAGTACTATATTTGTTACTTCGTATAACTCCAACGCAAGAGGTGGCGCCACTCACCTCCACTGTTGACGAATTTGGAGTCTCCAGCGTCGCTTGCATCTGCTGCCGTCTCTTGAAGAACTTCATGGCTCCTGTTGGGGGCGCAAGAGACAAACGCAGCCGCTCAGCTCGCTCGCCCTGCCGGAGTGACGTAACGCCATTGGGGTCGGAGGTGAGAGCGCAGGAAGTGACGCAATTGGCCCCGCCTACCATGGGCGGAGCCAGATCACGTGCCCCCAGGCACCCTATGGGGGCAGAGGAAGCTGCCTCCGTATCAGCCAGGGCTCAAAGTTCTCGACGCGGCTTTTGCGTCTGCGATTTGAAACTCGGAACCTCTTCACCCACGTGTCGAGAGTTCAATGTTCGAATGCAATTTAATCGAGGCCACTGTCTTGGTATGGTCCTTTGACTGTTGGTGTTTTGCCATCTTGCCCAAGCTTGGATTTGATGTTGACAAATCTACAAGAAGGTATGAGCTTGCACAGTTTGATTTTACATGACATTTATTCGTGACTTGACTACATTTTCTCAATCCTTACTCGAGTATCTTTAATTGCATTTTGTTGTTGATGCAACTGGCTAACCAACCATTCTGGACGTGTGTGAAAGAGAACGTCAAAACTCATGTAAAATACAGATTCTGATTTATCTACACGCACACGCGGAAGGCAAACGCGGGTACCTGGCCTCTATGCAGCAGACACGAGTAATTTATTATCTTTCAGGATGTTATTTAGAACTTTATTGAATGTTATGTCACCAACCAAACATCGAGCATAGCAACAAATATCATGCAACACTCCGGAGACGGACACCTCCCTTACCGACCTCACCTCATCCTCCTCACCCCTAGCCTCGTCCTCCTCACCCCTAGCCTCGTCCTCCTCACCCCTAACCCCTCACCTCGCCCTCCTCACCCCTCGTTCTCCTCACCCCTCGTTCTCACCCCTCATCTTCTCACCTCGTTCTCCTCACCCCTCGCCTCGTCCTCACCCCCGTTCTACTCACCTCGTCCTCACCGCTCGCCTCATCCTCACCCCTCACCTCGTCCACCTCACCCGTCGTCCTCAACCCTCACCTCGTTCTCACCCCTCGCCTCTCGTTCTACTCACCTCGTCCTTAACCCTCACCTCGTTCTCACCTCATCCTCACACGGCTACCTGCACTCTTTGTAGTAGACGTGAATAATTGACTATAATTCAGATTGTTATTAATAACTTTATTACATGTTTTGTCACGAATCAAACATCACCTCCTCCTCACCCTTCACCTCGTCCTCACCCCGTCCTCGCTTCTCGCCTCGTCCTCCTCACCCCGTTCTCCTTCACCCCTCGTTCTCACCCCTCACCTCGTCCTCCTCACCCCTCACCTCGTCCTCCTCACCCCTCACCTCGTCCTCCTCACCCCTCACCTCGTCCTCCTCAGCTCGTCCTCTTCACCCCTCCTCACCCCTCGCCTCGTCGTCCTCACCCCGTCCTCAACTCGTCCTCTTCACCCCTCGTCCTCCTCACCCCTCACCTCGTCCTCCTTACCCCTCAGCTCGTCTTCCTCACCTCGTCCTCACCCCTCACGTCGTCCGCTTGACCTTTCACCTCGTCCACACCCCTCACCTCATCCTCACCCATCACCTCGTCTTCCTCACCCCTCACCTCATCCGCTTTACCCCTCAGCTCGTCCTCCTCACCCCTCGTCCTCCTCACCCCTCAGCTCGTCTTCCTCACCCCTCACCTCGTCCTCCTCACCCCTCGACTCGTCCTTCTCACCCCTCATCCTCCTCACCCCTCGTCCTCCTCACCCCTCGTCCTCCTCACCCCTCGTCCTCCTCACCCCTCGCCCTCCTCACCCCTCGTCCTCCTCACCCCTCGACTTCGGCACCCCTCGTCCTCCTCACCCCTCGTCCTCCTCACCCCTCGTCCTCCTCACCCCTCGTCCTCCTCACCCCTCGTTCTCTTCACTCCTCGTTCTCCTCACCCCTCTCCTCGTCCTCCTCACCCCTCGTCCTCCTCACCCCTCGTTCTCTTCACTCCTCGTTCTCCTCACCCCTCTCCTCGTCCTCCTTACCTCTCGTCCTCCTCACCCCTCGTCCTCCTCACCCCTCGCTCTCCTCACCCCTCGCTCTCCTCACCCCTCGCTCTCCTCACCCCTCGCTCTCTTCACCCCTCGCTCTCCTCAACCCTCATCCTCACCCCCACACCTCGTTTTTCTTCTCACCCCCCGTCCTCACCCCTCGCTCGTCCACCGCACCCTGCTCCTCACCTCCTCATCCCTCGTCCTCCTCACCCCTCGTCCTCCTCACCCCTCGCTGTCCTCACGCCTCGCTCTCCTCAGCCCTCGCCTCGTCCTCCTCACCCCTCGTCCTCCTCACCCCCACACCTCGTTCTTCTTACTTCTCACCCCCGTTCTCCTCACTTCTCGTTCTCCTCACCCCTCGCTCGTCCACCGCACCCTGCTCCTCATCCTCCTCACCCCTCACCTCGTCCTCCTTACCCCTCACGTCGTCCGCTTGACCCCTCACCTCGTCCTCTTGACCCCTCACCTCGTCCTCTTGACCCCTCACCTCGTTCTCACCCCTCACCTCGTCCACATCACTTGTCCTCAATCCTCACCTCGTTCTCACCCCTCACCTCGTCCTCCTCACCCCCGCAGCTCGTTCTTCTTACTCCTCACCCCTCACTCTCCTCACCCCTCGTCCTCCTCACTCTCTTCCTCCTCACCCCTCGTCCTCCTCACCCCTCACCCCTCGTCCTCCTCACCCCTCGCCTCATCTTCCTCACCCATCGTCCTCCTCACCCCTCGTCCGCCTCACCTTTCACCTCGTCCTCCTCACCCCTCGACTCGTCCTCTCACCTCAGCTCGTCCTCCTCACCCGTCGTCGTCCTCACCGCTCACCTCGTCCTCCTCACCCCTCACCTATCCCTCGCCTCGTCCTCCTCACCCTTAGCTCGTCCTCACTCCTCGTCCTCCGCTCCCCTCGCTGTCCTCTCCATTTGCCTCGTCCTCCTCACCCCACACCTCGTTCTTCTTACCCCTCATCTTGTCCTCCTCACCACTCGACTCGTCCTACTCACCCCTCACCTCACCCTCCTCACCCCTCGTCCTCCTCACCCATTGTCCTCCTCACCGCTCGTTCTCCTCACCCCTCGTTCTCCTCACCCCTCAGCTCGTCTTCCTCACCCCTCACCTCGTCCACCCCACTCCGCGCCTCGTCATCCTCACGCCTCGCCCACCTCACCCCTCACCTCGTCCTTCTCACCCACACCGCGTTCTTCTTACCCCTCACCTCTTCCTCCTCACCGCTCGACTCGTCCTCCGCACCCCTCACCTCCTCACCCCTCGTCCTCCTCACCCCTCGTCCTCCTCACCCCTCGTCCTCCTCACCCCTCGTCCTCCTCACCCCTCGTCCTCCTCACCCCTCGCTCTCCTCACGCCTCGCTCTCCTCAGCCCTCGCTCTCCTCAACCCTCGTCCTCACCCCCACACCTCGTTCTTCTCACCCCCCCGTCCTCACCCCTCGCTCGTCCACCGCACCCTGCTCCTCACCTCCTCATCCCTCGTCCTCCTCACCCCTCGCTCTCCTCACCCCTCGCCTCGTCCTCCTCACCCCTCGTCCTCCTCACTCCCACACCTCGTTCTTCTTACTTCTCACCCCCCGTCCTCCTCACTTCTCGTCATCGTCACCCCTCGTCCTCCTCATCCCTCGTCCTCCTCACCCCTCGTCCTCCTCACCCCTCGTCCTCCTCACCCCACACCTCGTTCTTCTTACCCCTCATCTTGTCCTCCTCACCACTCGACTCATCCTACTCACCCCTCACCTCACCCTCCTCACCCCTCGTCCTCACCCATTGTCCTCCTCACCGCTCGTTCTCCTCACCCCTCTTTCTCCTCACCCCTCAGCTCGTCTTCCTCACCCCTCACCTCGTCCACCGCACCCCGCGCCTCGTCATCCTCACGCCTCGCCCGCCTCATCCCTCACCTCGTCCTTCTCACCCACACCGCGTTCTTCATACCCCTCACCTCTTCCTCCTCACCCCTCGACTCGTCCTCACCCCTCGTCCTCCTCACCCCTCGTCCTCCTCACCCCTCGCTCTCCCCTTGCTCTCCTCACCCCTCGCTCTTCTAAACCCTCGTCCTCACCCCCACACCTCGTTTGTCTTCTCACCCCCCGTCCTCACCCCTCGCTCTCACCCCTCGCTCGTCCACCGCACCCTGCTCCTCACCTCCTCACCCCTCGTCCTCCTCACCCCTCGCTCTCCTCACCCCTCGCTCTCCTCACGCCTCGCTCTCTACAGCCCTCACCGCGTCCTCCTCAACCCTCGTCCTCCTCACCCCCACACCTCGTTCTTCTTACTTCTCACCCCCCGTCCTCCTCACCCCTCGTCCTCCTCACCCCTCGCTCGTCCACCGCACCCTGCTCCTCATCCTCCTCACCCCTCACCTCGTCCTCCTCACCCCTCACCTCGTCCTCCTCACCCCTCACCTCGTCCTCCTCAGCTCGTCCTCTTCACCCCTCCTCACCCCTCGCCTCGTCGTCCTCACCCCGTCCTCAACTCGTCCTCTTCACCCCTCGTCCTCCTCACCCCTCACCTCGTCCTCCTTACCCCTCAGCTCGTCTTCCTCACCTCGTCCTCACCCCTCACGTCGTCCGCTTGACCTTTCACCTCGTCCACACCCCTCACCTCATCCTCACCCATCACCTCGTCTTCCTCACCCCTCACCTCATCCGCTTTACCCCTCAGCTCGTCCTCCTCACCCCTCGTCCTCCTCACCCCTCAGCTCGTCTTCCTCACCCCTCACCTCGTCCTCCTCACCCCTCGACTCGTCCTTCTCACCCCTCATCCTCCTCACCCCTCGTCCTCCTCACCCCTCGTCCTCCTCACCCCTCGTCCTCCTCACCCCTCGCCCTCCTCACCCCTCGTCCTCCTCACCCCTCGACTTCGGCACCCCTCGTCCTCCTCACCCCTCGTCCTCCTCACCCCTCGTCCTCCTCACCCCTCGTCCTCCTCACCCCTCGTTCTCTTCACTCCTCGTTCTCCTCACCCCTCTCCTCGTCCTCCTCACCCCTCGTCCTCCTCACCCCTCGTTCTCTTCACTCCTCGTTCTCCTCACCCCTCTCCTCGTCCTCCTTACCTCTCGTCCTCCTCACCCCTCGTCCTCCTCACCCCTCGCTCTCCTCACCCCTCGCTCTCCTCACCCCTCGCTCTCCTCACCCCTCGCTCTCTTCACCCCTCGCTCTCCTCAACCCTCATCCTCACCCCCACACCTCGTTTTTCTTCTCACCCCCCGTCCTCACCCCTCGCTCGTCCACCGCACCCTGCTCCTCACCTCCTCATCCCTCGTCCTCCTCACCCCTCGTCCTCCTCACCCCTCGCTGTCCTCACGCCTCGCTCTCCTCAGCCCTCGCCTCGTCCTCCTCACCCCTCGTCCTCCTCACCCCCACACCTCGTTCTTCTTACTTCTCACCCCCGTTCTCCTCACTTCTCGTTCTCCTCACCCCTCGCTCGTCCACCGCACCCTGCTCCTCATCCTCCTCACCCCTCACCTCGTCCTCCTTACCCCTCACGTCGTCCGCTTGACCCCTCACCTCGTCCTCTTGACCCCTCACCTCGTCCTCTTGACCCCTCACCTCGTTCTCACCCCTCACCTCGTCCACATCACTTGTCCTCAATCCTCACCTCGTTCTCACCCCTCACCTCGTCCTCCTCACCCCCGCAGCTCGTTCTTCTTACTCCTCACCCCTCACTCTCCTCACCCCTCGTCCTCCTCACTCTCTTCCTCCTCACCCCTCGTCCTCCTCACCCCTCACCCCTCGTCCTCCTCACCCCTCGCCTCATCTTCCTCACCCATCGTCCTCCTCACCCCTCGTCCGCCTCACCTTTCACCTCGTCCTCCTCACCCCTCGACTCGTCCTCTCACCTCAGCTCGTCCTCCTCACCCGTCGTCGTCCTCACCGCTCACCTCGTCCTCCTCACCCCTCACCTATCCCTCGCCTCGTCCTCCTCACCCTTAGCTCGTCCTCACTCCTCGTCCTCCGCTCCCCTCGCTGTCCTCTCCATTTGCCTCGTCCTCCTCACCCCACACCTCGTTCTTCTTACCCCTCATCTTGTCCTCCTCACCACTCGACTCGTCCTACTCACCCCTCACCTCACCCTCCTCACCCCTCGTCCTCCTCACCCATTGTCCTCCTCACCCATTGTCCTCCTCACCGCTCGTTCTCCTCATCCCTCGTTCTCCTCACCCCTCAGCTCGTCTTCCTCACCCCTCACCTCGTCCACCCCACTCCGCGCCTCGTCATCCTCACGCCTCGCCCACCTCACCCCTCACCTCGTCCTTCTCACCCACACCGCGTTCTTCTTACCCCTCACCTCTTCCTCCTCACCGCTCGACTCGTCCTCCGCACCCCTCACCTCCTCACCCCTCGTCCTCCTCACCCCTCGTCCTCCTCACCCCTCGCTGTCCTCACGCCTCGCTCTCCTCAGCCCTCGCCTCGTCCTCCTCACCCCTCGTCCTCCTCACCCCCACACCTCGTTCTTCTTACTTCTCACCCCCGTTCTATTCACTTCTCGTTCTCCTCACCCCTCGCTCGTCCACCGCACCCTGCTCCTCATCCTCCTCACCCCTCACCTCGTCCTCCTTACCCCTCACGTCGTCCGCTTGACCCCTCACCTCGTCCTCTTGACCCCTCACCTCGTCCTCTTGACCCCTCACCTCGTTCTCACCCCTCACCTCGTCCACATCACTTGTCCTCAATCCTCACCTCGTTCTCACTCCTCACCTCGTCCTCCTCACCCCCGCAGCTCGTTCTTCTTACTCCTCACCCCTCACGCTCCTCACCCCTCGTCCTCCTCACTCTCTTCCTCCTCACCCCTCGTCCTCCTCACCCCTCACCCCTCGTCCTCCTCACCCCTCGCCTCATCTTCCTCACCCATCGTCCTCCTCACCCCTCGTCCGCCTCACCTTTCACCTCGTCCTCCTCACCCCTCGACTCGTCCTCTCACCTCAGCTCGTCCTCCTCACCCGTCGTCGTCCTCACCGCTCACCTCGTCCTCCTCACCCCTCACCTATCCCTCGCCTCGTCCTCCTCACCCTTAGCTCGTCCTCACTCCTCGTCCTCCGCTCCCCTCGCTGTCCTCTCCATTTGCCTCGTCCTCCTCACCCCACACCTCGTTCTTCTTACCCCTCATCTTGTCCTCCTCACCACTCGACTCGTCCTACTCACCCCTCACCTCACCCTCCTCACCCCTCGTCCTCCTCACCCATTGTCCTCCTCACCCATTGTCCTCCTCACCGCTCGTTCTCCTCATCCCTCGTTCTCCTCACCCCTCAGCTCGTCTTCCTCACCCCTCACCTCGTCCACCCCACTCCGCGCCTCGTCATCCTCACGCCTCGCCCACCTCACCCCTCACCTCGTCCTTCTCACCCACACCGCGTTCTTCTTACCCCTCACCTCTTCCTCCTCACCGCTCGACTCGTCCTCCGCACCCCTCACCTCCTCACCCCTCGTCCTCCTCACCCCTCGTCCTCCTCACCCCTCGTCCTCCTCACCCCTCGTCCTCCTCACCCCTCGTCCTCCTCACCCCTCGTCCTCCTCACCCCTCGCTCTCCTCACGCCTCGCTCTCCTCAGCCCTCGCTCTCCTCAACCCTCGTCCTCACCCCCACACCTCGTTCTTCTCACCCCCCCGTCCTCACCCCTCGCTCGTCCACCGCACCCTGCTCCTCACCTCCTCATCCCTCGTCCTCCTCACCCCTCGCTCTCCTCACCCCTCGCCTCGTCCTCCTCACTCCCACACCTCGTTCTTCTTACTTCTCACCCCCCGTCCTCCTCACTTCTCGTCATCGTCACCCCTCGTCCTCCTCATCCCTCGTCCTCCTCACCCCTCGTCCTCCTCACCCCACACCTCGTTCTTCTTACCCCTCATCTTGTCCTCCTCACCACTCGACTCATCCTACTCACCCCTCACCTCACCCTCCTCACCCCTCGTCCTCACCCATTGTCCTCCTCACCGCTCGTTCTCCTCACCCCTCTTTCTCCTCACCCCTCAGCTCGTCTTCCTCACCCCTCACCTCGTCCACCGCACCCCGCGCCTCGTCATCCTCACGCCTCGCCCGCCTCATCCCTCACCTCGTCCTTCTCACCCACACCGCGTTCTTCATACCCCTCACCTCTTCCTCCTCACCCCTCGACTCGTCCTCACCCCTCGTCCTCCTCACCCCTCGTCCTCCTCACCCCTCGCTCTCCCCTTGCTCTCCTCACCCCTCGCTCTTCTAAACCCTCGTCCTCACCCCCACACCTCGTTTGTCTTCTCACCCCCCGTCCTCACCCCTCGCTCTCACCCCTCGCTCGTCCACCGCACCCTGCTCCTCACCTCCTCACCCCTCGTCCTCCTCACCCCTCGCTCGCCTCACCCCTCGCTCTCCTCACGCCTCGCTCTCTACAGCCCTCACCGCGTCCTCCTCAACCCTCGTCCTCCTCACCCCCACACCTCGTTCTTCTTACTTCTCACCCCCCGTCCTCCTCACCCCTCGTCCTCCTCACCCCTCGCTCGTCCACCGCACCCTGCTCCTCATCCTCCTCACCCCTCACCTCGTTCTCCTTACCCCTCACGTCGTCCGCTTGACCCCTCACCTCATTCTCACCCCTCACCTCGTCCACCTCACTTGTCCTCAACCCTCACCTCGTTCTCACCCCTCACCTCGTCCTCACGCCCACAGCTCGTTCTTCTTACTCTTCACCCCTCACTCTCCTCACCCCTCGTCCTGCTCACCCCTCGTCCTCCTCACCCCTCGTCCTCCTCACCCCTCGTCCTCCTCACCCCTCGTCCTCCTCACCCCTCGTCCTCCTCACCCCTCGTCCTCCTCACCCCTCGACCTCCTCACACCTCGTCCTCACACCTCATCTCGTCCTCCTCACCCCTCACCTCCTGACCTCGTTCTTCTTACCCTTCACCTCGTCCTCACTCCTTGCCTCGTCCTCCTCACCCGCTCCTGACACGGCCAACACACACGCCCATGGCAACCTCACTTAGGGCACGGCACACCGACTTAGCATCACCCTCATTTATACCTCCACGTTTATCGGCCTCGTTCTATCGTGACGGCCAAGACGCTGGACGTTTGTGATAAAGAACTTCGTAGCTCATCGGATTCCTCCTCCAGTGTACAAATAAATAAATATCACGGCTCTGATCTCTTTGCGGCGCCGCAGTGGCGTTCATCACTCGCCGCCTCCCCATGGCACGACTACGACGCCCTCTGTTGGACGCTGTGTGTCATCAACATTGTTGCCTGTGATTACACTAAACACAACGTCGCTGTGTGTGATTACACTAAACACAACGTCGTTGTTAGTGATTACACTAAACACAACGTCGTTGTTAGTGATTACACTAAACACAACGTCGTTGTTAGTGATTACACTAAACACAACGTCGCTGTGTGTAATTACACACAACATCGTTGTGTGTAATTACACTCAACACAATGTCGTTTTGAGTGATTACACTCAACACAACGTTGTTGTTTGTGATTACACTCAACACAACGTCGTTGCGTCTCATCAATATTTTTGTGTGTGATTACACACACAACAACGTTGTGTTTAATCACGCAACAATGTTGCGTGTAATCACTCACATATTGAGTGATTACACACTCGGCGTGTGTCTGTAGCAGTTGTACGTGTGCCACTTGTCGTAGATGTTCGCGGTTTGGTTCCAGCGGCCGCCCTGTTTAATGCTACAGGCGTGTTCACCGCAAAGACACCATGTGCCGTCTGCTTCAGTGGACGTTGAAGATCCCAGCGTCATGGACCAGATTAACCGAATTAAATACAATTGCCCGCAAATTACCCAGTTGGAATATACTGTGCCTAGTAATCATTGCTGGGAAATGTGGTAGAACCCTCCTGAAAAGAGCCAGTAGGGCTATCCTGGGTAAAACTGACCACCCACCCCCTCGTGTGGCATGCTAGCCTTAATAGGTGCTCGCTAACAGCACTTATTTATCGAACAGACTGTTAAATGAAGGGACTGTGTCTTCATTTCAGTCCGTGACTGTGTAACCTGGTACATAAGGCTGCCGCGGTGGTGGGATGTTAACTCCTTCACCTGGTATGCAATAGGTCGTGGGTTCGATCCGGACCCTGACGCCTGTATATTTGGAGTTTGCATGTCTCTCTCTCTCCCGTGGTCGCGTGGATTGTTCTCCAGGTCTTCCATTTTTTCACTCCATATTTAGAAACATGCGTTTAGAGCAGGAGTCTCAAACTCAACTTACCTGGGGGCCGCTGGAGGTAGAGTCTGGGTGAGGCTGGGCCGCATCAAGTATTCCAAAAAAAAGTGCAACTGATCCAATCTTCTCAATCTTTATTAATAACAGTTCAGAACATGAACGGTTCTTCAGAACATAGGCTTCTCTTACCTACTCCATGCTTCCAGAGACCTGGCAGCGCTTCCTCTTCTTACACAGCTGAGCCACATTTGGCTTGAGGGAGGAAGCAATTGAGACCCTCAGTATGGCTTGAAATGCTCATCAGTAAGTTTGGACCTGTACTTTGACTTATTAAAGTTCATGGTGCAAAAGAGCTTTTCACACAGATATGTGCTCCCAAAAAGGCACATGGTCCGCTTGAACATCCTGGAAAGCTCAGGGAAGGTGGGGGTGATATATTTACATGTTTTTATCCCAATACCTGAGTATTTGGGATCTTATTTAGTATGCCCTTGCTATATATTCTGAGAGGTATTTGAAAACTTTATCATTGTTCATGCTTTTTTTTGAGCACTTCGTTTTTCTTATCATTATTAAATTCATCAATCGTGTTCTCTCTCAGGTGTTTATACCTTTCACATTCATAAGTAAAGTGATCTAGATTTTCTTCTTTTTGTTCACATCCTACATATCCTTCTGCTCTACCGAATCTCTCTGGATGCCATTGAGCTAACTCTGGTGTCCATGTTACTCCATCTGTCTTAATTCTTAACATCAAGTGCATTGTCTCATGTTTTATATCTTTTAATTTCTTGCTCTTTTTTATTAAATTGTTCTTGGTAAATTATTTTCTTTTGCGATTGCACATATCTGTCCTTTTTCCTTTTCTTTGTTTCTCTTGTAATAATAATCTATAACTTCTTTATAATATTCAGGTTCTAACCAACATTTGGCTTTTGTTCTTGCCACCCATCTCATGCTATTTGCTATCCATGTAATTATTTTCCCTTTCCTATTGCAACACTCTGTTGTCTTTATTAGGTCACTGATTACACTTGTTGAGTCCGCCCACTTCCTAAGTCCTCCTGTACCTTGCACTGGGTGACAGGATATATTTTCCTTCCACTTGGTGTCACTCTGGAATCACGTTTCAACCAAGTGACTAACGTTGCTAATTCGCGTTGGCTAACTTGTCAACAAACACCGGAAGCTGGCACGAGCCTGAGCTATGGTAAAAAATATAACAATTAAAAAATAAATAAAAAGTTGATGTCAAATAGTGGGCCAGAAAATATCGTTGCGCGGGCCACAATTGGCTTGCGGGCCGCGAGTTTGAGACCCCTGGTTTAGAGTATTTTACTGCTATAAATTTCCACAAGATGAGCCACTCCGTTAAAACTAACATTTGTGACCAGATCGCTTATTAAAAAGAGCTATATGGCTCACTTACCTGGTAAAATAAAAAGTTACATTTCAAATAATCACCACGGTAATGTGTTACCCACACGACCTTGAACTTGAGGCATCGCGCAGAACGCGGCATGCAGTGTGGGGTTAGCTGGGTGGTGCAGGGAGCTGCTACTACTTGCAGAGGGGGGCGGGGCAGGGGGGGACTGAGTCCTCTTGCATAATTGACTTGCGGATTGACCGATGCATAGACGAAAAGATAGCACGTGAATGAATGAGTGTACGGCTGGACTGCAAATGAATGGACAATATTCTTCATCGCCATTTAAAAAAAAACTTTACATTGTAATCCATCACCCTGTACATCTGCTGAACCAACGTATCCTACAGCAGCATATGAGTGTGTTTTCATACTTTGCCTAAGTGTGTGTTTCTTGCGTATGATCGGTATGTGTTTTACGCATGATCCATTTTTGATATCACGCAAGATATTTGCCTGTTTTTCTAATGATCTGCACGTGTTTCACGCATAATCTCTGGGTTTCACACATGTTCTGTGTGGGTGGCCCGGACCACCCTCAGCTGCCTTTTTCTCCCGAGTTGCGATGTGTACACATCGTACCAGATACTAATTTAAGGCTGAACCGACCTCTCGAGATCCAGGACGCAGTGGTGATGGTGGCTGTAAGCGGGAATCGAGCTCGGGTCGCCTCGTCCTCCTCACCCCTCACCTCGTCCTCGCCTCGTCATCTTTACCCCTTAGCTCATCACCCTCACCTCGTCCCTCTCTAACCCCTCGCTCTCCTCACCTCGTCCTCACCCATCACCTCGTCCTCCTCACCCATCGCCTCGTCCTCCTCACCCATCGCCTCGTCCTCCTCAACCCTCGTTCTCACCTCTCGTCTCCTCCTCACCCCTCGCCTCGTCCTCCTCACCCCTCGTTCTCCTCACCTCTCGTTCTCCTCACCCC
The DNA here is from genome assembly GCF_048934315.1 of Petromyzon marinus. Lineage (NCBI taxonomy): Eukaryota > Metazoa > Chordata > Hyperoartia > Petromyzontiformes > Petromyzontidae > Petromyzon > Petromyzon marinus. Next base: position 5,292,422 of record NW_027423057.1, on the reverse strand, counting down.
TCGTCTCGTACTCACCCCTCACTTAGTCCTCCTCACCCCTCACCTCGTCCTCGCCTCGTCCTCCTCACCCCTTGCCTCGTCATCTTTACCCCTCCTCACCCCTCGTCTCGTACTACACCCTCACCTCGTCCTCCTCACCCCTCACCTCGTCCTCCTCGGCTCGTCCTCTTCACCCCTCGTCCTCCTCACCTTGTCCTCCTCACCCCTCAGCTCATCTTCCTCACCTCGTCCTCACCCCTCACGTCGTCCGCTTGACCTTTCACCTCGTCCACACCCCTCACCTCATCCTCACCCATCACCTCGTCTTCCTCACCCCTCACCTCATCCGCTTTACCCCTCAGCTCGTCCTCCTGATCCCTCATCCTCCTCACCCCTCGTCGTCCTCACCCCTCGTCCTCCTCACCCCTCGCCTCATCTTTCTCACCCATCGTCCTCCTCACCCCTCATCCGCCTCACCTTTTACCTCGTCCTCCTCACCCCTCGACTCGTCCTCTCACCTCAGCTCGTCCTCCTCACCCGTCGTCGTCCTCACCGCTCACCTCGTCCTTCTCACCCCTCACCTCTCCCTCGCCTCGTCCTCCTCACCCTTAGCTCGTCCTCACTCCTCGTCCTCCACTCCCCTCGCTGTCCTCACCATTTGCGTCGTCCTCCTCACCCCACACCTCGTTCTTCTTACCCCTCATCTTGTCCTCCTCACCACTCGACTCGTCCTACTCACCCCTCATCTCACCCTCCTCACCCCTCGTCCTCCTCACCCCTCGTCCTCCTAACCCATTGTCCTCCTCACACATTGTCCTCCTCACCGCTCGTTCTCCTCACCCCTCATTCTCCTCACCCCTCAGCTCGTCTTCCTCACCCCTCACCTCACCTCGTCCACCCCACCCCGTGCCTCGTCATCCTCACGCCTCGCCCACCTCACCCCTCACCTCGTCCTTCTCACCCACACCGCGTTCTTCTTACCCCTCACCTCTTCCTCCTCACCCCTCGACTCGTCCTCCTCACCCCTCGACCTCCTCACCCCTCGCTCTCCTCACCCCTCGTCTTCCTCACCCCTCGTCTTCCTCACCCCTCGCTCTCCTCACCCCTCGTCTTCCTCACCCCTCGTTTTCCTCACCCCTCGCTCTCCTCAACCCTCGTCCTCACCTCGTTTTTCTTCTCACCCCCCGTCCTCACCCCTCGCTCGTCCACCGCACCCTGCTCCTCACCTCCTCATCCCTCGTCCTCCTCACCCCTCGTCCTCCTCACCCCTCGTCCTCCTCACCCCTCGCTCTCCTCAGCCCTCGCCTCGTCCTCCTCACCCCCACACCTCGTTCTTCTTACTTCTCACCCCCCGTCCTCCTCACTTCTCGTCCTCCTCACCCCTCACCCCTCGTCCTCCTCACCCCTCACGCCTCATCTTCCTCACCCATCGTCCTCCTCACCCCTCGTCCGCCTCACCTTTCACCTCGTCCTCCTCACCCCTCGTCCGCCTCACCTTTCACCTCGGCTCGTGCTCCTCACCCGTCGCCGTCCTCACCGCTCACCTCGTCCTCCTCACCCCTCACCTCTCCCTCGCCTCGTCCTCCTCACCCTTAGCTCGTCCTCCTCGTCCTCCCCTCCCCTCGCTGTCCTCACCATTTGCCTCGTCCTCCTCACCCCACACCTCGTTCTTCTTACCCCTCATCTTGTCTTCCTCACCACTCGACTCGTCCTACTCACCCCTCACCTCACCCTCCTCACCCCTTGTCCTCCTCACCCATTGTCCTCCTCACCCATTGTCCTCACCGCTCGTTCTCCTCACCCCTCGTTCTCCTCACCCCTCCGCTCGTCTTCCTCACCCCTCACCTCGTCCACCCCACCCCGCGCCTCGTCATCCTCACGCCTCGCCCGCCTCACCCCTCACCTCGTCCTTCTCACCCACACCGCGTTCTTCTTACCCCTCACCTCTTCCTCCTGACCGCTCGACTCGTCCTCCGCACCCCTCACCTCCTCACCCCTCGTCCTCCTCACCCCTCGCTCTCCTCACCCCTCGCTCTCCTCACCCCTCGTCCTCCTCACCCCTCGTCCTCACCCCTCGCTCTCTTCACCCCTCGCTCTCCTCAACCCTCGTCCTCACCCCCACACCTCGGTTTTCTTCTCACCCCCCGTCCTCACCCCTCGCTCGTCCACCGCACCCTGCTCCTCACCTCCTCACCCCTCGTCCTCCTCACCCCTCGTCCTCCTGACCCCTCGCTCTCCTCACGCCTCGCTCTCCTCAGCCCTCGCCTCGTCCTCCTCACCCCTCGTCCTCCTCACCCCCACACCTCGTTCTTCTTACTTCTCACCCCCCGTCCTCCTCACTTCTCGTTCTCCTCACCCCTCGCTCGTCCACCGCACCCTGCTCCTCATCCTCCTCACCCCTCACCTCGTCCTCCTTACCCCTCACGTCGTCCGCTTGACCCCTCACCTCGTCCTCTTGACCCCTCACCTCGTTCTCACCCCTCACCTCGTCCACCTCACTTGTCCTCAACCCTCACCTCGTTCTCACCCCTCACCTCGTCCTCCTCACCCCCACAGCTCGTTCTTCTTACTCCTCACCTCTCACTCTCCTCACCCCTCGTCCTCCTCACCCCTCGTCCTTCTCACCCCTCGTCCTCCTCACCCCTCGCCTCATCTTCCTCACCCATCGTCCTCACCCCTCGTCCGCCTCACCTTTTACCTTGTCCTCCTCACCCCTCGACTCGTCCTCACCTCAGCTCGTCCTCCTCACCCGTCGTCGTCCTCACCGCTCACCTCGTCCTCCTCACCCTTAGCTCGTCCTCACTCCTCGTCCTCCCCTCCCCTCGCTGTCCTCACCATTTGCCTCGTCCTCCTCACTCCACACCTCGTTCTTCTTACCTCTCATCTTGTCCTCCTCACCACTCGACTCGTCCTTCTCACCCCTCACCTCACCTCACCCTTCTCACCCAATGTCCTCACCCATTGTCCTCCTCACCCATTGTCCTCCTCACCGCTCGTTCTCCTCACCCCTCGTTCTCCTCACCCCTCAGCTCGTCATTCTCACCCCTCACCTCACCTTGTCCACCGCACCCCGCGCCTCGTCATCCTCATGCCTCGCCCGCCTCACCCCTCACCTCGTCCTTCTCACCCACACCGCGTTCTTCTTACCCCTCACCTCTTCCTCCTCACCCCTCGACTCGTCCTCCGCACCCCTCATCTCCTCACCCCTCGTCCTCCTCACCCCTCGTCCTCCTCACCCCTTGCTCTCCTCACCCCTCGCCTTGTCCTGCTCACCCCTCGTCCTCCTCACCCCCACACCTCGTTCTTCTTACTTCTCACCCCCCGTCCTCTTCACTTCTCGTCCTCCTCACCCCTCGCTCGTCAACCGCACCCTGCTCCTCATCCTCCTCACCCCTCACCTCGTCCTCCTTACCCCTCACGTCGTCCGCTTGACCCCTCACCTCGTCCTCTTGACCCCTCACCCCTTTGTCACCCCTCACCTCGTCCACCTCACTTGTCCTCAACCCTCACCTCGTTCTCACCCCTCACCTCGTCCTCCTCACCCCCACAGCTCATTCTTCATACTCCTCACCTCTCACTCTCCTCACCCCTCGTCCTCCTCACCCCTCGTCCTCCTCACCCCTCGTCCTCCTCACCCCTCGTCCTCCTCACCCCTCGTCCTCCTCACCCCTCGTCCTCACCCCTCGCCTCATCTTTCTCACCCATCGTCCTCCTCACCCCTCGTCCGCCTCACCTTTCACCTCGTCCTCCTCACCCCTCGACTCGTCCTCACCTCTCACCTCAGCTCGTCCTCCTCACCCGTTGTCGTCCTCACCGCTCACCTCGTCCTCCTCACCCCTCACCTCGTTCTTCTTACCCCTCATCTTGTCCTCACCACTCGACTCATCCTACTCACCCCTCACCTCACCTCACCCTCCTCACCCCTCGTCCTCACCCATTGTCTTCCTCACCGCTCGTTCTCCTCACCCCTCACCTCGTCCACCGCACCCCGCACTTCGTCATCCTCACGCCTCGCCCGCTTCACCCCTCACCTCGTCCTTCTCACCCACACCGCGTTCTTCATACCCCTCACCTCTTCCTCCTCACCCCTCGACTCGTCCTCCTCACCCCTCGTCCTCCTCACCCCTCGTCCTCCTCACCCCTCGCTCTCCTCACCCCTCGCTCTCCTCACCCCTCGCTCTCCTCACCCCTCGCTCTCCTCACCCCTCGCTCTCCTCAACCCTCGCTCTCCTCAAACCTCGTCCTCCTCAACCCTCGACTCGTTCTCCTCACCCCTCGTCCTCCTCACCCCTCGTGCTCCTCACCCCTCGCTCTCTTCACCCCTCGCTCTCCTCACCCCTCGCTCTCCTCAACCCTCGCTCTCCTCACCCCTCGTCCTCCTCACCCCTCGCTCTCCTCACCCCTCGCTCTCCTCACCCCTCGCTCTCCTCACCCCTCGCTCTCCTCAACCCTCGCTCTCCTCAACCCTCGTCCTCACCTCCACACCTCGTTTTTCTTCTCACCCCCCGTCCTCACCCCTCGCTCGTCCACCGCACCCTGCTCCTCACCTCCTCACCCCTCGTCCTCCTCACCCCTCGTCCTCCTCACCCCTCGCTGTCGTCACCCCTCGCTCTCCTCACCCCTCGCTCTCCTCACGCCTCGCTCTCCTCAGCCCTCACCTCGTCCTCCTCACCCGTCGTCCTCCTCACCCCCACACCTCGTTCTTCTTTCTTCTCACCCCCCGTCCTCCTCACCCCTCGTCCTCCTCACCCCTCGCTCGTCAACCGCACCCCGCTCCTCATCCTCCTCACTCCTCACCTCGTCCTCCTTACCCCTCACGTCGTCCGCTTGACCCCTCACCTCGCCCTCTTGACCCCTCACCTCATTCTCACCCCTCACCTCGTCCACCTCACTTGTCCTCAACCCTCACCTCGTTCTCACCCCTCACCTCGTCCTCACCCCCACAACTCGTTCTTCTTACTCCTCACCCCTCACTCTCCTCACCCCTCGTCCTCCTCACTCCTGTCCTCCTCACCCCTCGTCCTCCTCACCCCTCGTCCTCCTCACCCCTCGTCCTCCTCACCCTCGTGCTCCTCACCCCTCGTCCTCCTCACCCCTCGTCCTCCTCACACCTCATCTCGTCCTCCTCACACCTCATCTCGTCCTCCTCACCCCTCATCTCGTCCTCCTCACCCCTCACCTCCTGACCTCGTTCTTCTTACCCTTCACCTCGTCCTCCTCACCCCTTGCCTCGTCCTCCTCACCCGCTCCTGACACGGCCAACGCACACGCCCATGGCAACCTCACTTAGGGCACGGCACACCGACTTAGCATCACCCTCATTTATACCTCCACGTTTATCGGCCTCGTTCTATCGTGACGGCCAAGACGCTGGACGTTTGTGATAAAAAAAACTTCGTAGCTCATCGGATTCCTCCTCCAGTGTACAAATAAATAAATATCACGGCTCTGATCTCTTTGCGGCGCCGCAGTGGCGTTCATCACTCGCCGCCTCCCCATGGCACGACTACGACGCCCTCTGTTGGACGCTGTGTGTCATCAACATTGTTGCCTGTGATTACACTCAACACATCGTTGTTGTTGTTGTTGTAAGTGATTACACTCAACACAACGTCGTTGTGTGTAATTACACTCAACACAACGTCGTTGTGAGTGATTACACTCAACACAATGTCGTTTTGAGTGATTACACTAAACACAACGTTGTTGTTTGTGATTACACTCAACACAACGTCTTTGTTAGTGATTACACTAAACACAACGTCGTTGTGTGTGATTACACACAACGTCGTTGTTTGTGATTACACTCAACACAACGTCGTTGCGTCTCATCAATATTTTTGTGTGTGATTACACACACAACAACGTTGTGTTTAATCACGACAATGTTGTGTGTAATCACTCACATATTGAGTGATTACACACTCGGCGTGTGTCTGTAGCAGTTGTACGTGTGCCGCTTGTCGTAGATGTTCGCGGTTTGAATCCAGCGGCCGCCCTGTTTAATGCTACAGGCGTGTTCACCGCAAAGACACCATGTGCCGTCTGCTTCAGTGGACGTTGAAGATCCCAGCGTCATGGACCAGATTAACCGAATTAAATACAATTGCCCGCAAATTACCCAGTTGGAATATACTGTGCCTAGTAATCATTGCTGGGAAATGTGGTAGAACCCTCCTGAAAAGAGCCAGTAGGGCTATCCTGGGTAAAACTGACCACCCACCCCCTCGTGTGGCATGCTAGCCTTAATAGGTGCTCGCTAACAGAACTTATTTATCGAACAGACTGTTAAATGAAGGGACTGTGTCTTTATTTGAGTCCGTGACTGTGTAACCTGGTACATAAGGGTGCCGCGGTGGTGGGATGTTAACTCCTTCACCTGGTATGCAAGAGTTTGTGGGTTCGATCCGGACCCTGACGCCTGTATATTTGGAGTTTGCATGTCTCTCTCTCTCCCGTGGTCGTGTGGATTGTTCTCCAGGTCTTCCAGTTTTTCCCTCCATATTTAGAAACATGCGTTCAGAGCAGGAGTCTCAAACTCAACTTACCTGGGGGCCGCTGGAGGTAGAGTCTGGGTGAGGCTGGGCCGCATCAAGTATTCCAAAAAAAAGTGCAACTGATCCAATCTTCTCAATCTTTATTAATAACAGTTCAGAACATGAACGGTTTTTCAGAACATAGGCTTCTCTTACCTACTCCATGCTTCCAGAGACCTGGCAGCGCTTCCTCTTCTTACACAGCTGAGCCACATTTGGCTTGAGGGAGGAAGCAATTGAGACCCTCAGTATGGCTTGAATTGCTCATCAGTAAGTTTGGACCTGTACTTTGACTTATTAAAGTTCATGGTGCAAAAGAGCTTTTCACACAGATATGTGCTCCCAAAAAGGCACATGGTCCGCTTGAACATCCTGGAAAGCTCAGGGAAGGTGGGGGTGATATATTTACATGTTTTTATCCCAATACCTGAGTATTTGGGATCTTATTTAGTATGCCCTTTCTATATATTCTGAGAGGTATTTGAAAACTTTATCAATGTTCATGCTTTTTTTGAGCACTTCGTTTTTATTATCATTATTAAATTCATCAATCGTGTTCTCTCTCAGGTGTTTATACCTTTCACATTCATAAATAAAGTGATCTAGATTTTCTTCTTTTTGTTCACATCCTACATATCCTTCTGCTCTACCAAATCTCTCTAGATGCCATTGAGCTAACTCTGGTGTCCATGTTACTCCACCTGTCTTAATTCTTAACATCAAGTGCATTGTCTCATGTTTTATATCTTTTAATTTCTTGCTCTTTTTGATTAAATTGTTCTTGGTAAATTATTTTCTTTTGCGATTGCACATATCTGTCCTTTTTCCTTTTCTTTGTTTCTCTTGTAATAATAATCTATAACTTCTTTATAATATTCAGGTTCTAACCAACATTTGGCTTTTGTTCTTGCCACCCATCTCATGCTATTTGCTATCCATGTAATTATTTTCCCTTTCCTATTGCAACACTCTGTTGTCTTTATTAGGTCACTGATTACACTTGTTGAGTCCGCCCACTTCCTAAGTCCTCTGTACCTTGCACAGGGTGACAGGATATATTTTCCTTCCACTTGGTGTCACTCCGGAATCACGTTTCAACCAAGTGACTAACGTTGCTAATTCGCGTTGGCTAACTTGTCAACAAACACCGGAAGCTGTCACGAGCCTGAGCTATGGTAAAGAAATATAATAACAAAAATAAATAAATAATTGATGGCAAATTGTGGGCCACAAAATATCGTTCCGCGGGCCACAATTGGCCTGCGGGCCGCGAGTTTGAGACCCCTGGTTTAGAGTATTTTACTGCTATAAATTTCCACAAGATGAGCCACTCCGTTAAAACTAACATTTGTGACCAGATCGCTTCTTAAAAAGAGCTATATGGCTCACTTACCTGGTAAAATAAAAAGTTACATTTCAAATAATCACCACGGTAATATGTCACCCACACGACCTTGAACTCATCGCGCAGAACGCGGCATGCAGTGTGGGGTTAGCTGGGTGGTGCAGGGAGCTGCTACTACTTGCAGAGGGGGGCGGGGCAGGGGGGGACTGAGTCCTCTTGCATAATTGACTTGCGGATTGACCGATGCATAGACGAAAAGATAGCACGTGAATGAATGAGTGTACGGCTGGACTGCAAATGAATGGACAATATTCTTCATCGCCATTTAAAAAAAACTTAACATTGTAATCCATCACCCTGTACATCTGCTGAACCAACGTATCCTACAGCAGCATATGAGTGTGTTTTCATACATTGCCTGAGTGTGTGTTTCTTGCGTATGATCGGTATGTGTTTTACGCATGATCCATATTTTATATCACGCAAGATATTTGCCTGTTTTTCTAATGATCTGCACATGTTTCACGCATAATCTCTGGGTTTCACAAATGTTCTGTGTGGGTGGCCGGGACCACCCTCAGCTGCCTTTTTCTCCCGAGTTGCGATGTGTACACATCGTACCAGATACTAATTTAAGGCTGAACCGACCTCTCGAGATCCAGGACGCAGTGGTGATGGTGGCTGTAAGCGGGACTCGAGCTCGGGTCGCCTCGTCCTCCTCACCCCTCACCTCGTCCTTCTCATCCCTCAGCTCGTATTCTTCACCCCTCACCTCGCCCTCACTTCGTCCTCCTCACCCCTCACCTCGTCCTCGCCTCGTCATCTTTACCCCTTGCCTCGTCATCTTTACCCCTTAGCTCATCCTCCTCACCCTCACCTCGTCCTTCTCTAACCCCTCGCTTTCCTCACCTCATCCTCACCCATCACCTCGTCCTCCTCACCCATCACCTCGTCCTCCTCACCCATTGCCTCGTCCTCCTCAACCCTCGTTCTCACCCCTCGCCTCCTCCTCACCCCTCGCCTCGTCCTCCTCACCCCTCGTCCTCCTCACCCCTCACCTCGTCCTTCTCATCCCTCAGCTCGTATTCCTCACCCCTCACCTCGCCCTCACTTCGTCCTCCTCACCCCTCACCTCGTCCTCGCCCTCGTCATCTTTACCCCTTAGCTCATCCTCCTCACCCTCACCTCGTCCTTCTCTAACCCCTCGCTCTCCTCACCTCGTCCCCTCACCCATCACCTCGTCCTCCTCACCCATCGCCTCGTCCTCCTCACCCATTGCCTCGTCCTCCTCAACCCTCGTTCTCACCCCTCGCCTCCTCCTCACCCCTCGCCTCGTCCTCCTCACCCCTCGTTCTCCTCACCCCTCGCCTCGTACTCACCCCTCACTTCGTCCTCCTCACCCCTCACCTCGTCCTCGCCTCGTCCTCCTCACCCCTTGCCTCGTCATCTTTACCCCTCAGCTCATCCTCCTCACCCTCACCTCGTCCTCCTCACCCCTCACCTCGTCCTCCTCTGCTCGTCCTCTTCACCCCTCGTCCTCCTCACCTCGTCCTCCTCACCCCTCAGCTCGTTTTCCTCACCTCGTCCTCACCCATCACGTCGTCCGCTTGACCTTTCACCTCGTCCACACCCCTCACCTCATCCTCACCCATCACCTCGTCTTCCTCACCCCTCACCTCATCCGCTTTACCCCTCAGCTCGTCCTCCTCACCCCTCGTCCTCCTCACCCCTCAGCTCGTCTTCCTCACCCCTCACCTCGTCCTCCTCACCCCTCGTCCTCCTCACCCCTCAGCTCGTCTTCCTCACCCCTCACCTCGTCCTCCTCACCCCTCGACTCGTCCTCCTCACCCCTCGTCCTCCTCACCCCTCGTCCTCCTCACCCCTCGTCCTCCTCACCCCTCGTTCTCTTCACTCGTTCTCCTCACCCCTCTCCTCGTCCTCCTCACACCTCATCTCGTCCTCCTCACACCTCATCTCGTCCTCACCCCTCACCTCCTGACCTCGTTCTTCTTACCCTTCACCTCGTCCTCCTCACCCCTTGCCTCGTCCTCCTCACCCGCTCCTGACACGGCCAACGCACACGCCCATGGCAACCTCACTTAGGGCACGTCACACCGACTTAGCATCACCCTCATTTATACCTCCACGTTTATCGGCCTCGTTCTGTCGTGACGGCCAAGACGCTGGACGTTTGTGATAAAGAACTTCGTAGCTCATCGGATTCCTCCTCCAGTGTACAAATAAATATCACGGCTCTGATCTCTTTGCGGCGCCGCAGTGGCGTTCATCACTCGCCACCTCCCCATGGCACGACTACGACGCCCTCTGTTGGACGCTGTGTGTCATCAACATTGTTGCCTGTGATTACACTCAACACAACGTTGTTGTTGTAAGTGATTACACTCAACACAACGTCGTTGTTAGTGATTACACTAAACACAACGTCGTTGTTAGTGATTACACTAAACACAACGTCGTTGTTAGTGATTACACTAAACACAACGTCGTTGTGAGTGATTACACTCAACACAATGTCGTTTTGAGTGATTACACTCAACACAACGTTGTTGTTTGTGATTACACTCAACACAACGTCGTTGCGTCTCATCAATATTTTTGTGTGTGATTACACACACAACAACGTTGTGTTTAATCACACAACAATATTGCGTGTAATCACTCACATATTGAGTGATTACACACTCGGCGTGTGTCTGTAGCAGTTGTACGTGTGCCGCTTGTCGTAGATGTTCGCGGTTTGAATCCAGCGGCCGCCCTGTTTAATGCTACAGGCGTGTTCACCGCAAAGGCACCATGTGCCGTCTGATTCAGTGGACGTTGAAGATCCCAGCGTCATGGACCAGATTAACCGAATTAAATACAATTGCCCGCAAATTACCCAGTTGGAATATACTGTGCCTAGTAATCATTGCTGGGAAATGTGGTAGAACCCTCCTGAAAAGAGCCAGTAGGGCTATCCTGGGTAAAACTGACCACCCACCCCCTCGTGTGGCATGCTAGCCTTAATAGGTGCTCGCTAACAGCACTTATTTATCGAACAGACTGTTAAATGAAGGGACTGTGTCTTCATTTGAGTCCGTGACTGTGTAACCTGGTACATAAGGGTGCCGCGGTGGTGGGATGTTAACTCCTTCACCTGGTATGCAATTGGTCGTGAGTTAGATCCGGACCCTGACGCCTGTATATTTGGAGTTTGCATGTCTCTCTCTCTCCCGTGGTCGCGTGGATTGTTCTCCAGGTCTTCCAGTTTTTCCCTCCATATTTAGAAACATGCGTTCAGAGCAGGAGTCTCAAACTCAACTTACCTGGGGGCCGCTGGAGGTAGAGTCTGGGTGAGGCTGGGCCGCATCAAGTATTACAAAAAAGTGCAAGTAATCCAATCTTCTCAATCTTTATTAATAACAGTTCAGAACATGAACGGTTCTTCAGAACATAGGCTTCTCTTACCTACTCCATGCTTCCAGAGACCTGGCAGCGCTTCCTCTTCTTACACAGCTGAGCCACATTTGGCTTGAGGGAGGAAGCAATTGAGACCCTCAGTATGGCTTGAAATGCTCATCAGTAAGTTTGGACCTGTACTTTGACTTATTAAAGTTCATGGTGCAAAAGAGCTTTTTCACACAGATATGTGCTCCCAAAAAGGCACATGGTCCGCTTGAACATCCTGGAAAGCTCAGGGAAGGTGGGGGTGATATATTTACATGTTTTTATCCCAATACCTGAGTATTTGGGATCTTATTTAGTATGCCCTTTCTATATATTCTGAGAGGTATTTGAAAACTTTATCATTGTTCATGCTTTTTTGAGCACTTCGTTTTTCTTATCATTATTTAATTCATCAATCGTGTTCTCTCTCAGGTGTTTATACCTTTCACATTCATAAATAAAGTGATCTAGATTTTCTTTTTGTTCACATCCTACATATCTTTCTGCTCTAACGAATCTCTCTGGATGCCATTGAGCTAACTCTGGTGTCCATGTTACTCCACCTGTCTTAATTCTTAACATCAAGTGCATTGTCTCATGTTTTATATCTTTTAATTTCTTGCTCTTTTTGATTAAATTGTTCTTGGTAAATTATTTTCTTTTGCGATTGCACATATCTGTCCTTTTTCCTTTTCTTTGTTTCTCTTGTAATAATAATCTATAACTTCTTTATAATATTCAGGTTCTAACCAACATTTGGCTTCTGTTCTTGCCACCCATCTCATGCTATTTGCTATCCATGTAATTATTTTACCTTTCCTATTGCAACACTCTGTTGTCTTTATTAGGTCACTGATTACACTTGTTGAGTCCGCCCACTTCCTAAGTCCTCTGTACCTTGCACAGGGTGACAGGATATATTTTCCTTCCACTTGGTGTCACTCCGGAATCACGTTTCAACCAAGTGACTAACGTTGCTAATTCGCGTTGGCTAACTTGTCAACAAACACCGGAAGCTGTCACGAGCCTGAGCTATGGTAAAAAAATATAATAAATAAAAATAAATAAATAATTGATGGCAAAATAGTGGGCCACAAAATATCGTTCCGCGGGCCACAATTGGCCTGCGGGCCGCGAGTTTGAGACCCCTGGTTTAGAGTATTTTACTGCTATAAATTTCCACAAGATGAGCCACTCCGTTAAAACTAACATTTGTGACCAGATCGCTTCTTAAAAAGAGCTATATGGCTCACTTACCTGGTAAAATAAAAAGTTACATTTCAAATAATCACCACGGTAATGTGTTACCCACACGACCTTGAACTTGAGGCATCGCGCAGAACGCGGCATGCAGTGTGGGGTTAGCTGGGTGGTGCAGGGAGCTGCTACTACTTGCAGAGGGGGGCGGGGCAGGGGGGGACTGAGTCCTCTTGCATAATTGACTTGCGGATTGACCGATGCATAGACGAAAAGATAGCACGTGAATGAATGAGTGTACGGCTGGACTGCAAATGAATGGACAATATTCTTCATCGCCATTTAAAAAAAACTTAACATTGTAATCCATCACCCTGTACATCTGCTGAACCAACGTATCCTACAGCAGCATATGAGTGTGTTTTCATACATTGCCTGAGTGTGTGTTTCTTGCGTATGATCGGTATGTGTTTTACGCATGATCCATATTTGATATCACGCAAGATATTTGCCTGTTTTTCTAATGATCTGCACGTTTTTCACGCATAATCTCTGGGTTTCACAAATGTTCTGTGTGGGTGGCCGGGACCACCCTGAGCTACCTTTTTCTCCCGAGTTGCGATGTGTACACATCGTACCAGATACTAATTTAAGGCTGAACCGACCTCTCGAGATCCAGGACGTACTGGTGATGGTGGCTGTAAGCGGGAATCGAGCTCGGGTCGCCGGATTCATTGTTGCGCAGCGTGCTAAACCCACACGCTCACAGACAGGACTCCAGCTCATCCACCTCGCACACCTTTGCCAGGAACTTCCAATTGTGGAGCGACGAGCAAATGAAGCGACCCGACCTCCCCTCGGGATACGATGGCTGGCAGGTGGTTGAAGCTATCCGGCAGGAAGCGAGTGCAGGTAACGCTCACCTGAGCGTTGCGAGGCGTGCCCCGCAGGTGGTATCACGTGGGACGATGGATGTGCGACCACGCTATGGCCCTTTCACGATTCCGCTGCTGTATGGGGACCGCCACAACCTAGCGGATCGTTGCGGTGTATTTGACCATACTTCACCACGCTGGTTGGTTGCAGGTGTGGGGAGCGGCACAGTGCAAGGGTTCATGTTGCTGGACTGCCCCTTTTCTGATCATGTGACCCTTGCCAGATTAATTCTGCAAATGCGCAATCGCCGAGCCATGCGACAGCATCCCCGGTTTGCCACGTGTAGCTCTTGTAGACGATGACAACAAACACGCACCCTGCTCTACGGAGCCTGACAGCAGTCATGATGGTGGTGGTTTGCGTGGTACCTTACCATCAGACAAAAAAACTAAACAATTTTGTATTTTACCCGGTAAAGCTCACTGAGCTACATAGATGTTTCTCTGAAGCGACCTGGCTATCACAAATGATAACTCAACGAAGTGGCTTATCACGCGGAAATGTATTCTAGCCTCGATATTACAGCTGAATACAAATCCTCTGAGGGTACCCACGAGCCCTGGCAGCAAGGGGGCAGTTGGCAGATGGTAAGGGGCCAAGGAGCAAGGGGGAGGATGGAGAAGGGCAGTGGGGAGTGGAGCAGTGGTGTGGCACGTTCGAGTGATGCAAATATTAACTGATTTGTATTGAATACAACTAGAACAATTTACACCGGTGCGTTGATCGATATGATGTTGGTTATAATGTTAACGATAATTATGTTGAGATTAGGATATGCAGGAGATAGTGAATATAATGATAATGTCTCTACGCATGGTGATGGTAGAGATCTATTAATCTGGTGATGATGTAATGATGATGGCTTGGCAAGTTGAAGATGGTGATGATAGTGCTCCTGCTGGTGGTGGTAATTCAGATGATGATTATGATGCTGCGACTTGCTGTAGCTGCTTATAATAATAATGATGCTGCATTTGCTGCTGACGATGATGATCCCCCCCACCCTCGTCCACCTCCGCAGGTTTAGAGGATCGCCGCATGGTGGTGCAAGCACTGAGCCTGCTGAAGCGCGGGAGTGCGGAGAGGCGACCCCGCGAGATGGAATCAGGAGGGACAGGGTCCTCCTGGGGGGATATCGTGAGCGGCGCAGGGGGTCCTAGCGGGGTCGAGAGGGGAGGAGACACAGCGGATGGACACCTCATTGTTCCCCCCGACGGGGACCCTAATGGGGCCCCAGTGGGCGGGGACTCGGGTGGGAGATAACGGCCGAGGTTCGCGTGGCGAGAACAAACGCGCGACCCCGTGTGCGCGTGAGCGTGCGGGGCCACGAGGGCACGTACACGGGACCCAACCTCGGCGGGTTCGAGGAGGAGGAGGCCCTCCTGGAGCTTGGACTGCACTGAGGCTTGAGACGGAGGTAGGTGGCTGAGGGGTTGGGTGAGCGACAGGTTGGGTGAGTGAAGGAGGCATTGATTGATTGCGTGGGTAGAGGGTGAGTGGGTAATGTTGAGTGAGCGGGTGTATGTGGTTGAGTTAGTTGGTAGGTGGCCGAGTGGGCGAATGTGGGAGGTTGAGGGTGTGAATGAATGGTTGGATGAGAGAGTGGGTTGGTGAGTAGGTGGGTGAGTGTGGGAGGTCGAGTGGGTGAGTGAGGGGGGTCGAGTGGGTGAGTGAGACGGATGGTGAGTGGGTGGGGGAGTTTGAGTGGGTGAGTGGATGCATGGGTGATTTGGTAAGTGCATTGTTAATTGTGTAAATGGCTCGGTGAGTTAGTGAGTGCGTGCATGGGTGGGTAAGTGAGAGGATGAGTGGGTTGGGGAGTGCGTGAGTGGGTTGGGGAGTGCATAAGTGGGTGGGGGAGTGAGTGGGGGAGCGAGTGGGTGGGTTAGTGATTTAATCAATCATCGTGTGATTGAATGGCTGAACGGAGGGGTAGGTGAATGAGTGTTTGTGGTTTAGTGAGTGTGTGTGTGGATGAGTTGGTGGGTGAGTGGATGATTGTGGGAGGTTGAGGGGGTGAGTGGATGTGTAATTTAATGGTTGTATGGGTGGGTGAGCGTGGGAAGTTAAGTGGCTGTGTGAATGAGTGAAGGGGTGGGTGAGTTGAGTGGGTAGGTTGTTGGATAATTGGGGTGAGTGAGTGGGTGAATTATTGGGTGGCTGAGTGGGTGTGCGGGTGAGTTAGGGGGTGGGTCAGTATGGGTGGATGGGTGATGGAGTCGGTGATTGAGTTTGTAAATTGAGTGGGTGATTGAGTAGTAGGGTGAGAGTGGGAGGTTGGGTGGGTGGAGGTGAGGGGTTGCGTGAGTGAGGGGTTGGGTGAGTTGGTGGGTGGGTGAATGAGTGGATTGATCAGTTAGTGTGTGGTTGAGTGGGTGGTTGTCTGAGTGGGTGAGAAGATGGGTCGTTGAGTGAGTGGATGGGTTATAGATTAAGTGGGTGGTTGTGTGATTGATTGGCTGAGCAAAGGGGTGAATTAGTGGATTTGTGTGGTTGAGTTACTGGTTAGGTGGGTGAGTGCATGAGTGTGGGAGGTTGAGAGTTCGTTGGTGAGTGTTTGAGTTAGATATTGAGTTGGTGGTTATGTGATTGAGTAGGTGAGCGGAGGATTGGGTGAGTGAATAGATGTTTATGTTTGAGTTAGTGGGTGGGTGATTGGATGAGTGGGTGGGTGATTGGATGAGTGGGAGGGTAATTGGATGAGTGGGAGATTTAAATGGTGAGTGAATGGGTGATTGAATGCTTGGATGGGGGGTGAGTGATTGAATTGGTGGGTACGAGATTGAGTGGGTGGCTGGGTGAGTGGGTGAGATGATGGGTGGGTTAGTGAGGTGATGATGGGTGGGTTAGTTGATGTGTGAGTGGGTGGGTTAGAGATTCAGTGGGAGGGAGGGTGGGTGAGTGGTTACGTGGCTCGTGGGTGAGTAGCTCAGTGGCTGGTTGAATTGGTGAGTTAATTTGTGCGTGATTGATTTGGTGAATGGGTGAGTGAGTGGATGGATGAGGGAATGGATGAGTGAGACGGTGAGTGCGTTGGTGAGTGATTGAGTTAGTGGGTACGAGATTGGATGACCGTGGAAGGTTGGGTTGGTGAGTGAGTGGATGGATGTGAGAGGTTCAGTGGGTGAGTTATTGCGGTTAAGTATGGAGGGGGTGGGTAAGTGAAGGGGTGGTTCAGTGAGTGGGTGAGTGAGTGGATGGTTGGTGAGTGAGTGGGGTGAGTGAATGCGTGGGTGAGCAAGTGAATGAGTTGGTGAGTGGTTGTGTGAGTAGTGGGTGAGTGGGTGGTGAGTGAGTGGATATTTGTGGGTGATTTAGTCGGTGGGTGATTTGGTGAGTATGGGAGCTTGAAGCAGTGAATGGTTAGGTGAGTGAGGGGTGGGTGAGTGAGTAGATGAATTAATTAGTTAGTGGGAGCACTCGTGGGTGGGTGAGTGAGTGGGTGAGAAATTGAGTCAGTTGGTGGGTGGGTGGTTCCGTGGGTAGTGCGTCTTGGGTGAGTAGGTCAGTGGCTCGGTGAGTTCCTGAATTAATGGGTGGGTTAGTGAGTTGATGGGTGAGTGAGTGGGAAAGCGCATTGGTAAGTGTGAGGGTGAGTGGGTGGGTGGTTGCATGAGTGTGGTTTAGATATTTTAGTGGGTGGCTTTTTGAGTGGATGAGTTCGAGTGGGTCAGTGGTTGCGTTAGTGGGTGGTTGAGCTAGTGGGTTAGAAATTGAATGGGTGGCAGAGTGAGTGAGTCCTGGGTGAGTTAATGAGTTGGTGGGTCGGTCAGTGGGTGAGTGTCTGGATGGGTGATTGAGTAAGTCGGTGAGTGAGGAGTTGGGTGAGTGATGGGTTGGGTATGTGTGTTTTTGGTTCGCGAGTTTGTGGGTGAGTGGGTCAGTTCTTGGTTGGGTGAGTGAGTTCGTTGGTGAGTGTTTGAGTTAGTATGTTGGTGGGTGAGTGTGTAGTTTAGTGAGTGAGTGATTTAGAGATTAAGTGGGTCATAGGGTGAGTGGGTGGGTGAGCAAGTGGGTAACTGAGTGAGTGGTTGGGTGGGTCGGTGAGTTGTTGACTGAATGGGGTCAGAAAGTAGGTGAGTCAGTGAATGGGTGAGTGACTGCTGGGTGGGTAAGTTAATGTGGGAGGTTGAGTGGGTAAGTTAGCTTGTGAGTGATTGGGTGAGTCAAAGAGTGGGGCGCTACGGTGGTGAAATGTTCACTAGCTCGCCTAGTATACATGAGGTTGTGGATTCGATTGCGATCCTGCCGCCTGTATATTTGGAGTTCGCATGTTCTCCGCCTGGTCGTGTGGATTTTGCTCCGGGTCCTTTCCGCTGCATTTAGAATCAACATGCCTTTTGAGGATTTGGCTGCAATAAATGTATGTGATAAGCCACTTCGTTTATCTATCATTTGTAGCCAGGCCGATTCTGAAAAGGGTCTATATAGCTCAATGGGCCTTACCTGGTGAAATAAAAAGTAGTATATTTTAGGGGGTGGGTGGCTGGTTGGGTCGGTAGGTCGGTTAGAGGTTGAGTGGGCGGCAGGGTGAGTGGGTGGCAGGGTGAGTGGGTGAGTAGGTAAGTAGCTGGGTGAGCGGGTGGACTGGTGAGTGTGCGAGTTAGAGATTGAGTGGGTGGATGGGTGGGTGTGTAAGTGGATGCGTCGGTAAGTGGTTGAGTTGGTGGCAAGGTGCGGGTTTTTGAGTGGGTGGGTGTTTGAGTGGGTAGGTGGCTGAATGGGTGGGTGAGTGGGTGACTGAGTCAAGAAAGTGGAGCGCCATGGTGGTGAGATATTAACTACCTCGCCTTTTGTACAGGAGGTTGTGGGTTCGATCTCGATTATGACGCCTGTATATTTGGAGTGTGCATGTTCTCCTTGTGGTTGCATGGAATTTTCTGCGAGTCCTCCGGGTTTTCTCTCCATATTTAGAAACATGCATTTCGAGGTTTTGGCTGTTCTCGAACTCACCCACTCAACTACTAAAGCCACCCACCAACCCACTCACAAACCCGCTCACCCTACCATGCACTCAATTTCTAATCAACGCACTCACGCACACACCCACTCACTCAACCACTCATCCACGCACCCACCTACACACGCACTCACTAACTTATTTGAGCAGTCATTTGTGGCCGCGTCGCTTATGAAAAAATCTATATAGCTCCGTGGGCCTTTCCTGGTAAAATTAAAATAGTTTAACATGTAGGCTTTCGCGACCAATATTATTCATAATAAAGGTTTTTGGGTTAGATCGCGTTTATTTATAAATGTGTCGTAACCCTCCACCACCCGACACGGCCAATCAGCAAAAAAAGTGTCACGTTGACAAAAGACAAATAGTGAATTATTTGTCTTTTGTCAACGTGACACTTTTTTTTGCTGATTGGCCGTGTCGGGTGGTGGAGGGTTACGACACATTTATAAATAAACGCGATCTAACCCAAAAACCTTTATTATGAAAATTAAAATAGTTAAATTTTAGTTTACAGTTGGGTGAGTGGGCGGTGAGTGCGTCGGTCGGTGAGTGAATGGGTGGTTAAGTAAGTAGGTGAGGGGCTGGGTGAGTTGTTGGGAGATTGAGTGGGTCACAGTGTGAGTGGGTGGGTTGGAGCGTGAGTTGGTCACTGAATGAGTGGGTGGGTGAGGTGAGTGGGTGGGTAGGTTGGGTGGTTGGGTGGGTGGGTGAGTGCGTTAGTGAGTGCATGTGTAGGTGGGTGCGTGGATGAGTGGTTGAGTGAGTGAGTGGGTGTGTGCGTGAGTGCGTTGATTAGAAATTGAGTGCATGGCAGGGTGAGCGGGTTTGTGAGTGGGTTGGTGGGTGTCTTTAGTAGTTGAGTGGGTGAGTTCGAGAATTGTACGCCACTGTGGCGAGATGTTAGCTACGTCGCCTGGTATTTTGGAGTTCGTAGGTTCCATCCCAACCCTGATGCTTGCATATTTGGGGTTTGCATGTGCTCTATGGTCACGTGGATTTCGACTCCACATTTAGAAACATTCATTTATCGGATTTGGCTGCTATACATTACTATGTGATAGGCCACTTAGTGAAGCTCTCATTTGTGGCCAGGTTACTTTGGAAAAATATTTTATATAGCTCTGTGGGTCTTACCTGGTAACTTAAAAAATAGTTGAATTTAGTCAGTTTGGATTAGCGAGTAGGTGGAATGTTGAGTGCGTGGGTTAGAGATTGATTTTGTGGCAGGGTGAGTGGCTGGGTGAGTTTGTGATTGGTTGGGTGGGTGAGTGTGTGAGTTAGACATTGAGTTGGTGGATGGGTGGGTGTGTGAGGGAGTGAATAGGTGACCTGGTGGGTGAGTGGATTGTTGAGTGAGTGGGTTGTTGAGTTAGGGAGTGGGTGGGCTGGTAAGTGGGTTGGTGAATTAGTTTGTGGGTGTGTGGGTGAGTCAGTCGGTTAGAGATTGATTTGGTTAGTGTGTTGAGGAGTTCCCGACGACGACTCGGAGACGGCTTGAAGGTAAGGGCTTTCGCCAAAGGTTTATTAAGTATATTATAATAACACAAAGGGTGTGACAACTTCCCAGGGGTTAGGGGTCCTACACTAAGTCCTAGTCCAGCCCGGCTACCTCCAGTCTCTTTCCCTCGAGTCGGATGGGGGAACTTGCCAACCCCACCGACCGGGAAGAGCAGCACCTCCTACGGCTACCACCGGCTTCACTCCTGACTCTTCGTCGATCCCTCTCTACCCCTGGTTCCCTCTCCACCCTTCTCACTCTACCCGTTCCCACAGTGACCCCGGTTTCGTCACGGGGTCCCCCTTAAATACTAGAGGAGACATGACGTCATCGAGCCGCCCAGCACGCATGACGCCACGTTCCGTGACGTCATCGCACTAGACGGCACACATGACGTCACGTCCCAATTTTACTCTACAAGTGGTTTGTGTGTGGGTGGGTGGGTGTTTGAGTGGGTGGTTGAGTTAAAGATTGGAATGTCAAGGTGGCAAAATTTTAAGAACCTCGCCTGGATATTTAGAGTTTGCACGTTCTCCCCCGTGGTTGCATGGAATTTTCTCTGGGTACTCCAGGTTGCCCCTCCACATTTAGAAACATGCATTTATAGACTTTGACTGCTATAACGTTCTATGTGAAAAGCCATTCCATTGAGCAATCATTTGTACTCTGCTTGTTTCTGAAAAAGATGTATATAGCATGGGCCTTACCTAGTAAAGTAAAAAAAAGCTACATTTTTATTTGGTGTGTAGATGGGCGGTTTTGTGGGTGGGTGCGTGGATGAGTGAGTGCGACGTTCGATGGGTAGTAGGTGAGAGGCTTGGTGAGTGAGTGTGGATTAGAGATTGAGTGCGTGGCTTGGCGAGTGCGTGGCTGGGTGAGTGAGTGTGTGCAAGGATCGGTGGTTGAATTAATGGATGGTTGAGTTAGTGGGTCGGTGTTTGAGTGTGTGGTTTCGTGGGTGGGAGAGTCAGAGAATGGAGTGTCATGGTGGCAAGATGTTAACTACCTCGCCGGGTATACAGGATGTTGTGGGTTCGATTCCACATTTAGAAACATGCATTTAGAGGAGTTGGCTGCTATGAATGTATACGTGATAAGCCACTCTGTTGAGCTATCATTTGTGGCGAAGTTGCTTCTGAAAATTATCCATATATCTCAGTGGGCCTTGCCTGGTAAAACAAACAATTTATATTTAGGCTGTGTTGGCGAGTGGTCGGGTTGGTGAATTAGTGGGTGAGTTAGTGGGTGGGTTAATAATTGGATGGGTGAGTTCATGAGTGGGTGGGTGAGGGTGGGTCAGTGGGTGTGTTAGTGGGTACGGGTTTGAGAGGGTGGCTGGGTGAAAAGGTGGGTGGGTGAGGGATTGGGTGGGTGGGTGGTTTGGTGCGTGGGTGAGTGAGCAGGTTGGTGGGTGAGTGAGCAGGTGGGTGGGTGAGTGAATGGATGTTTGTGTTTGAGTTAGTGGGTGGGTGATTGGATGAGTGGGAGGTTGAAAAGGTGAGTGGATGGGTGATTTAATGCTTGGGTGGGTGAGTGGTTACGTGGGTAGTGGGTCGTGGCTGGCTGAGTTGGTGTGTGAGTGTGTCGGTGAGTGAGTTGGTGAATGGGAGGGTGGGTGAGTGATTAGAGTTAATGGGTAGAAGATTGAGTGAATAAGAAGATGGGTGAGTTGGTGAGTGTTTGGGTTAGAGATTGAGTTGGTGGTTATGTGATTGAGTAGGTGAGTGGAGGGATGGGTGAGTGAATGGGTGTTTGCGTTAGTGGGTGGGTGATTGGATGACTGTGCGAGGTTGAAGGGATGAGTCGATGGGTGATTAAATGGTTGGATGAGAGGGTGGGTTGGTTAGTGGGTGGGTGAATGTGGGAGGTTCAGTGGGTGAGTTATTGGGTGAGTGTGTGGATGAGTGAAGGGTTCGGTGAGTGAGGGGGTGGGTGAGTGAATGTATGGATGGGTGAGTGAGTGGGGTGAGTGAATAGTTGGTTTAGTGAGTGGGTAGGTGGTGAGTGGGGGAGGTTGAGTCGGTGAGTTTATGCGCGAGTGGTTGCTGAGTGGGTTGGCGGGTAGGCGAATGGGTTGGCTGGTAGGTGAGTGGGTTGGCTGGTAGGCGAATGGGTTGGCTGGTAGGTGAGTGGGTTGGCTGGTAGGTGAGTGGGTTGGCGGGTAGGTGAGTGGGTTGGCGGGTAGGTGAGTGGATTGGCTGGTAGGTGAGTGGGTTGGCGGGTAGGTGAGTGGGTTGGTGGGTAGGTGAGTGGGTTGGCGGGTAGGTGAGTGGGTTGGCGGGTAGGTGAGTGGGTTGGCGAATAGGTGAGTGGGTTGGTGGGTGGGTGAGTGAGTGGGTGGCAGTGGGTGTAGTGGAGTTGTAGCCTCAGTAGTGGGTGAGTGACTGGGTGAGTATGTGGGTGGATGAGTTCGTGGCAGGAGAGTTAGTGGATGCGATAGTGAGTTAGTGCATGAGTGGGTGAGGGGATGGGTGAGTTAGTGGTTGGATGATACGGTGAGTTTGTGAGTGCGTGGGTAGGTATTTGAGTGAGTGGATTGTTGAGTGAGTGGATGGGATGTTGAGTGAGTGAGTGGGTGGTTGGGTTGGTTCGTGACTTTGTGGGTGGGTGAGAAGGTGAGTTCGTGGGTGAGAGAGTGAACGAATGCCTGTTAATACGTGGGTGGATGAGTAGGTGGGTGTGGAGGTTGGTGAGTGAGTGGGTGGGTTAGAGATTGAGTGGGTGGTTGTGTGACGGAGTGGGTGGTTGTGTGATTGAGTGGGTGAGTGGACGGGTGAGTGTGTGGATATTTGTGGTTGATTAAGTCGGTGGCTGATGCGAGCAGTGTGGGAGCTTGAAGGGAGTGAGTGGTTAGGTGAGTGAGGGGTGGGTGAATGAGTTAGTAGGAGCGCTAGTGGGTGGGTGAGTGATTAAGTGAGTGAGTTGTGTGGCTGAGTGAGTGACTGGATGGGTGGATGACTGGGTGAGTGAGTGGGAGAGTGATTGAGTAAGTGAGTCAAGCGGGTGGGTGGCTGGGTGAGAAATTGAGTCAGTTGGTGGGAGAATGGGTGAGTAGTTACGTGTGTAGTGCGTCGTGGGTGAGTAGGTCAGTGCCTGGGTGAGTTTTTGAATAATGGGTGGGTTCGTGAGTTGATGGGTTGGGTCAGTGATGTGGTGCGTGGGTGATTGAGTGGATGGATGAGTGAGTGAGTGGGTGAGTGCATTGGTAAGTGTGAGGGTGTTTGAGTTAGTGGGTGGGTGATTGGATGAGTGTGCAATGTTGAAGGGGTGAGTGGGGATGAGTAATTGAATGGCTGGATGAGAGGGTGGGTTGGTGAGTGGGTGGGTGAATGTGGGGGGTTGAGTGGGTGAGTGTGTGGATGAGTGAGGGTTTGGGTGAGTGAGGGGTTTGGTGAGTGAAGGGGTCGGTCAGTTCGTGGGTTAGTGAATGGATGGAATGGGTGGGTGAGTGAATGGGTGGTTGACCGAGTGAGTGAGTGGATGGGTGGATGAGTGAGTGGGTGGGCAAGCGGGTGAGTTGTTGCATGGGTAATGGGTGAGTGGGTGGTGAGTAGGTGTATGTGGTTGACTTAGTGGGAGGGTGGGTGAGTGGATGAGTGTGGGAGGTTGAGGGTGTGAGTGAATCGGTGAGTCAGTGGCTGAATGAGAGGATGGATGGATTGGAGAATGAGTGTGTGAGTGTGGTATGTTGAGTGGATGAGTTAATGTGTCGGTGTGTAGCTGAATGAGTGGGTGGGTGAGTGAGTGGGTGGCTTATTGAGTTAGTGGGGTGAGTGAGTGAGTGGGGGTGAATAGGTGGGTGGCTGAGTGGATGGTTGGTTGAAGTGAATGAGTGTTTGGGTTGGTTAGGGAGTTTGTGGGTGGGTCAGTTGGTGAGTTATTGGGTGGGTGGGTTGGTGATTGAGTCTGTGGGTGAGTGAGTGGGAGGGTGAGTGAGTGGGTGGGTGAGTGAGTCTGTGCATAAGTGTGTGGGTGGGTGAGTGGGTGGGTGGGTGAGTGAGCTCGTGGGTACAAGATTGAGTGGGTTGCTTGATGAGTGCGTCAGGATGGGTGAGTTTGTGGGTGGGCGGGCAGGTTAGAGATTGAGTAAGTGGGTAAGCTAGTGGGTGGGTTAGAGATCGAGTGGGTGAGCGGAGGGGTGAGTGAATGAGTGAGTGATTTGTGGGTGTGGTTGGATGACAGGATGGGTTTTTGATTGGGCGGGTGCAATGGCAGAGCCAGGATTTTCAGGTAGGGGGGAAACCCCTCCAGCAATGAAAAATCATAGGAGTTGTTAGTAAGTAAGAACTTGTCCCTTGCTTTTTATTCAACGGGTGTCCAGCGATGGCGCAGCCATCGATCGAGGGTCGGATTCGAACGTGTTGTGTGATCGGCATCGCGCTCACTAAAGGTGAATGCCTTGCGGGAAGTTGTGTACTATGCGCAACTTCGCACAATTCTGTGAGTCACTTATAACTGCTTTGCCGTTACTTATTGCCAATTATGGACTCAGACTCTTATCCTATCATCTCATAGAGTTCCTGGCACGTAATAATATGCTACACAGTGGCAGTAGGGGTTGCAAAATGCCGATTTATTACTAATAAACACCAATGATCCGATCGAAATTAGGGATTTTGGTCGGATCATTGGGGGGGGGCACGTGCCATTACACCCCCCCCCCCCCCACTGGCGGAGTGGATGGGTGGGTGAGTGTGGGAGGTTGAGTCGGTGAGTTTATGCGTGAGTGTGGCTGAATGAGTGGGTGGGTATGTGAGTGAGTAGTTGGGTGGGTTAGTGGGTGGGTGAATTGGTTGGTGGGTGTGTGAGTGGGTTTGTGGATGGGTTAGTGGGTTGGCGGGAAGGGGAGTGGGTTGGCGGGTGGGTGGATGAGGGGGTTGGCGGGTGGGTTAGTGGGTTGGCAGGGAGTGGGTTGGGGGGTAGGTGAGTGGGTTGGGGGGTAGGTGAGCGGGTTGGCGGGTAGGTGAGTGGGTTGGCGGGTAGGTGAGTGGGTTGGCGGGTAGGTGAGTGGGTTGGCGGGTGGGTGGATGAGGGGGTTGGCGGGTGGGTTAGTGGGTTGGCAGGGAGTGGGTTGGGGGGTAGGTGAGTGGGTTGGGGGGTAGGTGAGCGGGTTGGCGGGTAGGTGAGTGGGTTGGCGGGTAGGTGAGTGGGTTGGCGGGTAGGTGAGTGGGTTTGTGGGTGGGTCAGGAGTGACTAGGTGGGTGGGGGAGTAGTGGAGTGGTAGCCTGGGTAATGGGTGAGTGGGTGGGTTGTTCACTGGGTGACTACGTGCGTGGGTTCGTTAGTGACAGGCGACTTAGTGGATGCGATAGTGAAGATGCAATAGTGAGACAGAGTGGATGGGTTGTTGATTGAGTGGGGTGAATGAATGAGTGAGTGGATTGGTGAGTGGGTGGGTGAGTGCACGAGTGAGTGGATGGGTTAGAGATTGAGTGAGTGGTTGAGTGGATTGGTGATTCAGTGGGTGAGTTAGTGGGTGTTTGAGTTAATTTGTGTGTTAGTCTGTGGGTGATGGAGTCGGTGACTGGGTGAGTCTGTGCTGGTGGCTCGGTGGATGGTTGAGTTCATGGATGGGTTTTTGAGTGAGTGGATGGGTTGTTGAGTGAGTTGATGGGTGAGTGAGTGGGTGAAACGGTGCGTGGGTAGGTTAGTGAGTGAGTGAGTGGATGGGTGGGTGATTGATTGGGTGAGTGTGTTGGCAAGTGAGAGGGTGAGTGAGTGGGTGGTTAATCGGTTGGTGGATGCGTGAAGGAGTGGTTGGGATGAGTGAGTTAGTGAGTGGATACGTCAGTGAGTGAATGGGTGGGTGAGTGAGTGAGAGGTTACGTTGGTAGTAGGTGAGTGGGTGGTGAGTGGGTTGGTTCTTGAGTGAGTATGTGGTTTGTTAAGTGAATGAGTGGGTGGTTGGGTTGGTTAGTGAGTTTGTGGGTGAGTTGGTGGGTGGGTGAGTTAGTGAATGAATGCCTGTGTTAATAAGTGGGTGAGTGGGTGTGGGGTTGGTGGATGAGTAGGTTGGTGAGTGAGTGGATGGGTGGGTGAGTGAGTGGGTGATTGAGTGGATGGGTGGATGACTGGGTAAATGATTGGGTAAGTTATGATGGTGAGTAAGTGAGTTACAGGGTGAGTGGGTCGGTGGGTGATTGGGTGGGTGGGTGAGTGGGTGTGATCATCGCCATGCTCTCCATGGAGCTCTCTGTAGTGAGGGGCAGCTCACAGGGACAGCTGTTGCAGGGATTCACAACAGCTGCTTCTCCTCCAGTTCTGAACCAGCTGACCAGGGTTGCCAGACGAGACCATGCAGCTCCTCGAGTTGTTCCACAGCTTCCTTCATGCCTGCTGTGCCACGTGCAGCTTCTGCATGAGGCTACTGTGCCACGTGCGGCTTGTGCGTTAGGCTGCTGCGCCGCGTGTGAGGCTGCTGTGTGAGGCTGCTGTGTCGCGTGAGGCTGCTGCGTGAGGCTGCTGTGTGAGGCTGCTGTGCCGAGTGAGGCTGCTGTGTCGCGTGAGGCTGCTGCGTGAGGCTGCTGTGTGAGGCTGCTGTGCCGAGTGAGGCTGCTGTGTCGCGTGAGGCTGCTGCGTGAGGCTGCTGTGCCGCGTGAGATTGCTGTGCCGCGTGGGTCGACGTGACATCACCGTCAGTCTAGGGGGATCTTTGTATGAGTGATGGGGCAGTCGTAGAGAAAGTGGAGAAGTTTCCGTACTTATGCAGTCAGCAGAGGTCTCACGCCGAATCAGCTGAGTAGCATTATTTGTTCGTCGTGTGAACCAAAATTGAGGTGAATAATTTTGAGTAAAAAAAATGATGACATTACACTGGCTATGAATATGACTATATAAAAGGTTAGGATCTTGTGTCGGATGCATATTTGCTGGACTTTATACAGTGGCTTGGGCCAAGAAACTGGCATTCAGAGGCAAACTTGTCATGGTGGGGATTTGTTTCCAGAAACACACTCAGCCACCTTTGTCTCTCCAGTGGTGATGTTTACCAACCACACCTGATACTAATTTAAGGTTAAGTCGACTTAGGGGAGGCATACTGTCGATTAGAATATAATTCATCACTGATTTTGGCCACAACCGGGAATTATATCTCGTAAGACTGCGATCAAGAATACTTGAAATAGTGTCGGGGCCAGAGGACATCCCCATCACACCCCACAGTAAACATGAGGAAATGGCTCTGACACCCGGCCATGCAGCGTTACGTGGGCCTGCCCACCATCATGGTCTTTAATGGTCGTGAACAGAGTCAGGGACCCTAAATAACACGAAGAATAATCCAAGACCATAGCCTCTTAATGGTAATGCAGGCCTCCAGCAGGTGAAGAGAGCTTCCTGATGCGTTTGTGCGTTTTTCACCGTTGCGGTGCCCCGCCATGGCATTTTGGTGATGCTTTTGTTTTCCATTTGTGGAGGCAATTGCTCGTGCCATGGCCAGGTTGGATTCGGTGTACGGTGGCCCCCCACTGCTTGCGGTGGTGGGGGGCCAGCGAGCTTCTTGATGGTTTGATCCACGATGAGGCACTTCTTGGGGATGTTTGAGTTCTCCCAATTGTTTATCCACTCATTCGTACCGGTTGTGTGGACAGAAGCCGGAGGGATTTAAGAAAAGTCCACATTGATTAAAATGGCCACGATAAATCGAACCGGCGACTTCTATATTGTGTACCAACCATTACATCATGGCAACATCCTGTTATGTCACGTTTATAAGGGTGGGGGGAAATAACAACCAGGGTACTAGGTGTTAGTGTGTTTGAGGACGCAAGTTTCAAGTACAATTATTTCTTATCTTGTCCTCTTCCCCCCTGACTGGGGTTAAAACAATCAACAATTGAGGAAAGGGTTGGTGGGACGTGTGCAGAGATCGCCAGTAATCCCAGGTGGACTCCCGCTCGCTGCACAAACGCCTCCTGTGGAATCCATCCAGCAGTTTGTCGACGGAAACGATGATGGTAGGCGACCATGGTTTTTGGAGATCGTAGCCAGGGCCGGAGCGGCAACAGTGATGAAGCAAGAGGGGGGAGCGAGTGGCAGGGGCAGAACGGAAGGGGAGATGAGCGGTATCATTGGTGACGCGCGGACGCGCCCCAAACCGTTTGCGATCAGTCATGTCCATGGGTGGGACGGTGCTCGCGTCCACTTCCATGAAGGTGTCCTGCAGACACCTGAGAGTGGGCGCACACATGCACAAGAGAGAAGCCAATGTAACAATCCAGTTTGTCAACCAGGTATCTAGGCCCAGCCTGGATGCCCACGGCAGCCTCAGTGGGCGACGCCTGCCCCAAGTGGGCCACGCAGGCCCCTTAAACTGTGCCACTTGGCCCACTTTCCTATGGGAGCTGCTCGCTTTGATGTTGGCCGACCTTGGAAACGGTCGTGATGTCACGGAGTCAATGCAAAAGAGAGGCAATCGTCAAGTTAGTGCTGATTAAGGTGAAGTTTATGGCAATAAATGTAAAAAAACAGATTCCAGCTGGGTATATGTGTAAGTCATCTCAACCACGTTAATAATAATTGAAAAATAAATATTGTCGCTTTCATCTGGCTGTGGGCAAAAGGGAGGGTGGGAAGTGGTCGGAGTCATGAAAGGATTTGTGGCCATAGAGCCACAAGGCCCTCAATGTTTGAAGAATAATTGTTGCTCGTTATTGCAACGAAGCATAAAAGCGTATTGCGGAAAGTTTCGCGCATGTGTCTGTAGCGCGGTGCCCCCACATGTTCTCATTCACCTCAGCAACCATATCACAGTTCATGGTATTTGAGTGGTTCGTTTTTTTTCTATTGCATAATCTTGCTGGTATCCATGAATGAACAAGACGAATCTATGAACGCATATTTGTGCCTTTAGGAATAATAATGGTTTGAGTGTATTTCCATATGAACAGCGTTGCATAATAATCAATCGTCCTACTGTTAACAACGTGACAAGAATCTGCATTAAGGGTCGCATATGATCAATGACCGAATGCCGTGTTGTGTAACAATTTAAATATAGAATAGTTTGCATGTTTTAATCACTCTCTCTCAACAACAACATTGCGTTACGCGTCGGGAATTAACCACAGGTGCCATTATCTAAGTGAAACAACGCAATTGTGATGTGTACCATGTTAATGCTGTGTTGAAATTCCGAAGTTGAGAGTTCTCATATTATCCAAAAATTTAAGTTTAGCTAGAAAATAAAATTGATTAAAGCAGAAGAGTTGTGTGTGATTCTTTCCGTGATTCTGCATAGAATTGTTCTGCGAATGAGATCTGAATCTCGGTTACCTATCATAAGCACACTAATCACTAATCCAGCACATAATCAATAAGCGTTAAATCGAAGATAATTGTATCCTTATTGAAAATACGGAATTAAATAACAAGTCGAGTCTACTCTCTCTCATTCACGCTCGCAATACCTGCACAACTGCATACGATTAATTGCGTTGTTCCAATTAATAACCAACCTTTGTCACCGAAGCTGGACCTAATTATCATAACGACCTGCATCATAACCACGCCCACTCGCATAAATTAATTTTGATTATCTCTCGAATTAGCATAGTTTATGCACATAATTACACCAATTAATTCAGATAAATTATTTAAATTTCAAATTTAATCAAATTTTCATTATTTTCATCAAATTTTCATAACCTACATATACAACAACCTTCGAGAACCCATATCTCACAGAGCGGGCCCTAACCTATAACAGCTGGCAGTTCACCAGCATTGCTTCAAGTGAGCTGGAGCGTGCTGATGAATATAAAAAACGGACCAGAGTTTGGTTTATGTACAACCAATACTGCTGAAATGGTGCACTCCCAGAAGGAAAGCCGTGTGGCTAATGGGATGTGTACAAATACTTGTATTTTTTAAGTGGAAAGACAGATATGTGAAGGAGGGGAATCATCGTTTGCGTGTTAATTTTGTTACTCATATCCACGATGTAAGCCAGTTATTATATTGAAACTTCGCAGAGCTTTCATGAGTAAGAAAGTTGTACCAACAATAATTATTATCGGTTCTATTGCGATCGAGGGCTGCACGTTTCAACGGGCACACATGTGTCATGCTGCGATGGTGACGGTGCTCCCGGTTTTTTAAGACCGGGAGGAAGTGAGGGCTTCACCTTTCTGGCAAATTGCCCGATGATGCTGGATGTAATTACCAGCGAAACGTCGTACTCAAAAATTGTAAATGTTGTGGATTCACTCTTCAACACACCGGTGGGCTGAAGGAGTGATCTATTTCTCTTTTGTCAATGTGACACATTTTTTACTGATTGGCCGTGTCGGGTAGTGGAGGGAAACGACACATTTATGAGTAATGCGATCTAACCCAAAAACGTTTATTATGAATAATATTGGTCGTGAAAGCCTACGGCCTTTCTGGCCGTGATTTTTATTTCAGCAGCATTGGTTCAACACGAGCAAACGTCAGAATGGTTTTCAGCTCTGCAAAGCTCATGATGACTTTTTGTGAAGTATTCCACAGTTTTGCATAGAACTAGGACCTGTAACTAACAGAGAGCATCCTTGCCTGCAAATATCTGGCAGTTCACCAGCGTCGGTTTGAGACACTGAATGCTCAAACGAACGCAAATGTGGTAATGATTATTTTGTGTTATCTCCATATATAAAAGTTGTAAATATGTGTCTGTTCAAAATGTTTAGCGTACTTCCCGACATGCAACACACTTGAAATTTACCATGTGGGTACTTTCCAGACTCTACACCATGCAAAAGTTATGAAAATACACTTTTTGTGTGTGGGGGGGGGGGAGCTCAATAATGCATTTATTTTTTGTACGGAAAGTGAGCTGTGACGTCAAATCTATCACGTGACCCGCACATGTGGAAGCGTAACGCATTGTCGTGTAGTGGTTAGCGCGCTGCGCTACGAATCCGGCAACCCGAGTTCGATTCCCGCTCACGGCCACTACCAGTGACGATTATTTTAACCGGTCCTGGGCCTCCCCTACGTCGACTCAGCCTCAAAACGAGTAACTCCTGTGGTGTGTAAACATCGCCACTGGGGAGACAAAGGCGGCCGGGCGTGGTGGATCCAAGTCCCAGGAGAAGCTGGGTAGTACAGCTAGTGTATTATATGCGCGAGTACTAAAGCTGGAACGATTCGATTACCAAGTTGATTATAACCGATTCCTTGTGTATGGTCAATTACTCAGACCCCTTTAAAAATGACAGCCATCCCCACATCTTACTTCCTCTGACGCGGCTGATGTGATCAAGTCCCTCCCATCAGGTGGGACAACCACAGCAAGAAAAAACTGCTGAAGTAGGCGAGAGATCTGCCGTGGCACGAGGTTATATAGGCCTCGGCAGTAGGGGGGAGAGAGAAGGGGGGGGAAGGAGGCGGGGCAGAAAGTGGACCCCGCAGCAGCACCCGGGTCACTGGAGTAAAGTGGGCCACCACTCATTGATCCGTACATTTAACTCGAGGAGTCGATTCGATTCCGTGCCCCGTTGGGTCCTCCCCCCTTTTGTGCTTTTGGGTGTGCTGGGTTTCAACATAATTCCCGATCCATTGTGAATCTTCCCTTCCCCCATTTCAGCACTCCGATCTACATCCGACAGGAGATGATAAACCGCAGGGAGGGGGAGTAAAACCTAATCGCCAGGTAATTGGAAAAGTCGCCCATTGTCTCGCGGATTTGCATGATTGTACGATGGATGGGGCAGAGGAACGTGCTACAGGGACACGCCCTGAGGAATGCAGGCATCGGCCTTTGGATGAAAAACTATTTTTCAGTAATTCAGTGGGCAGTGCTCTCACTGGAAGCTCATTCTCAATTAATGTGGGTGATTCACCACGTGTTTGTGCCACATTTTGTATCTGAGTTGAGTCCTTTTTGTTTCCTTTCCTGTTTCTCTACTCCCTCCTGGTATAGCCGGGTGGGGGTATCGAAGGGGGAATGGGCAGATTGTGTTTAACCTTGAATTTGTCATGGCATGGGGTGCTGGTATGATTCCGCTCTTGGCTTCCACACCCTGAAATTCCAATAATTACCTGTCTTTGTGCGCTGTGGTTGCCTCGGATTGGTGTGCCACTCTCTCGCTGGATTGTTACCTTGCCATCTCTGCGTGTAATTATGTTGGTAGTTCGTGGGTGCTTGCTCCTCTCTGAAAAAAAATTCCGCAGACTACCTACTGGATCTCCTCTCTGTTTCAAAGAACAAATTTGACCTCAGGTTTTCGCTCATTTACCAGCTTCACATTCCCTATTGCCGTACAAAAACTGGAGGAAGGGCCTTTGCTATTGATGCCCCCAGGGTCTGGAATGCTATTGCCAATAAACTGCAACTTGAATCACTACCTATGATATCTTCACTCAAAACTGCTCTAGAGGAGTTGTACAACCCTAGCTGCCACTGCTATTCAGTGGCCTAAAATATGGCTCTAGATTTTGGTGTTATAATTTATTTATGTAGTTTATTCTTAAAAATTCGGTCACAGTCCCTATGATCACTGTTACATTGGATTTATGGCTTTTATTTTGGTGATTTCGAAAAGTTTTTTTTGTTTTGGCCATGTTTTTGTTTATTGTAGCACGGAGTTAGACTGATGGCTTTAATCTTAGTTGTCTTGTGGTTGTTGTTGTTATTTGACTTGCATCCCACTGGGATTTTTGCACACAGCGTTGGTGTACGGTGCTATTTCAGGAATATTTTGATATTTTTTTCCTGTATTTTCTGTTTGCACAGTCACATACTCACTTTAAGATGTTTTCTTGTTCATGTTTTTTGTTTGTTGCGGTTGCACCCGATTCAAGAGCCGAATGGCTCACAGGGCTATACCAAATAAATGAACTATGAACTAACTAACTCTGTGTTGTGGGTCTTGGTGTGAGGTGCTGTAGCTGCTCACGTGATTTTTACTTCCCTCTAGATGGCGGGGTGCATTATCTCTCTCCCTGTGTTTTGTCCGAATTATGGCTCCTAATTCTATATAGCCATGCCGTGTGAACCCTATTCTGTATGTGGTGTAAGGAGGCCGTCTCTGGGTCCAAAACCATACCCACAATTTCTGTAATCTCTGGACTCAAGGATTAAAAAAACAATCTTGAACATTTTGTCACCTTCGTGGTATTGATCAACATCACCTGCGTAATACACTCCTCGTTTACGCACTGGGTCATAAATTTGGCAGCATTAAACCCCTCAGTGTTGAATATTCTCCAAACTTCGTAATCACTGTTAGGCTGAGTTGTTTGAAATAATTCCTAACCTTGTATGGTAGCGACTTTACCCATGGTATAGAATATTCATGTAACCTTCTTTTCAGCACTTGTTTTCTCGTCCAACTTCCTCAGACCTCTGATCATTGCCTCCACTTCGACTGTTGTGATATGAGTGTATGTTTCTGTTCCTATTGTGTGGATCAAAATAGGGGATTCTGACGAGAGCTTTCTCCGTCAATTTAAGAGTCTTACTACTGAATGAGTATTCGGAAAGTTGGTCGTTGTGAGAGGAGTCAGTGTCAGATGAGCTATCACTCAAACTTTGCTGCTGCTTAGCATAACTTCTGTAATGTATTTTGCGCCTGTGTTGTGGGTATGAACGTAGAGCGAGACTTCTCCTGGAGGCAATGCGTTTATTACAATAAACGATAACAACACCAATAGCCGTAACACGACTGGTGTCTGTTAAAAACACTGCTGCAGTCAATCACAGTTGGTTTTGAGTGATTACATTGGGGTGGGGGGGGGAGGGATGGCAAGTGATGGGTGATGGGAGGAGACAAGGGACGCAACGTGACCGTCCATGTACGAGGATAAGAGTTGCCATCTGTGACGTACACAACCTGGGGACACATCATGGGAAGAAGGATCTCTCAAAACCCGAAGAGGGGAGAACTACATGGAAACGCATTGTCTTGAGCAATGAATTAGCACAAGGGGACGAACAGGGGTTGGAGTCATGTTCTTCGTATGGTCGACGTTTATGTAGAGCAACAACTATATTGGATTGAGGTGGTTGAGCCAGATCATTGTGTAAGAAGTAGAGTTGGTGCATCGCTGTGATGATGCCTCCGAATTTGTGAATTGGACATTGAGTTTTCATATATTCCATAGTCTATTCAGGCTTGGAGTTAGGGATAGGGCTACAGATTTGCTGCAGAAATATTTTTCAGAGCGTCAGTGTTTGGCACTACATGTAGGGCAGTTTCACATATTAGGCAAACATCACAATTTCAGCATCATCTTAATTTTATATATTTATATGGGATATAATATAGAAGGTAATTATTGCTTTAGAAATTACATTATTCACACAGATGATTTCTATCTGAATCTCTTGGTTGAAATACTTTGCCCAAGGTAAGATAACTGTGCGATTATGGTAATGAGTATCCACGTCCGTCTGAGACTGTGGAACTGCCCTCCAGCACTGCCGCTCACATCAGGGGACGTAGGAACGACTATGGTTGCTGGCTTCACCGTGGCCAACTAGTTTATTGATGGGCATCTCCTCCTTGCCATCCTCCTAAATTTCCACCACCATCACCACCTCCACAACCTTGTGCTTGTCGCCCCCAACTCAAACTCAGTGCAAACCCCTTGGAGGGCTGGCATTACCCAAGGGACACAGAACTCTGCCTCACATTTGGTTTCTAGAAGCTCCGCAACAGCCACACTGTGGATGTAGACAGCCCTTAGCATTATAAATGTGAGCCACTCGCGTGTCCCAAACACTCAAAAGAATTGAGACGAGGCGATAGTATTAGATACAAATATTTATTATTAAAACGCGACGCCTTGTAAGGAAGGGGAGGTGCTGGTGGGGGTGGGTGGTGCTGGAAGTGTGGGGGGCTGTGAGATGCTCAGAGGGTGTTCGAGGCCTGGGGGGGCAGGTCTTGGGAGGCTTCTTGAATGCCGGGCTCCAGTGAGCAGCCAGAGATGTCCTCTTCCTCCTCAACCGTGACAAGCTGTGGACATACTGACCCATTAGACACTACACACAACTCAGTACTTCTACCAGCTCAACTGGGATTACACACAACAATCAGCACCCCCTACTGGCAGACAAATGCCAATTGCACACCAGGTGCTGAGTCACCTTGTGCCCACAGGACATCTGTCATTGGGGGTGCCCTTTCACACGTGTTGAGATGAGATGTGATGTAAAGCGCTCTGAGATGCCCCGGTGTACAGAAAGGTGCT
Organism: Petromyzon marinus; assembly: GCF_048934315.1. Taxonomy (NCBI): domain Eukaryota; kingdom Metazoa; phylum Chordata; class Hyperoartia; order Petromyzontiformes; family Petromyzontidae; genus Petromyzon; species Petromyzon marinus. The sequence goes on along the minus strand of NW_027423057.1, from coordinate 5,257,344 downwards.
AAATCATTCTCATCGTTATCACTGTGTCCAGCAATAATGAAATTGTCTATAGATAGATAATCTGTATTTGTAAACGGGGACCATGACGGCTTAACGTGATGGTTAGACCAGCTCATCATTATCATAATACACTGAATCGTGTGTGCATGAATCTATTATTTACGTTAAACGCAAATTATATACGTGTGTGTGTGTGTGTGCGATGCGCGAGTGCTGTGCACTCACCTCCACCTCGCTCTGCAGATGCTGCTGCTCCGAGTGTTTTCTTCTCTGCTCGTTGTCGCGGTAGGGCACCAGCTCAGCGTGCAGCTCCGCCACTACACGTTGATACCAGTGAATCTCTGCCTGCAGAGATTCCAATTGCCAATTCCTGTCAATGAGCTGCGTGGGCCACGGGCAAATGGCGGCAGAGGGACACAGGAAAGCATTTTAACGACTGCGTGAGGTTATTGCAGAACATACAGGTATAATAACACACACAACCAGGATCTTTATTTATAATTGAGTAATGTAATGACCTACGAAGCTCTTTTACACAGATGTCCATAGACCACCTTTGACCAAATAAACCGAAATGCATCCAATCATCTCAGATCTTGGAAGAAAAGCATGGTTGAACTTCAAATGCTTGGATGGGCAACCACCATCAATACAAACCAAGATAACACCTATAAAAGCATGATGAAGACCGCTTGTGTTGCAATCGAAACGTCGTGGGTTTTTTATATTATTAAAAAAAAGTACGTGACTTTACCGAAAGAATCAAGAATATGAATTCCTGCAGTCACGAAAGTTTTATGTTAAACATTTTTTAGGAATTAATTAACTCAAAATCTGGATTAAAATAATAGATTAAGATCGCTTCCCAACCAAAAAGAGGGAGGGGATGGAGATGCATGTAGCAGAGGGGAGCAGATGGTCTAGTAGTCGTAGGTACTTCTACTAGAGGTGGGATGGTGGATCGTAACGTGGTACAGTCCTTAAACAGAGAATGCTCAGTAACCTAGTGCGCATCCATTCTGTACAACCATCAGTGTGAAAAACAAGTGTATACATACAGTCCTCGACTTAGGAACACCATACTTACGGAGACCCGACTTACGGATACCCGACTTCCGAATCTGTTTCTATGAAATGTATTAATTTTTGGTTACCATTGACTTTAAAACGCGAACTTGCACTTCCAAACTGAACCACAGAACTATTTTGTTCAGTGCTGCGATCCTCCACGAGATGTCATGAGTCAGCCTCGTGCACGCGCACATGTGCGTATATGTGAAAGTGATTGTGTGGGGAGCGGTAGTGTTGCAGTTCACGCGCTGCGCTACAAACCCACCGACCCAAGTTCAATTCCAACTCACGGCCAACACCAGTGACGATTATCTGAACCATTCCTGGGCCTCCCGTAGGTCAACTCGGCCTCAAATGAGCACCTAGCGCGCTGTATAAACATCACCACTCGGGACACAAATGCAGCTGGGTGTGGTGCTGGCACACAACCCCTCGCATGCCGTGCTGGCTTTCATAGGCTATCGCTAACAGCACGTGCCCCAACAGCCTATTAAAGCTACACGGTGGATCTTTGTGCGGATCGGAAGTGTAGCGGTGAGCACGCTTGTGATTTGAAAGCGGTGAGTGAAAATAAAAAATATTTTTACTACATTTTATGTATTACTTACGATACACTATAATTTTAGTGTTAATGCAAATGTACATGATTTCTTATTTACGAGTTTAACAATGCTTGACTCTTTTGTTGAACCTTAACACATTTTATAACACTGACAATATGGGAATTTAAATATCGCACATTATTGTATTCCGACTTACGAACCGTTCCGACTTATGAATGGGCCTCAGGAACTAAATGCGTTCGTAAGTCGAGGACTGCCATATTATTGATACATTTGTCTATTATACTATGTGTATTATTAGTTGTTTATCATGTAAAATTAGTTTACACTTGAAAAATATTCACCATAAATCCGGTATGTGGGGAAAAAATATTGATAGAGTATGTGTAGTGGCATAGCGCTGGCTGCTGGTAAAAAAGGGTAACTGCGGTGTATGGTAGTACCCACGTCAGCAGGCCACGATAGACACGAGAGGGGGACATCTAGGGGAAAGGTCACAGAGGGGGGGCCATCGGGAACCCGCTAGTAGGTTCCAGAGAGGGGGCGTGGCCGTGGCGGAGCGAGGCCACGCTGAGAGTATAAGAAGGGCCCCTGTGAGGGACCTTGTGGCTGTTGCTGGAAGTGGGATCCTCGTCGTGCTGTTCGTATATATAAGATAGTCGTCGTCACCATCTCGTCATCGTCGTTGTCGTCTCGTCGCTGTCGTCTTGTCGCCATCGTCGCTGCCGTCTTCACTCGATATTACGCTGCTAGATAGGTGTTCGCTGTCTCCGTTCAGTGCTGTCAGTGTTAGATGGTTAGTGTTTTGTATAGGCAAGCAACGATAATAGTGTGTACCCACGTAGGGTGTCTGTATTATCCCAATGGTGCTCGTTAAATAAAAGAAGCGCCTAAAAGTCTTACTGTCTCTGAGTTAGTCACTACACATGTACACATGAAAGTGACTACTGTAGTCAGAGATGCAAACGCTTGGGCGTCATCTGGTGCCTTACTGTCGCCATCCAGCGTAAACTATTTGGGTCTTTATAGTAAAGTTCGTAAATCTCAAGTACGCTATGGCAAGGTACCACAGTACATAACATGCAATTGGCTATCAATGACTTGAGTACGTTAATAGTGAAAGTACGTACAACGGGACGGCGTAAATAATGGTATTACTGTATATATCTGCGTTTGTGCCATGCCGGACTTCATAGGTGCTCGCTAACAGCACTTGCTCACCTTCGCCTCACTCTGCTGGTGCAGCACTTGCAGATCCTGGAGCTGAAAGTGAATGCTCTGCAGGTTTTCTTGGCATGGCGCCAGCTCAGCGTGCAGCTCTGCCACCACACGCTGGTAACCCAAAATCCCCGCCTGCAGGGATCCCAGGTGCTCATTCTTTTCGATGAGCTGCATGGGCCACGGACAAACGGCAGCAGAAGGACATGGCTAAGCATTTTAACGACTGCGTGCAGTTGTTAAAGAACTTACAAATCCAACAAACACATACAGAACCAGTATCTTTATTTTAAATGAAGGAATCTGATAAGCTATGAAACTCTTTTTCACAGATGTCCATACACCACACCACCTATGACCAAATGACCCGGAATGCACCCAATATTATAAGATCTTGGAAGAAAAGCAGGGTTGAACTTTTATGGTACTTGGATGGGTGACCACCATCCATACAACCCAAGATAACACCTATAAAAGCCCAGATATATGGATTAATTAACCCAAAAGCTACTTTAAAATGTCCGATTATAATTGCCTCCCAACCAAAAATAGGGAGGGGATGGAGATGCACGTAGCAGAGGGGAGCAGATGTTCTAGTAGTAGTAGGTACTTTTACTAGAGGTGGGATGGTGGATTGTAATGTGGTACAGTCCCTAAACAGAGGATGCTCAGTAACCCAGTGCGCATATACACATCTGTGTGAAAAATAAGTGTATATATAGGCAGTCCTCAACTTACAAACACCTGCACTTACGAACCTGCTTCCATCAAATATATATTTTATAACATTGACTTTAAACGCGAACTTGCACTTGAAAATTGAACCGCGTCACTATTTTGTTCAGTGGAGCAATCCTCCGCGACATGTAATAATTCAGGATGGCGCTTGGAGCAAGTGTTTGCCTATAAGTGTGTGTGTGCACGCGCACGTGTCTATGTGTATGAAAGTGAATGTGTGGGGAGCGGTAGTGTAGCGATTAGCCTTCGAAAGCGGCGACCCGAGTTCGATTCCCGTTCATGGCCAACACCAGTGACGATTATGTGAACCGGTCCTGGGCGTCCCCTAGATCGACCCAGCCTCAAATGAGTACCTGGTGCGATGTGTAAACACCACCACTGGAGAGACAAAGGCAGCGAGGCATGGTGCTGGCCAATCACCCCCTTGTGTGCCATGCCGGCCTTCATAGGTGCTGCTCACTAACAGTACTTTCCCCAACAGTCTATTAAGGCTATACGGGGAGTCTTTGTCTGCGACGTGCGAATCCAGTGTACTCACCTCCGCCTCGCTCTGCTGGCGCAGCATGTCCAAATGCTGCAGCTGTGAGCGTCCGATCTGTGCGTTTTCGCGGTACTGCTCCAGCTCTGTGTGCAGCTCGGCCAGCATACGCTGATACCAAAGAATCCCCGCATGCAGGGATCCCAGCTCCTGGCTCCTCTCGAACAGCTGCTTGGGCCACAGGCAGAGGGACAGAGAAAAGCATTTTAACGACTGTGTGCGGTTATTGTAGAACATACAGATGCAACAACAGACACATTTAGAACCAGAATCTTTATTCATATTGGAGGAGTCTGATGAGCTGTGAAAATATTTTTCACAGATGTCCATACCCCATGTTTGACCAAATCACCCAGGATGCACCCAATCTTGTCAGACCATCATGCACACAACCCATGATTACGCCTATAAAAGCCCACATATATGGATTAAGTAACCCAAAATCTGCAGTAAAAGGTCAGATTAAAATCGCTTCCCAAACCAGGACAGGGAGGGCATGGACATGCACGTAGCAGAGGGGAGCAGATGGTCAGACCCTACACAGCCTGACGACTCAAGTGCTGTGTCACGGTCAGACCTGGGCCGTTCCGGGGCCAGGAGAGCCTGGGTTCTCAGCAGCCGTGGGAACGAGGCTGGGAGCATTACCTGACGCAGAGTGTCCTCATTCTCAGCTTGGGACGTGGTCAGCTGATCCTGCAGCGCCGACAGTCCCTGTTGGGGGGTGGAGAGCTCCGGCTGGGCACTGGCGCGCTCCGCCTCACTCGCTGCGAGCTCCTCCTTGCTCGCCTTGAGCTCCTCCCTCAGCCGAGTGATTGTGTCCTCGTCCTCCTGAGCCTTAATACAGGCAACGTTCGTTTTACCATCGTAATCATCACCATCATCATCATGAACAGCCATGATCCGTCCACCGCTGAATGTGTTTTTGTGATACTGCTGGATGAAAGTTTCCCTGAGCCATACCGGTCATGGGAATTAATTGATCATACTTCATCACACTGGTCAGCACGAAGTGGTACACCCAAGACTGGGTCAGATTTCACTGGCCACCAATGCTAGCCATGGTTGGTAATCAAACTCGGACAGCTTGGTTCAGAGTGCAGAAGGCTCATCACAGTAAATTAATACGTTGTATATCATCATAAATATTTCGCCGCACAAGGGTCTCCTCCTCTTGTGAACGCTGCCACAAATGTCTTAAAACTCAAACTTTAATTATCTTTATTTTACCAGCTAAGGCCTACTGAACTATATAGCTCTTTTTCAGAAGCGACCTGCCCACAAATGAAAGTTCAACGAAGTGGCTTATCATGTGGAAATGTATTGCAGCTATAGAATCTAAACGCACGTTTCTAAATGTGGAGGAAGAACCGGAGGACCCGGAAAAGATCCACGTGACCACAGGGAGAACATGCAAACTCCAAATATACAGGTGTCGGGGTTGGGATCAAACCCACAACCTCCTGCATACAGGCGAGGTAGTTAACATCTCGCCACCGTGGCGCCCCTCTTCAGTGCCAATCGCGGCTTCACCACGCGTGCACTTGCGAGCCGATACCTTCTTGGAGTTGCGCTCGAACTGCTTAAAAGCATCGGTAAGGGTGAGCCGGACCTCCTCCAGCCCTGTCGCCAGCTCGCAGGCCTCTTTCCGATGCGCGTCCTGCTGCTGCGCCTTCTCCATCCCAAGTGCCTGGACGTGCCCCTCCGACTCCTTCAGCTACAGGCACGCACACGTTCCACAATGTTGGATTCATGTCTGGGGAGGTATACTGAATATGGTGTGCAGAATGTGGAAATATTTTCTGGGTTGGAAAAGACCCAGCTGTAATTAAGCCCGGCTTGCAAACAGATAAATAATTACCACTTAAGTCATTTAAACTCTGTGGTGTGCATATAGCTGTGTGTCTGCAAGCCTATATTGTTTCTCTAACAAATGCAAGCCAATCACATTTTAGAAAAAGTCCTGTAAACTGCAGCTGACTTCATAATTAAATTGTATTCATTCTAACTGAAAGTATTAAAATGTGAGAAAATACATTCGCAACTCTGAATCATGACAAATTATGAGAGGGAGTGAATTAGTTAAAGGCCTAGTCAGGGATTGCCTTGTCTAGTGTAATTACCTCATCCAACATTCACCTATCTGCAGACAAAATTAAGAGCCATGAGGGGAGGACCGATCCTGTGGTCACAATTATACCTTTTGCCATATAGAAATGCATTATCATACTACATTCGAAAAAAAAACCATTCTGGCTGTCTGCCCTCCTGGCTGCATCCATATTACTTATATAACCACTTCAGGTTTCAGCCACCTGTGATTAAGCCAGGTTCACATGTGCAGTGAGTTAATGATCTCAGCCTGATCATCAATGACTTCACAGAAAAGCCCATGAAAACAATGTCGGCTTTACACTAAATCGAGCTAAGTTCCAGCTCTGAAAACCAAAGATCAGACTGTTTTGTGATGAACATTACTCATTACTCTCCATAGCAGGGCAGATATCAAAGTATTTCCTCCTATTGTGTGGGTACCAGAGGGCACTTAAATATTTCTCAGAAGTAGTTATGTGATTTATGCTTCTGCAAACCATTCTCTAACATGAAACTTGAACCATCTTCTTTGGTTCTTTCGGTAAAGTCACGTAGAATGAGAATAAAATAATAAATTGATAAAATAAAATAACACAATAATATTCTCACGACGTTTCGGCCACAACACAAGCAGCCTTCATCAGGTTGTTGTGGCCGAAACGTCGTGAGAATATTATTGTGTTATTTTATTTTATCAATTTATTATTTTATTCTCATTCTACGTGACTTTACCGAAATAACCAAAGAAGATGAATCATTGCAGTCACGAAAGCTTTAAATCGAAATGAAACTTGAATTTGGAGCTTTCGTGACTGCAGGAATTATTCTTTGGTGTTTTATTATTAATTTTATTATTTCTTATTTCTACGTGACTTTACCTAAAAAAACATTCTCTAACATGCGATGGTGCACTGCTCAGGCGATGAGGACAGGCCTCATGCACACACATGGAGGTGGGGGGGCTGCCGCATAAGGCTCTGGTTACCTGGTGCTGCAGCCCGGCGATCTGGCCGTGCATGCACTCCATCTCAGCATCCGTGTGCTGAAGTGTGTGCTGCAGCTGCACCACCTCCTGTGCCCTCGCGGCCTCCTCTGCCCTGGAGACTCCCAGCTCGGCCTTGAGAAAGTCCGTCTGTTGCTCCAGAGAATTGCCTGTCGGAAGGGACACAAAACCATGGCGATGAAGACAGTACAGCCACCAGTGGCAGCAGACAGAGAAGGAGCAGCAGCTCAGGAGGAAGAGTACCAGCAGCGGGAGTAGTAGCAGACAGAATAGGTCTGAGGTCCCTCACACCTATTCACCAGCTTGCATGCAAACACAGGGTCCAGAATAATAATATATGCACAGGAAGGGCCTAGTGAGAGAGCAGTTAGTAAACCCAGTGCAGTCCTATGTTAGACAGCGGAAGTGGTCCACGTGGGAAATGAAGTAAAAACGAGGAATTACTCGTTTTAACTCGTAAAAAGAAGTTATTGGTGCACAGTGCTCGACAAAAATTAGTGTTCAATGGGTCCGTGGATTCAGAAAGATTTTGGAGCACAGGCCCCTACCCACCGGTCTCCTCGCAGCAAGCGTTAGCCTCCTGCAGTCGTTGCTGCAGCTCCAGTACTTCATGCCGCAGGTTGTCCACCTCGGTCTGCTGCACCTCTTGGTTGGTAAAGAGGTCGCGCATGTTCGCTCTCAGCTCCGCGGCCTCGGTGCCCAGCCGCTCGGTTTCAGTCCCGCGCTCTCGCGCCTCTTCCCGCGCCGCCACCAGGTCTGCCTCTGAGCGCCGCAGCAGCTCGTCACGCTCCTTCAGCGCCTGCGGGCGGAGACGGGCAGCATCTAAATTACACGTAATTACAACATGTAATTTGAATATATTAATAAATTGTTTAGCATTCATCCAAAATATTGAGAAAATAAGTGGGCTTGGGCAGGACACATTGCTGTTGCAAGAAGGGGGGTGGCTATTGCGAGAGTGGAGGCCTCACCTTCTGGAGGACCGTGATGTGCACAACGTGAGCGTCGTACTCTGAATCGTCGTGCATATGTGATGCACGATATTCGGCCAGCTCTATGTATGCCAGATGCAGAGTCGCATCGTGCTCACGCCTCAGCTGCTCCTCGCGCTCGCCCCACCGCACTGCCTCCAACTCCACCTGCAGGCTGTTGATGGCCTGCGAGTGTGCCATTAGCTGCTCACGGGCAGAAGGGCACAGTGTCACAGGCACGTGCATGCATAGGTGGGCAGCCCTTCATCACAGACACATGCAGCGTGCAGATGAGGACAGGTACAGACATACAGACACACGGAGCATGTAGTTGTACAGAGAGATAAGAGACTATAGACATGGGCAGGAGGCACAAGAAAATAAATTACAGATGCAGAGACATACACACAAAGACACAAGCAAGTCATACAAATTTGGACACATTATGGAAAGACAGTGCATGTGGAGAGAGATGTACATAGCCAAAGGCAGAACATGCAGAGGGAGACAAGATAAGAATGCGGAGACACGGGCATTGAGTACAGAGACGCACATACAGGCGCCTCGCATGCAGACGGACGCACACGTGCAGTGAATGCTTTTCAAGATGAAAATAAGAAATTGAGATTCTATTGTAAACAAATCAAGAACTACAAAAATATGCAAGGTAAACACCTGTGGTCTTATTGAACATACCACAATCACGTTTAAAATATTTAGAATGATAATAGAAAGTCAAAAAATAGAACCATGATACATTGTATACATCAATCAACGATTGGTAAGCGTGCATACAACATGGCAACGTTCTTCATCATAAGATAATGAAGAAACTCGTTGCACCCAAATGTTCATCTTCAAATTGAGTCAATATTCAAAACAAATAACTCACAACGCCTCCTCACACCATGTCGGTCATGGGAATGTGTTTGACTATACTTCCCCATGCTGGTCAGCACCGTACAGATGTATTAATCAATAAAACATAATACATGCACATTATGTGGGGAGATGCTATGATACAAAAATTTAGTTTGATCTGCTTTTATCTTTCGTTTTCAACATTATTGGGAATAAAACCATGGACCACTCGCTACAGTGAATTTAGCAAAATTTATTACGGAACCAAAATATAATTCGATGGGTTTTTTGTGCACTCATTTGCAACTAGGCTGAGACCACTATGCTTGAGAATCCGGTTTAATCACTGTGGTTGGGCAGCTGTAATCCACATTCAATCCTGGCATCTCAGCCATGCTGGCACAGCATGTCTGACCCCTGGGGCACCTAGCTACCTCCCAGAATGCACTCATTTAATGTGCCATTTCCTTGACGTTCAGATCGTAACTCTGAATAAAAACTCAACGCATGAATCAATAATGATGCACTTAATAGGGCAGAGCTTCTAAAAGGTGATGTTTCAGGCAATGGGCCTTCATCACATCAGAGAAGTCAAAGCAATATCCATTGCAGCGTTATTGACGAATATGTTGAGGTTTTGTTATCTCTGCTTGTGTGCCACGCAGCTTCACAACGTGAACACATTATTTGGGTCTTTCGGTAAGGCCATGTAGATACAAAAATAATAAAATAATAACAATATCACGACGTTTCGATCGCAACACAAGCAATCGTCATCAAGTGAAGGATATGGCAGGAGAGCTGCCGAGGCAGGAAAAAATATATGGCGGGAGCGCTGCTAAGGTAGGGAGTTAAAAAGGTTTGAGATGGGTGTAGCTCAAGGGTCAGTGGGCAGGGCTTGATGAAATTTGCATGTAAATGTAAGATCAGCGAAATCTTGACAAACGAAGTTTCACTTTAGCCGTGCTCCGTGTAACAAGGGGACAGGGGGGTTGGTGGTGGCCACAGTACCTCCTCAGCATGGTTTTTCTTGAGTTGGTGCAGCATCTCGAGGAGACTCTTCTCTGTCTGGCTCAGTGAGCCACGCAGGGTGGCGAACTGCGCTCTTGCCCTGCTCAGATTGTCCCGCAGGGTCGACACCTCCTGGGACAGGTGGTGCATTTCCTTTTCCGGCATTTCCAACTGCGACGGGAGCAAGGGCACATGGCACGGGCACGTTAGCTCCTCCCAGCGTAAATCCTGCCTTCAATCGCATCGTGACATGCCATTCGCCATCGGATGGTGGAGACAACACCATGGCACATGGCAAGTGAGGTGCCTAATACACAGGTATACACACATAGGACAGATGGGCTGACACCCACACACCCAAGCAAAGGCAACACCACGATTCCCCGCACAGCCTAAACAGAGTGGTAGAATGCGCAGCAGCGCTGGCCTAGGAAACGCACCCACATCATCTTCATTTACATTCGCTCAGCCAATGACTTACGTTTATTCGGGACCTCGGGGTCCCGCCATAAGGTTAATTTGATATTCAGTTTTATCACAGTATGCTCTGAGCCACACAGCGCTCGCCAATTTTTAAAAGACAAACTCGTCCGCCGACGTGTTTGCTCCTCCTTGGTCTCTCTGCCTTAGCCCCAAAATGTCTGGGAATGTCAACATGCCAGTGATAAGGCCGGTCGAGGTGAGTGAGCATATGGCGGTTACACTGGTGAGTACAGTACATAATACTTCCTGATGCTATTATTAAAAAAAAAATTCGTTTGATGGAATGTTTACCATCTGTTTTATTACTCTTATAAAATAGCGCTGATACTCCAATGAAGCCCTCATTTATTGTTCATAAGAGATAACGCTGTCGAGAAGTCATCCCCATATATAATGGTATAACCCTTTTCGCGCTGATTTCCTGAATGCTCACTTCTCCACATAGGCATCTTGAGCGCTAAGCGAGACTGCCTGTATTCATTTCAGCCTAAGTCGACATAGGGGAGTCCCAACACTGGCTCAGATATCCCTCGCCACTGGTGTTAGCAGGTATTTGTGGTTCATGCGGACTTGCTGCCTTGTAAAAGGTGTCAATCTGGTGTTGGGGCAAAGCTTTTTTTTATCATTCCATACACGTTTGCATTTTAGCTGGTAAGTGGCAGAGTGGTGGCCTCCACTCCAGCCTAGATTTGTCTGTCCCCTACCTCTCTTACCGAGTACAACTCCTCTGACATCAAAACACAAGGGGCCGTCCATAAATGACGTCATGCGATTTTGGACCCCTCCCCCTTTGTCACACGGTGTCACAAAAAGTCAGACCCCCCCCACCCCCCCAAAAAAAAACATGCTTCAAATCGCTTTAGTTCACAGTTCCATTTATTTGGTATAGCCCTGTGAACCATTCAGCCCTTGAATCGGGTGCACCCGCAACAAACAAAAAACATGAACAAGCAAACATATTAAACTATTGCCATTGTGCGTATTAATGTGGTGCTGCACTCTGATGTTGTAGAACATTTATTTAAAAATATTTAATTAAGTAGAACGTATTCTTAGTTTTTTCGGTAAAGTCACGTTGAAGAGAAACAACAAAATAACAAAATATATATAAAACAATAAAAAAATTCTCACGACGTTTCGACCATAACTCAAACGGTCATCATCAGGTGTGTCGGTTTGCATAAATTTATTTTGAAAACGGCATATTTATTTATATATATAAAAATAACGTTTGCGTCACGCGCAACGATGGCAGTTTGCCAGGACTAGTCCATCTATTTTTTTTGAAAAGAGGAGGGGGGAGACGAAATTTGTTTTTATGTATGCTGTCTGAAAGGCACTGTAAGCGTGAACAATCAATCAAGAACTGAAATGATTTATCAAATCTTTCCAATGATTGCTAAGATAGAATCCATCTTCTCGGTTGAAATTGTCTCTGTGTTTGTATATGTGGATAGCCTCATGAACGAATCTCTCATGGAAGCCAGATGGCTTACAAAGAACCTCCGTCTTGGAAAAGTCAATGGCATGTGAGCCTACTGAATTAGAACAATGATCTGCTACGGCCGAGGTGTTGGTCCTACCGTGTTTAAGGTCTGCTTTATGTTCACGAATGCGGTCCGAGATATGGCGTTTGGTTTCTCCAATGTAACTACTACCACAGAGGCAACTTAGTTTGTAGACACCAGGGTATTGTATGTCCGGAATCACATACAATACCCTGGTGTCTACAAACTAAGTTGCCTCTGTGGTAGTAGTTACATTGGAGAAACCAAACGCCATATCTCGGACCGCATTCGTGAACATAAAGCAGACCTTAAACACGGTAGGACCAACACCTCGGCCGTAGCAGATCATTGTTCTAATTCAGTAGGCTCACATGCCATTGACTTTTCTAAGACGGAGGTTCTTTGTAAGCCATCTGGCTTCCATGAGAGATTCGTTCATGAGGCTATCCACATATACAAACACAGAGACAATTTCAACCGAGAAGATGGATTCTATCTTAGCAATCATTGGAAAGATTTGATAAATCATTTCAGTTCTTGATTGATTGTTCACGCTTACAGTGCCTTTCAGACAGCATACATAAAAACAAATTTCGTCTCCCCCCTCCTCTTTTCAAAAAAAATAGATGGACTAGTCCTGGCAAACTGCCATCGTTGCGCGTGACGCAAACGTTATTTTTATATATATAAATAAATATGCCGTTTTCAAAATAAATTTATGCAAACCGACACACCTGATGATGACCGTTTGAGTTATGGTCGAAACGTCGTGAGAATTTTTTATTGTTTTATATATATTTTGTTATTTTGTTGTTTCTCTTCAACGTGACTTTACCGAAAAAACTAAGAATATGAATTACTGCAGTCACGAAAGCTTTAAATCAAAATTTAAGTAGAACGTGTTGTCTATTTTTATTTAAAATTGCGCATTTTGATGTGACATCACATTTCTCAAACCCCCCCCCCCCGTCACACATCGTCACAAATGTCTGCCAACCCCCCAAGTGCGTGACGTCATTTATGGACGGCCCCCAAGAGGTGGCACTACGCACCTACTCTGTTGACACATTCATTGTCTCATGTGTTGCTTTCTCAACTGTGGTCTGTTGAAGAATATCATGTATATTCTTGCCGACGCAGATAAAGAAACACAGGTGCTCAGATCGCTGGCTTTGCCCGAATTACAGGCCACCACGCAGCGATAAGGAGCCCGCAGCGCTGACGTAATCAAATGCAGCGATGCCGTCATCAGATGCAGCGATTACGCCATCGACTACAGCGATGACATCGATTAGTGATGACGTCATCAATTACAGTGACGACGTCAATTTCAGTGAAGAAGGCATCGAATACAGTGATGACGTCATCTATGGCAGTGATTACGTCACTGGCTTTACCCAAAAAGGGCGGAGCCAATGGCTCGGGCCTTATTGCGTCACCAAACGTCACGTGACCCCCAGGCACAGCTGCTGGGAAATGGCAGTTGACACGAGATGCTATCACCTTGGCAACGCAAACAAGGACCAACTGCCCAGAGAAAGCTTTCTCCGACTAAAATCCTTGATGAAACTCTCAATCTGTGATCTTAAACTATGAACCTCGTTACTTACGCATCAAGCGCTCAATTTAAAGTAAAATTTAAATATTTTAAAAAATAATATTTTTTCTCGATGTGATCGCAGTACTCTATTTGTTACTTCGTATAACTCCAACGCAAGAGGTGGCGCCACTCACCTCCACTGTTGACGAATTTGGAGTCTCCAGCGTCGCTTGCATCTGCTGCCGTCTCTTGAAGAACTTCATGGCTCCTGTTGGGGGCGCAAGAGACAAACGCAGCCGCTCAGCTCGCTCGCCCTGCCGGAGTGACGTAACCCCATTGGGGCCGGAGGTGAGTGCGCAGGAAGTGACGCAATTGGCCCCGCCTACCATGGGCGGAGCCAGATCACGTGCCCCCAGGCACCCTATGGGGGCAGAGGAAGCTGCCTCCGTATCAGCCAGTGCTCAAAGTTCTCGACGCGGCTTTTGCGTCTGCGATTTGAAACTCGGAACCTCTTCACCCACGTGTCGAGAGTTCAATGTTTGAATGCAATTTAATCGAGGCCACTGTCTTGGTATGGTACTTTGACTGTTGGTGTTTTGCCATCTTGCCCAAGCTTGGATTTGATGTTGACAAATCTACAAGAAGGTATGAGCTTGCACAGTTTGATTTTACATGACATTTATTCGTGACTTGACTACATTTTCTCAATCCTTACTCGAGTATCTTTAATTGCATTTTGTTGTTGATGCAACTGGCTAACCCGACCCTTCTGGACGTGTGTGAATGAGAACGTCAAAACTCATGTAAAATACAGATTCTGATTTATCTACACGCACACGCAGAAGGCAAACGCGGGTACCTGGCCTCTATGCAGCAGACACGAGTAATTTATTATCTTTCAGGATGTTATTTAGAACTTTATTGAATGTTATGTCACCAACCAAACATCGAGCATAGCAACAAATATCATGCAACACTCCGGAGACGGACACCTCCCTTACCGACCTCACCTCATCCTCCTCACCCCTAGCCTCGTCCTCCTCACCCCTAGCCTCGTCCTCCTCACCCCTAGCCTCGTCCTCCTCACCCCTAGCCTCGTCCTCCTCACCCCTAGCCTCGTCCTCCTCACCCCTAGCCTCGTCCTCCTCACCCCTAGCCTCGTCCTCCTCACCCCTAGCCTCGTCCTCCTCACCCCTCGTCCTCCTCACCCCTCGTCCTCCTCACCCCTCGTCCTCCTCACCCCTCGCCCTCCTCACCCCTCGCCCTCCTCACCCCTCGCCCTCCTCACGCCTCGCCCTCCTCACCCCTCGCCCTCCTCACCCCTCGCCCTCCTCACCCCTCGTTCTCCTCACCCCTCATCTTCTCGCCTCGTCCTCACCCCTCACCTCGTCCACCTCACCCGTCGTCCTCAACCCTCACCTCGTTCTCACCCCTCGCCTCTCGTTCTACTCACCTCGTCCTTACCCCTCACCTCGTTCTCACCTCATCCTCACACGGCTACCTGCACTCTATGTAGTAGACGTGAATAATTGACTATAATTCAGATTGTTATTAATAACTTTATTACATGTTTTGTCACGAATCAAACATCACCTCCTCCTCACCCTTCACCTCGTCCTCACCCCGTCCTCGCATCTCGCCTCGTCCTCCTCACCCCGTTCACCTTCACCCCTCGTTCTCACCCCTCGCCTCGTCCTCCTCACCCTTCACCTCGTCCTTCTCATCCCTCAGCTCGTATTCCTCACCCCTCACCTCGCCCTCACTTCGTCCTCCTCACCCCTCACCTCGTCCTCGCCTCGTCCTCACCCCTTGCCTCGTCATCTTTACCCCTTAGCTCATCCTCCTCACCCTCACCTCGTCCTTCTCTAACCCCTCGCTCTCCTCACCTCGTCCTCACCCATCACCTCGTCCTCATCACCCATCGCCTCGTTCTCCTCAACCCTCGTTCTCACCCCTCGTTCTCCTCACCCCTCACTTCGTCCTCCTCACCCCTCACCTCGTCCTCGCCTCGTCCTCACCCCTTGCCTCGTCATCTTTACCCCTTAGCTCATCCTCCTCACCCTCACCTCGTCCTTCTCTAACCCCTCGCTCTCCTCACCTCGTCCTCACCCATCACCTCGTCCTCCTCACCCATCGCCTCGTTCTCCTCAACCCTCGTTCTCACCCCTCGTTCTCCTCACCCCTCACTTCGTCCTCCTCACCCCTCACCTCGTCCTCGCCTCGTCCTCCTCACCCCTTGCCTCGTCATCTTTACCCCTCAGCTCATCCTCCTCACCTCGTCCTCCTCACCCCTCACCTCGTCCTCCTCAGCTCGTCCTCTCAACCCTCACGTCGTCCGCTTGACCTTTCACCTCGTCCACACCCCTCACCTCATCCTCACCCATCACTTCGTCTTCCTCCCCCCTCACCTCGTCCTCCTCACCCCTCGACTCGTCCTTCTCACCCCTCATCCTCCTCACCCCTCGTCCTCCTCACCCCTCGTCCTCCTCACCCCTCGACTCGTCCTCTCACCTCAGCTCGTCCTCTCACCTCAGCTCGTCCTCTCACCTCAGCTCGTCCTCCTCACCCGTCGTCGTCCTCACCGCTCACCTCGTCCTTCTCACCCCTCACCTCTCCCTCGCCTCGTCCTCCTCACCCTTAGCTCGTCCTCACTCCTCGTCCTCCCCTCCCCTCGCTGTCCTCACCATTTGCCTCGTCCTCCTCACCCCACACCTCGTTCTTCTTACCCCTCATCTTGTCCTCCTCACCACTCGACTCGTCCTACTCACCCCTCACCTCACCCTCCTCACCCCTCGTCACCCCTCGTCCTCCTCACCCATCGTCCTCCTCACACATCGTCCTCCTCACCGCTCGTTCTCCTCACCCCTCGTTCTCCTCACCCCTCAGCTCGTCTTCCTCACCCCTCACCTCACCTCGTCCACCGCACCCGCGCCTCGTCATCCTCACGCCTCGCCCACCTCACCCCTCACCTCGTCCTTCTCACCCACACCGCGTTCTTCTTACCCCTCACCTCTTCCTCCTCACCCCTCGACTCGTCCTTCGCACCCCTCACCTCCTTACCTCTCGTCCTCCTCACCCCTCGTTCTCCTCACCCCTCGTCCTCCTCACCCCTCGCTCTCCTCACCCCTCGTCTTCCTCACCCCTCGCTCTCCTCAACCCTCGTCCTCACCTCGTTTTTCTTCTCACCCCCCGTCCTCACCCCTCGCTCTCCTCAGCCCTCGCCTCGTCCTCCTCACCCACACACCTCGTTCTTCTTACGTCTCACCCCCCGTCCTCCTCACTTCTCATCCTCCTCACCCCTCGCTCGTCCACCGCACCCTGCTCCTCATCCTCCTCACCCCTCACCTCGTCCTCCTTACCCCTCACGTCGTCCGCTTGACCCCTCAACTCGTCCTCTTGACCCCTCACCTCATTCTCACCCCTCACCTCATTCTCACCCCTCACCTCGTCCACCTCACTTGTCCTCACCCCTCACCTCGTTCTCACCCCTCACCTCGTCCTCACCCCCACAACTCGTTCTTCTTACTCCTCACCCCTCACTCTCCTCAGCCCTCGTCCTCCTCACTCTCGTCCTCCTCACCCCTCGTCCTCCTCACCCCTCGCCCTCCTCACCCCTCGCCCTCCTCACCCCTCGCCCTCCTCACCCCTCGCCCTCCTCACCCCTCGCCCTCCTCACCCCTCGCCCTCCTCACCCCTCGCCCTCCTCACCCCTCGCCCTCCTCACCCCTCGCCCTCCTCACCCCTCGCCCTCCTCACCCCTCGCCCTCCTCACCCCTCGCCCTCCTCACCCCTCATCTTCTCACCTCGTTCTCCTCACCCCTCGCCTCGTCCTCACCCCCGTTCTACTCACCTCGTCCTCACCGCTCGCCTCATCCTCACCCCTCGCCTCATCCTCACCCCTCACCTCGTCCACCTCACCCGTCGTCCTCAACCCTCACCTCGTTCTCACCCCTCGTCTCTCGTTCTACTCACCTCGTCCTTACCCCTCACCTCGTTCTCACCTCATCCTCACACGGCTACCTGCACTCTATGTAGTAGACGTGAATAATTGACTATAATTCAGATTAAATTTTGATTTAAAGCTTTCGTGACTGCAGTAATTCATATTCTTAGTTTTTTCGGTAAAGTCACGTTGAAGAGAAAAACAACAAAATAACTAAACTAAGAATATAATTCAGATTGTTATTAATAACTTTATTACATGTTTTGTCACGAATCAAACATCACCTCCTCCTCACCCTTCACCTCGTCCTCACCCCGTCCTCGCATCTCGCCTCGTCCTCCTCACCCCGTTCACCTTCACCCCTCGTTCTCACCCCTCGCCTCGTCCTCCTCACCCTTCACCTCGTCCTTCTCATCCCTCAGCTCGTATTCCTCACCCCTCACCTCGCCCTCACTTCGTCCTCCTCACCCCTCACCTCGTCCTCGCCTCGTCCTCACCCCTTGCCTCGTCATCTTTACCCCTTAGCTCATCCTCCTCACCCTCACCTCGTCCTTCTCTAACCCCTCGCTCTCCTCACCTCGTCCTCACCCATCACCTCGTCCTCCTCACCCATCGCCTCGTTCTCCTCAACCCTCGTTCTCACCCCTCGTTCTCCTCACCCCTCACTTCGTCCTCCTCACCCCTCACCTCGTCCTCGCCTCGTCCTCACCCCTTGCCTCGTCATCTTTACCCCTTAGCTCATCCTCCTCACCCTCACCTCGTCCTTCTCTAACCCCTCGCTCTCCTCACCTCGTCCTCACCCATCACCTCGTCCTCCTCACCCATCGCCTCGTTCTCCTCAACCCTCGTTCTCACCCCTCGTTCTCCTCACCCCTCACTTCGTCCTCCTCACCCCTCACCTCGTCCTCGCCTCGTCCTCCTCACCCCTTGCCTCGTCATCTTTACCCCTCAGCTCATCCTCCTCACCTCGTCCTCCTCACCCCTCACCTCGTCCTCCTCAGCTCGTCCTCTCAACTCTCACGTCGTCCGCTTGACCTTTCACCTCGTCCACACCCCTCACCTCATCCTCACCCATCACTTCGTCTTCCTCCCCCCTCACCTCGTCCTCCTCACCCCTCGACTCGTCCTTCTCACCCCTCATCCTCCTCACCCCTCGTCCTCCTCACCCCTCGCCTCATCTTCCTCACCCCTCGCCTCATCTTCCTCACCCATCGTCCTCCTCACCCCTCGTCCTCCTCACCCCTCGACTCGTCCTCTCACCTCAGCTCGTCCTCCTCACCCGTCGTCGTCCTCACCGCTCACCTCGTCCTTCTCACCCCTCACCTCTCCCTCGCCTCGTCCTCCTCACCCTTAGCTCGTCCTCACTCCTCGTCCTCCCCTCCCCTCGCTGTCCTCACCATTTGCCTCGTCCTCCTCACCCCACACCTCGTTCTTCTTACCCCTCATCTTGTCCTCCTCACCACTCGACTCGTCCTACTCACCCCTCACCTCACCCTCCTCACCCCTCGTCACCCCTCGTCCTCCTCACCCATCGTCCTCCTCACACATCGTCCTCCTCACCGCTCGTTCTCCTCACCCCTCGTTCTCCTCACCTCTCAGCTCGTCTTCCTCACCCCTCACCTCACCTCGTCCACCGCACCCCGCGCCTCGTCATCCTCACGCCTCGCCCACCTCACCCCTCACCTCGTCCTTCTCACCCACACCGCGTTCTTCTTACCCCTCACCTCTTCCTCCTCACCCCTCGACTCGTCCTTCGCACCCCTCACCTCCTTACCTCTCGTCCTCCTCACCCCTCGTTCTCCTCACCCCTCGTCCTCCTTACCTCTCGTCCTCCTCACCCCTCGTTCTCCTCACCCCTCGTCCTCCTCACCCCTCGTTCTCCTCACCCCTCGTCCTCCTCACCCCTCGCTCTCCTCAGCCCTCGCCTCGTCCTCCTCACCCACACACCTCGTTCTTCTTACGTCTCACCCCCCGTCCTCCTCACTTCTCATCCTCCTCACCCCTCGCTCGTCCACCGCACCCTGCTCCTCATCCTCCTCACCCCTCACCTCGTCCTCCTTACCCCTCACGTCATCCGCTTGACCCCTCACCTCGTCCTCTTGACCCCTCACCTCATTCTCACCCCTCACCTCATTCTCACCCCTCACCTCGTCCACCTCACTTGTCCTCAACCCTCACCTCGTTCTCACCCCTCACCTCGTCCTCACCCCCACAGCTCGTTCTTCTTACTCCTCACCCCTCACTCTCCTCACCCCTCGTCCTCCTCACTCCCGTCCTCCTCACCCCTCGTCCTCCTCACCCCTCGTCTTCCTCACCCCTCGTCTTCCTCACCCCTCGTCTTCGGCACCCCTCGTCCTCCTCACCCCTCGTCCTCCTCACCCCTCGCCTCATCTTTCTCACCCATCGTCCTCCTCATTCCTCGTCTGCCTCACGTTTTACCTCGTCCTCCTCACCCCTCGACTCATCCTCACCCCTCACCTCTCGACTCATCCTCACCCCTCACCTCGTCCACCTCACCCGTCGTCCTCAACCCTCACCCCGTTCTCACCCCTCGCCTCTCGTTCTACTCACCTCGTCGTTACCCCTCACCTCGTTCTCACCTCATCCTCACACGGCTACCTGCACTCTCTGTAGTAGACGTGAATAATTGACTATGATTCAGATTGTTATTAATAACTTTATTACATGTTTTGTCACGAATCAAACATCACCTCCTCCTCACCCTTCACCTCGTCCTCACCCCGTCCTCGCATCTCGCCTCGTCCTCCTCACCCCGTTCTCCTTCACCCCTCGTTCTCACCCCTCACCTCGTCCTCCTCACCCCTCACCTCGTTCTTCTCATCCCTCAGCTCGTATTCCTCACCCCTCACCTCGCCCTCACTTCGTCCTCCTCACCCCTCACCTCGTCCTCGCCTCGTCCTCACCCCTTGCCTCGTCATCTTTACCCCTTAGCTCATCCTCCTCACCCTCACCTCGTCCTTCTCTAACCCCTCGCTCTCCTCACCTCGTCCTCACCCATCACCTCGTCCTCCTCACCCATCGCCTCGTCCTCCTCAACCCTCGCTCTCACCCCTCGCCTCCTCCTCACCGCTCGCCTCGTCCTCCTCACCCCTCGTTCTCCTCACCCCTCGTTCTCCTCACCCCTCACTTCGTCCTCCTCACCTCGTCCTCCTCACCCCTCACCTCGTCCTCTTCACCCCTCACCTCGTCTTCCTCAGCTCGTCCTCTTCACCTCACCCCTCGCCTCGTCCTCCTCACCCCTCGTTCTCCTCACCCCTCGCCTCGTACTCACCCCTCACTTCATTCTCCTCACCCCTCACTTCGTCCTCCTCACCCCTCACCTCGTCCTCGCCTCGTCCTCACCCCTTGCCTCGTCATCTTTACCCCTCAGCTCATCCTCCTCACCCTCACCTCGTCCTCCTCACCCGTCACCTCGTCCTCCTCAGCTCGTCCTCTTCACCCCTCGTCCTCCTCACCTCGTCCTCCTCACCCCTCAGCTCGTCTTCCTCACCTCGTCCTCACCCCTCAGGTCGTCCGCTTGACCTTTCACCTCGTCCACACCCCTCACCTCATCCTCACCCATCACCTCGTCTTCCTCACCCCTCACCTCATCCGCTTTACCCCTCAGCTCGTCCTCCTCACCCCTCGTCCTCCTCACCCCTCAGCTCGTCTTCCTCACCCCTCACCTCGTCCTCCTCACCCCTCGTCCTCCTCACCCCTCGCCTCATCTTCCTCACCCATCGTCCTCCTCACCCCTCGTCCGCCTCACCTTTCACCTCGTCCTCCTCACCCCTCGACTTGTCCTCACCTCAGCTCGTCCTCCTCACCCGTCGTCGTCTTCACCCCTCACCTCTCCCTCGCCTCGTCCTCCTCACCCTTAGCTCGTCCTCACTCCTCGTCCTCCCCTCCCCTCGCTGTCCTCACCATTTGCCTCGTCCTCCTCACCCCACACCTCGTTCTTCTTACCCCTCATCTTGTCCTCCTCACCACTCGACTGGTCCTACTCACCCCTCACCTCGTCCTTCTCACCCACACCGCGTTCTTCTTACCCCTCACCTCTTCCTCCTCACCCCTCGACTCGTCCTCCTCACCCCTCGACCTCCTCACCCCTCGCTCTCCTCACCCCTGGTCTTCCTCACCCCTCGTCTTCCTCACCCCTCGCTCTCCTCAACCCTCGTCCTCACCTCGTTTTTCTTCTCACCCCCCGTCCTCACCCCTCGCTCGTCCACCGCACCCTGCTCCTCACCTCCTCACCCCTCGTCCTCCTCACCCCTCGTCCTCCTCACCCCTCGTCCTCCTCACCCCTCGCTCTCCTCAGCCCTCGCCTCGTCCTCCTCACCCCCACACCTCGTTCTTCTTACTTCTCACCCCCCGTCCTCCTCACTTCTCGTCCTCCTCACCCCTCACCCCTCGTCCTCCTCACCCCTCACGCCTCATCTTCCTCACCCATCGTCCTCCTCACCCCTCGTCCGCCTCACCTTTCACCTCGTCCTCCTCACCCCTCGACTCGTCCTCACCTCTCACCTCAGCTCGTCCTCCTCACCCGTCGCCGTCCTCACCGCTCACCTCGTCCTCACCCCTCACCTCTCCCTCGCCTCGTCCTCCTCACCCTTAGCTCGTCCTCACTCCTCGTCCTCCCCTCCCCTCGCTGTCCTCACCATTTGCCTCGTCCTCCTCACCCTTAGCTCGTCCTCCTCGTCCTCCCCTCCCCTCGCTGTCCTCACCATTTGCCTCGTCCTCCTCACCCCACACCTCGTTCTTCTTACCCCTCATCTTGTCTTCCTCACCACTCGACTCGTCCTACTCACCCCTCACCTCACCCTCCTCACCCCTCGTCCTCCTCACCCCTCGTCCTCCTCACCCCTCGTCCTCCTCACCCCTCGTCCTCCTCACCCCTCACTCTCCTCACCGCTCGCTCTCCTCACGCCTCGCTCTCCTCAGCCCTCGCCTCGTCCTCCTCACCCCTCGTCCTCCTCACCCCCACACCTCGTTCTTCTTACTTCTCACCCCCCGTCCTCCTCACTTCTCGTTCTCCTCACCCCTCGCTCGTCCACCGCACCCTGCTCCTCATCCTCCTCACCCCTCACCCCTCACCTCGTCCTCCTTACCCCTCACGTCGTCCGCTTGACCCCTCACCTCGTCCTCTTGACCCCTCACCCCTTTGTCACCCCTCACCTCGTCCACCTCACTTGTCCTCAACCCTCACCTCGTTCTCACCCCTCACCTCGTCCTCCTCACCCCCACAGCTCATTCTTCATACTCCTCACCTCTCACTCTCCTCACCCCTTGTCCTCCTCACCCCTCGTCCTCCTCACCCCTCGTCCTCCTCACCCCTCGTCCTCATCTTTCTCACCCATCGTCCTCCTCACCCCTCGTCCGCCTCACCTTTCACCTCGTCCTCCTCACCCCTCGACTCGTCCTCACCTCTCACCTCAGCTCGTCCTCCTCACCCGTCGTCGTCCTCACCGCTCACCTCGTCCTCCTCACCCCTCACCTCGTTCTTCTTACCCCTCATCTTGTCCTCACCACTCGACTCATCCTACTCACCCCTCACCTCACCTTCCTCACCCCTCGTCCTCACCCATTGTCCTCCTCACCGCTCGTTCTCCTCACCCCTCAGCTCGTCTTCCTCACCCCTCACCTCGTCCACCGCACCCCGCGCTTCGTCATCCTCACGCCTCGCCCGCCTCACCCCTCACCTCGTCCTTCTCACCCACACCGCGTTCTTCATACCCCTCACCTCTTCCTCCTCACCCCTCGACTCGTTCTCCTCACCCCTCGTCCTCCTCACCCCTCGTCCTCCTCACCCCTCGTCCTCCTCACCCCTCGCTCTCCTCACCCCTCGCTCTCCTCACCCCTCGCTCTCCTCACCCCTCGCTCTCCTCAACCCTCGCTCTCCTCAACCCTCGCTCTCCTCAACCCTCGCTCTCCTCAACCCTCGTCCTCCTCACCCCTCGACTCGTTCTCCTCACCCCTCGTCCTCCTCACCCCTCGCTCTCCTCACCCCTCGCTCTCCTCACCCCTCGCTCTCCTCAACCCTCGCTCTCCTCACCCCTCGTCCTCCTCACCCCTCGCTCTCCTCACCCCTCGCTCTCCTCACCCCTCGCTCTCCTCAACCCTCGCTCTCCTCAACCCTCGCTCTCCTCAACCCTCGTCCTCACCCCCACACCTCGTTTTTCTTCTCACCCCCCGTCCTCACCCCTCGCTCGTCCACCGCACCCTGCTCCTCACCTACTCACCCCTCGTCCTCCTCACCCCTCGTCCTCCTCACCCCTCGCTCTCCTCACCCCTCGCTCTCCTCACGCCTCGCTCTCCTCAGCCCTCACCTCGTCCTCCTCACCCGTCGTCCTCCTCACCCCCACACCTCGTTCTTCTTCCTTCTCACCCCCCGTCCTCCTCGCCCCTCGTCCTCCTCACCCCTCGCTCGTCCACCGCACCCCGCTCCTCATCCTCCTCACTCCTCACCTCGTCCTCCTTACCCCTCACGTCGTCCGCTTGACCCCTCACCTCGCCCTCTTGACCCCTCACCTCATTCTCACCCCTCACCTCGTCCACCTCACTTGTCCTCACCCCTCACCTCGTCCTCACCCCCACAACTCGTTCTTCTTACTCCTCACCCCTCACTCTACTCACCCCTCGTCCTCCTCACTCCTGTCCTCCTCACCCCTCGTCCTCCTCACCCCTCGTCCTCCTCACCCCCCGTCCTCCTCACCCCTCGTCCTCCTCACCCCTCGTCCTCCTCACCCCCCGTCCTCCTCACCCCTCGTTCTCCTCACCCCTCGTTCTCCTCACCCCTCTCCTCGTCCTCCTCACCCCTCATCTCGTCCTCCTCACCCCTCACCTCCTGACCTCGTTCTTCTTACCCTTCACCTCGTCCTCCTCACCCCTTGCCTCGTCCTCCTCACCCGCTCCTGACACGGCCAACGCACACGCCCATGGCAACCTCACTTAGGGCACGGCACACCGACTTAGCATCACCCTCATTTATACCTCCACGTTTATCGGCCTCGTTCTATCGTGACGGCCAAGACGCTGGACGTTTGTGATAAAGAACTTCGTAGCTCATCGGATTCCTCCTCCAGTGTACAAATAAATAAATATCACGGCTCTGATCTCTTTGCGGCGCCGCAGTGGCGTTCATCACTCGCCGCCTCCCCATGGCACGACTACGACGCCCTCTGTTGGACGCTGTGTGTCATCAACATTGTTGCCTGTGATTACACTCAACACATTGTTGTTGTTGTAAGTGATTACACTCAACACAACGTCGTTGTGTGTAATTACACTCAACACAACGTCGTTGTGAGTGATTACACTCAACACAATGTAGTTTTGAGTGATTACACTCAACACAACGTTGTTGTTTGTGATTACACTCAACACAACGTCGTTGCGTCTCATCAATATTTTTGTATGTGATTACACACACAACAACGTTGTGTTTAATCACACAACAATGTTGCGTGTAATCACTCACATATTGAGTGATTACACACTCGGCGTGTGTCTGTAGCAGTTGTACGTGTGCCGCTTGTCGTAGATGTTCGCGGTTTGAATCCAGCGGCCGCCCTGTTTAATGCTACAGGCGTGTTCACCGCAAAGACACCATGTGCCGTCTGCTTCAGTGGACGTTGAAGATCCCAGCGTCATGGACCAGATTAACCGAATTAAATACAATTGCCCGCAAATTACCCAGTTGGAATATACTGTGCCTAGTAATCATTGCTGGGAAATGTGGTAGAACCCTCCTGAAAAGAGCCAGTAGGGCTATCCTGGGTAAAACTGACCACCCACCCCCTCGTGTGGCATGCTAGCCTTAATAGGTGCTCGCTAACAGAACTTATTTATCGAACAGACTGTTAAATGAAGGGACTGTGTCTTCATTTGAGTCCGTGACTGTGTAACCTGGTACATAAGGGTGCCGCGGTGGTGGGATGTTAACTCCTTCACCTGGTATGCAAGAGGTTGTGGGTTCGATCCGGACCCTGACGCCTGTATATTTGGAGTTTGCATGTCTCTCTCTCTCTCCCGTGGTCGCGTGGATTGTTCTCCAGGTCTTCCAGTTTTTCCCTCCATATTTAGAAACATGCGTTTAGAGCAGGAGTCTCAAACTCAACTTACCTGGGGGCCGCTGGAGGTAGAGTCTGGGTGAGGCTGGGCCGCATCAAGTATTCCAAAAAAAAGTGCAACTGATCCAATCTTCTCAATCTTTATTAATAACAGTTCAGAACATGAACGGTTCTTCAGAACATAGGCTTCTCTTACCTACTCCATGCTTCCAGAGACCTGGCAGCGCTTCCTCTTCTTACACAGCTGAGCCACATTTGGCTTGAGGGAGGAAGCAATTGAGACCCTCAGTATGGCTTGAAATGCTCATCAGTAAGTTTGGACCTGTACTTTGACTTATTAAAGTTCATGGTGCAAAAGAGCTTTTCACACAGATATGTGCTCCCAAAAAGGCACATGGTCCGCTTGAACATCCTGGAAAGCTCAGGGAAGGTGGGGGTGATATATTTACATGTTTTTATCCCAATACCTGAGTATTTGGGATCTTATTTAGTATGCCCTTTCTATATATTCTGAGAGGTATTTGAAAACTTTATCATTGTTCATGCTTTTTTTGAGCACTTCGTTTTTCTTATCATTATTAAATTCATCAATCGTGTTCTCTCTCAGGTGTTTATACCTTTCACATTCATAAATAAAGTGATCTAGATTTTCTTCTTTTTGTTCACATTCTACATATCCTTCTGCTCTACCGAATCTCTCTGGATGCCATTGAGCTAACTCTGGTGTCCATGTTACTCCACCTGTCTTAATTCTTAACATCAAGTGCATTGTCTCATGTTTTATATCTTTTAATTTCTTGCTCTTTTTGATTAAATTGTTCTTGGTAAATTATTTTCTTTTGCGATTGCACATATCTGTCCTTTTTCCTTTTCTTTGTTTCTCTTGTAATAATAATCTATAGCTTTTTTATAATATTCAGGTTCTTTTGTTCTTGCCACCCATCTCATGCTATTTGCTATCCATGTAATTATTTTCCCTTTCCTATTGCAACACTCTGTTGTCTTTATTAGGTCACTGATTACACTTGTTGAGTCCGCCCACTTCCTAAGTCCTCTGTACCTTGCACTGGGTGACAGGATATATTTTCCTTCCACTTGGTGTCACTCCGGAATCACGTTTCAACCAAGTGACTAACGTTGCTAATTCGCGTTGGCTAACTTGTCAACAAACACCGGAAGCTGTCACGAGCCTGAGCTATGGTAAAAAAAATATAATAATTTAAAAATAAATAAATAATAGGTGTCAAATAGTGGGCCACAAAATATCGTTTCGCGGGCCACAATTGGCCTGTATTTTACTGCTATAAATTTCCACAAGATGAGCCACTCCGTTAAAACTAACATTTGTGACCAGATCGCTTCTTAAAAAGAGCTATATGGCTCACTTACCTGGTAAAATAAAAGTTACATTTCAAATAATCACCACGGTAATGTGTCACCCACACGACCTTGAACTTGAGGCATCGCGCAGAACGCGTCATGCAGTGTGGGGTTGGCTGGGTGGTGCAGGGAGATGCTACTACTTGCAGAGGGGGGCGGGGCAGGGGGGGACTGAGTCCTCTTGCATAATTGACTTGCGGATTGACCGATGCATAGACGAAAAGATAGCACGTGAATGAATGAGTGTACGGCTGGACTGCAAATGAATGGACAATATTCTTCATCGCCATTTTAAAAAAAACTTTACATTGTAATCCATCACCCTGTACATCTGCTGAACCAACGTATCCTACAGCAGCATATGAGTGTGTTTTCATACATTGCCTGAGTGTGTGTTTCTTGCGTATGATCGGTATGTGTTTTACGCATGATCCATATTTGATATCACACAAGATATTTGCCTGTTTTTCTAATGATCTGCACGTGTTTCACGCATAATCTCTGGGTTTCACACATGTTCTGTGTGGGTGGCCGGGACCACCCTCAGCTGCCTTTTTCTCCCGAGTTGCGATGTGTACACATCGTACCAGATACTAATTTAAGGCTGAACCGACCTCTCGAGATCCAGGACGCAGTGGTGATGGTGGCTGTAAGCGGGAATCGAGCTCGGGTCGCCTCGTCCTCCTCACCCCTCACCTCGTCCTTCTCATCCCTCAGCTCGTATTCCTCACCCCTCACCTCGCCCTCACTTCGTCCTCCTCACCCCTCACCTCGTCCTCGCCTCGTCCTCACCCCTCACCTCGTCCTTCTCATCCCTCAGCTCGTATTCCTCACCCCTCACCTCGCCCTCACTTCGTCCTCCTCACCCCTCACCTCGTCCTCGCCTCGTCATCTTTACCCCTTAGCTCATCCTCCTCACCCTCACCTCGTCCTTCTCTAACCCCTCGCTCTCCTCACCTCGTCCTCACCCATCACCTCGTCCTCCTCACCCATCGCCTCGTCTTCCTCACCCCTCGCCTCGTACTCACCCCTCACTTCGTCCTCGTCACCCCTCACCTCGTCCTCGCCTCGTCCTCCTCACCCCTTGCCTCGTCATCTTTACCCCTCAGCTCATCCTCCTCACCCTCACCTCGTCCTCCTCACCCCTCACCTCGTCCTCCTCAGCTCGTCCTCCTCAGCTCGTCCTCTTCACCCCTCGTCCTCCTCACCTCGTCCTCCTCACCCCTCAGCTCGTCTTCCTCACCTCGTCCTCACCCCTCACGTCGTCCGCTTGACCTTTCACCTCGTCCACACCCCTCACCTCATCCTCACCCATCACCTCGTCTTCCTCACCCCTCACCTCATCCGCTTTACCCCTCAGCTCGTCCTCCTCACCCCTCGTCCTCCTCACCCCTTAGCTCGTCTTCCTCACCCCTCACCTCGTCCTCCTCACCCCTCGACTCGTCCTTCTCACCCCTCATCCTCCTCACCCCTCGTCCTCCTCATCCCTCGCCTCATCTTTCTCACCTATCGTCCTCCTCACCCCTCGTCTGCCTCACCTTTTACCTCGTCCTCCTCACCCCTCGACTCGTCCTCTCACCTCAGCTCGTCCTCCTCACCCGTCGTCGTCCTCACCGCTCACCTCGTCCTCCTCACCCCTCGTCCTCCTCACCCCTCGTCCTCCTCACCGCTCGTTCTCCTCACCCCTCGTTCTCCTCACCCCTCGTCCTCCTCACCCCTCGCTCTCCTCACCCCTCGTCTTCCTCACCCCTCGTCTTCCTCACCCCTCGCTCTCCTCACCCCTCGTCTTCCTCACCCCTCGCTCTCTTCACCCCTCGCTCTCTTCACCCCTCGCTCTCCTCAACCCTCGTCCTCACCTCGTTTTTCTTCTCACCCCCCGTCCTCACCCCTCGCTCGTCCACCGCACCCTGCTCCTCACCTCATCCTTCGTCCTCCTCACCCCTCGTCCTCCTCACCTCTCGTCCTCCTCACCCCTCGCTCTCCTCAGCCCTCGCCTCGTCCTCCTCACCCCCACACCTCCTTCTTCTTACTTCTCACCCCCCGTCCTCCTCACTTCTCGTCCTCCTCACCCCTCACCCCTCGTCACCCCTCACGCCTCATCTTCCTCACCCATCGTCCTCTTCACCCCTCGTCCGCCTCACCTTTCACCTCGTCCTCCTCAACCCTCGACTCGTCCTCACTCTCACCTCAGCTCGTCCTCCTCACCCGTCATCGTCCTCACCGCTCACCTCGTCATCCTCACCCCTCACCTCTCCCTCGCCTCGTCCTCCTCACCCTTAGCTCGTCCTCCTCGTCCTCCCCTCCCTTCGCTGTCCTCACCATTTGCCTCGTCCTCCTCACCCCACACCTCGTTCTTCTTACCCCTCATCTTGTCCTCCTCACCACTCGACTCGTCCTACTCACCCCTCACCTTACCCTCCTCACCCTTCGTCCTCCTCACCCATTGTCCTCCTCACCCATTGTCCTCCTCACCCATTGTCCTCCTCACCGCTCGTCCTCCTCACCCCTCGTCCTCCTCACCCCTCGCCTCATCTTTCTCACCTATCGTCCTCCTCACCCCTCGTCTGCCTCACCTTTTACCTCGTCCTCCTCACCCCTCGACTCGTCCTCTCACCTCAGCTCGTCCTCCTCACCCGTCGTCGTCCTCACCGCTCACCTCGTCCTCCTCACCCCTCGTCCTCCTCACCCCTCGTCCTCCTCACCCCTCGTCCTCCTCACCCCTCGTCCTCCTCACCGCTCGTTCTCCTCACCCCGCGTTCTCCTCACCCCTCGTCCTCCTCACCCCTCGCTCTCCTCACCCCTCGTCTTCCTCACCCCTCGTCTTCCTCACCCCTCGCTCTCCTCACCCCTCGTCTTCCTCACCCCTCGCTCTCTTCACCCCTCGCTCTCCTCAACCCTCGTCCTCACCTCGTTTTTCTTCTCACCCCCCGTCCTCACCCCTCGCTCGTCCACCGCACCCTGCTCCTCACCTCATCCTTCGTCCTCCTCACCCCTCGTCCTCCTCACCTCTCGTCCTCCTCACCCCTCGCTCTCCTCAGCCCTCGCCTCGTCCTCCTCACCCCCACACCTCCTTCTTCTTACTTCTCACCCCCCGTCCTCCTCACTTCTCGTCCTCCTCACCCCTCACCCCTCGTCACCCCTCACGCCTCATCTTCCTCACCCATCGTCCTCCTCACCCCTCGTCCGCCTCACCTTTCACCTCGTCCTCCTCAACCCTCGACTCGTCCTCACCTCTCACCTCAGCTCGTCCTCCTCACCCGTCATCGTCCTCACCGCTCACCTCGTCCTCCTCACCCCTCACCTCTCCCTCGCCTCGTCCTCCTCACCCTTAGCTCGTCCTCCTCGTCCTCCCCTCCCTTTGCTGTCCTCACCATTTGCCTCGTCCTCCTCACCCCACACCTCGTTCTTCTTACCCCTCATCTTGTCCTCCTCACCACTCGACTCGTCCTACTCACCCCTCACCTTACCCTCCTCACCCTTCGTCCTCCTCACCCATTGTCCTCCTCACCCATTGTCCTCCTCACCCATTGTCCTCCTCACCGCTCGTTCTCCTCACCCCTCGTTCTCCTCACCCCTCAGCTCGTCTTCCTCACCCCTCGTCTTCCTCACCCCTCGCTCTCCTCACCCCTCGTCTTCCTCACCCCTCGCTCTCTTCACCCCTCGCTCTCCTCAACCCTCGTCCTCACCTCGTTTTTCTTCTCACCCCCCGTCCTCACCCCTCGCTCGTCCACCGCACCCTGCTCCTCACCTCCTCATCCTTCGTCCTCCTCACCCCTCGTCCTCCTCACCTCTCGTCCTCCTCACCCCTCGCTCTCCTCAGCCCTCGCCTCGTCCTCCTCACCCCCACACCTCCTTCTTCTTACTTCTCACCCCCCGTCCTCCTCACTTCTCGTCCTCCTCACCCCTCACCCCTCGTCACCCCTCACGCCTCATCTTCCTCACCCATCGTCCTCCTCACCCCTCGTCCGCCTCACCTTTCACCTCGTCCTCCTCAACCCTCGACTCGTCCTCACCTCTCACCTCAGCTCGTCCTCCTCACCCGTCATCGTCCTCACCGCTCACCTCGTCATCCTCACCCCTCACCTCTCCCTCGCCTCGTCCTCCTCACCCTTAGCTCGTCCTCCTCGTCCTCCCCTCCCTTCGCTGTCCTCACCATTTGCCTCGTCCTCCTCACCCCACACCTCGTTCTTCTTACCCCTCATCTTGTCCTCCTCACCACTCGACTCGTCCTACTCACCCCTCACCTTACCCTCCTCACCCTTCGTCCTCCTCACCCATTGTCCTCCTCACCCATTGTCCTCCTCACCCATTGTCCTCCTCACCGCTCGTTCTCCTCACCCCTCGTTCTCCTCACCCCTCAGCTCGTCTTCCTCACCCCTCGTCTTCCTCACCCCTCGCTCTCCTCACCCCTCGTCTTCCTCACCCCTCGCTCTCTTCACCCCTCGCTCTCCTCAACCCTCGTCCTCACCTCGTTTTTCTTCTCACCCCCCGTCCTCACCCCTCGCTCGTCCACCGCACCCTGCTCCTCACCTCCTCATCCTTCGTCCTCCTCACCCCTCGTCCTCCTCACCTCTCGTCCTCCTCACCCCTCGCTCTCCTCAGCCCTCGCCTCGTCCTCCTCACCCCCACACCTCCTTCTTCTTACTTCTCACCCCCCGTCCTCCTCACTTCTCGTCCTCCTCACCCCTCACCCCTCGTCACCCCTCACGCCTCATCTTCCTCACCCATCGTCCTCCTCACCCCTCGTCCGCCTCACCTTTCACCTCGTCCTCCTCAACCCTCGACTCGTCCTCACCTCTCACCTCAGCTCGTCTTCCTCACCCATCGTCGTCCTCACCGCTCACCTCGTCCTCCTCACCCCTCACCTCTCCCTCGCCTCGTCCTCCTCACCCTTAGCTCGTCCTCCTCGTCCTCCCCTCCCCTCGCTGTCCTCACCATTTGCCTCGTCCTCCTCACCCCACACCTCGTTCTTCTTACCCCTCATCTTGTCCTCCTCACCACTCGACTCGTCCTACTCACCCCTCACCTTACCATCCTCACCTTTCGTCCTCCTCACCCATTGTCCTCCTCACCCATTGTCCTCCTCACCGCTCGTTCTCCTCACCCCTCGTTCTCCTCACCCCTCAGCTCGTCTTCCCCACACCTCACCTCGTCCACCCCACCCCGCGCCTCGTTCATCCTCACGCCTCGCCCGCCTCACCCCTCACCTCGTCCTTCTCACCCACACCGCGTTCTTCTTACCCCTCACCTCTTCCTCCTCACCGCTCGACTCGTCCTCCACACCCCTCACCTACTCACCCCTCGCTCTCTTCACCCCTCGCTCTCCTCAACCCTCGTCCTCACCCCCACACCTCGTTTTTATTCTCACCCCCCGTCCTCACCCCTCGCTCGTCCACCGCACCCTGCTCCTCACCTCCTCACCCCTCGTCCTCCTCACCCCTCATCCTCCTCACCCCTCGCTGTCCTCACCCCTCGCTCTCCTCACGCCTCGCTCTCCTCAGCCCTCACCTCGTCCTCCTCGCCCCTCGTCCTCCTCACCCCTCGCTCGTCCACCGCACCCGGCTCCTCATCCTCCTCACCCCTCACCTCGTCCTCCTTACCCCTCAAGTCGTCCGCTTGACCCCTCACCTCATTCTCACCCCTCACCTCGTCCACCTCACTTGTCCTCAACCCTCACCTCGTTCTCACCCCTCACCTCGTCCTCACCCCCACAGCTCGTTCTTCTTACTCCTCACCCCTCACTCTCCTCACTCCTGTCCTCCTCACCCCTCGTCCTCCTCACTCTCGTCATCGTCACCCCTCGTCCTCCTCACCCCTCGCCTGATCTTCCTCACCCATCGTCCTCCTCACCCCTCGTCCGCCTCACCTTTTACCTCGTCCTCCTCACCCCTCGACTCGTCCTCACCTCAGCTCGTCCTCCTCACCCGTCGTCGTCCTCACCGCTCACCTCGTCCTCGCCTCGTCCTCCTCACCCTTAGCTCGTCCTCACTCCTCGTCCTCCCCTCCCCTCGCTGTCCTCACCATTTGCCTCGTCCTCCTCACCCCACACCTCGTTCTTCTTACCCCTCATCTTGTCCTCACCACTCGACTCGTCCTACTCACCCCTCACCTCACCTCACCCTCCTCACCCATTGTCCTCACCCATTGTCCTCCTCACCCATTGTCCTCCTCACCGCTCGTTCTCCTCACCCCTCGGTCTCCTCACCCCTCAGCTCGTCATTCTCACCCCTCACCTTGTCCACCGCACCCCGCGCCTCGTCATCCTCATGCCTCGCCCGCCTCACCCCTCACCTCGTCCTTCTCACCCACACCGCGTTCTTCTTACCCCTCACCTCTTCCTCCTCACCCCTCGACTCGTCCTCCGCACCCCTCACCTCCTCACCCCTCGTCCTCCTCACCCCTCGCTCTCCTCACCCCTCGTCCTCCTCACCCCTCGTCCTCCTCACCCCTCGTCCTCACCCCTCGCTCTCCTCACCCCTCACCTCGTCCTCCTCACTCCTCGTCCTCCTCACCCCCACACCTCGTTCTTCTTACTTCTCACCCCCCGTCCTCCTCACTTCTCGTCCTCCTCACCCCTCGCTCATCAACCGCACCCTGCTCCTCATCCTCCTCACCCCTCACCTCGTCCTCTTTACCCCTCACGTCGTCCGCTTGACCCCTCACCTCGTCCTCTTGACCCCTCACCCCTTTCTCACCCCTCACCTCGTCCACCTCACTTGTCCTCAACCCTCACCTCGTTCTCACCCCTCACCTCGTCCTCCTCACCCCCACAGCTCATTCTTCTTACTCCTCACCTCTCACTCTCCTCACCCCTCGTCCTCCTCACCCCTCGTCCTCCTCACCCCTCGTCCTCCTCACCCCTCGTCGTCCTCACCCCTCGTCGTCCTCACCCCTCGTCCTCTTCACCCCTCGTCCTCCTCACCCCTCGTCCTCACCCCACGCCTCATCTTTCTCACCCATCGTCCTCCTCACCCCTCGTCCGCCTCACCTTTCACCTCGTCCTCACCTCTCACCTCAGCTCGTTCTCCTCACCCGTCGTTGTCCTCACCGCTCACCTCGTCCTCCTCACCCTTCACCTCGTTCTTCTTACCCCTCATCTTGTCCTCCTCACCACTCGACTCATCCTACTCACCCCTCACCTCACCTCACCCTCCTCACCCCTCGTCCTCACCCATTGTCCTCCTCACCGCTCGTTCTCCTCACCCCTCAGCTCGTCTTCCTCACCCCTCACCTCGTCCACCGCACCCCGCGCCTCGTCATCCTCACGCCTCGCCCGCCTCACCCCTCACCTCGTCCTTCTCACCCACACCGCGTTCTTCATACCCCTCACCTCTTCCTCCTCACCCCTCGACTCGTCCTCTTCACCCCTCGCTCTCCTCACCCCTCGCTCTCCTCACCCCTCGTCCTTCTCACCCCTCGTCCTCCTCACCCCTCGTCCTCCTCACCCCTCGCTCTCCTCAACCCTCGTCCTCACCCCCACACCTCGTTTTTCTTCTCACCCCCCGTCCTCACCCCTCGCTCGTCCACCGCACCCTGCTCCTCACCTCCTCACCCCTCGTCCTCCTCACCCCTCGTCCTCCTCACCCCTCGTCCTCCTCACCCCTCGTCGTCCTCACCCCTCGTCGTCCTCACCCCTCGTCGTCCTCACCCCTCGTCCTCTTCACCCCTCGTCCTCTTCACCCCTCGTCCTCCTCACCCCTCGTCCTCACCCCACGCCTCATCTTTCTCACCCATCGTCCTCCTCACCCCTCGTCCGCCTCACCTTTCACCTCGTCCTCACCTCTCACCTCAGCTCGTTCTCCTCACCCGTCGTTGTCCTCACCGCTCACCTCGTCCTCCTCACCCTTCACCTCGTTCTTCTTACCCCTCATCTTGTCCTCCTCACCACTCGACTCATCCTACTCACCCCTCACCTCACCTCACCCTCCTCACCCCTCGTCCTCACCCATTGTCCTCCTCACCGCTCGTTCTCCTCACCCCTCAGCTCGTCTTCCTCACCCCTCACCTCGTCCACCGCACCCCGCGCCTCGTCATCCTCACGCCTCGCCCGCCTCACCCCTCACCTCGTCCTTCTCACCCACACCGCGTTCTTCATACCCCTCACCTCTTCCTCCTCACCCCTCGACTCGTCCTCCTCACCCCTCGCTCTCCTCACTCCTCACTCTCCTCACCCCTCGCTCTCCTCACCCCTCGTCCTCCTCACCCCTCGTCCTCCTCACCCCTCGCTCTCCTCAACCCTCGTCCTCACCCCCACACCTCGTTTTTCTTCTCACCCCCCGTCCTCACCCCTCGCTCGTCCACCGCACCCTGCTCCTCACCTCCTCACCCCTCGTCCTCCTCACCCCTCGCTCTCCTCACCCCTCGCTCTCCTCACCCCTCGCTCTCCTCACCCCTCGCTCTCCTCACGCCTCGCTCTCCTCACGCCTCGCTCTCCTCACGCCTCGCTCTCCTCAGCCCTCATCTCGTCCTCCTCGCCCCTCGTCCTCCTCACCCCTCGCTCGTCCACCGCACCCCGCTCCTCATCCTCCTCACCCCTCACCTCGTCCTCCTTACCCCTCACGTCGTCCGCTTGACCCCTCACCTCACCCTCTTGACCCCTCACCTCATTCTCACCCCTCACCTCGTCCACCTCACTTGTCCTCAACCCTCACCTCGTTCTCACCCCTCACCTCGTCCTCACCCCCACAGCTCGTTCTTCTTACTCCTCACCCCTCACTCTCCTCACCCCTCGTCCTCCTCACCCCTCGTCCTCCTCACCCCTCGTCCTCCTCACCCCTCGTCCTCCTCACCCCTCGTCTTCACCCCTCGTCCTCCTCACCCCTCGTCCTCCTCACCCCTCGTCCTCCTCACCCCTCGTCCTCCTCACCCCTCGTCCTCCTCACCCCTCGTCCTCCTCACCCCTCGTCCTCCTCACCCCTCGCTCTCCTCACCCCTCGCTCTCCTTACCCCTCGCTCTCCTCACCCCTCGTCCTCCTCACCCCTCGCTCTCCTCAACCATCGTCCTCACCCCCACACCTCGTTTTTATTCTCACCCCCTTTTCACCCCTCGCTCGTCCACCGCACCCTGCTCCTCACCTCCTCACCCCTCGTCCTCCTCACCCCTCGCTGTCCTCACCCCTCGCTCTCCTCACCCCTCGCTCTCCTCACGCCTCGCTCTCCTCAGCCCTCACCTCGTCCTCCTGACCCCTTGTCCTCCTCACCCCCACACCTCGTTCTTCTTACTTCTCACCCCCCGTCCTCCTCGCCCCTCGTCCTCCTCACCCCTCGCTCGTCCACCGCACCCCGCTCCTCATCCTCTTCACCCCTCACCTCGTCCTCCTTACCCCTCACGTCGTCCGCTTGACCCCTCACCTCGCCCTCTTGACCCCTCACCTCATTCTCACCCCTCACCTCGTCCACCTCACTTGTCCTCAATCCTCACCTCGTTCTCACCCCTCACTTCTTCCTCACCCCCACAGCTCGTTATTCTTACTCCTCACCCTTCACTCTCCTCACCCGTCGTCCTCCTCACTCTCGTCCTCCTCACTCCTGTCCTCCTCACCCCTCGTCCTCCTCACCCCTCGTCCTCCTCACCCCTCGTCCTCCTCACCCCTCGTCTTCGGCCCCCCTCGTCCTCCTCACCCCTCGTCCTCCTCACCCCTCGTCCTCCTCACCCCTCGTCCCCCTCACCCCTCGTCCCCCTCACCCCTCGTCCCCCTCACCCCTCGTCCCCCTCACCCCTCGTCCCCCTCACCCCTCGTCCTCCTCACCCCCCGTCTTCCTCACTTCTCGTCCTCCTCACCCCTCGCTCGTCAACCGCACCCTGCTCCTCATCCTCCTCACCCCTCACCTCGTCCTCTTTACCCCTCACGTCGTCCGCTTGACCCCTCACCTCGTCCTCTTGACCCCTCACCCCTTTCTCACCCCTCACCTCGTCCACCTCACTTGTCCTCAACCCTCACCTCGTTCTCACCCCTCACCTCGTCCTCCTCACCCCCACAGCTCATTCTTCTTACTCCTCACCTCTCACTCTCCTCACCCCTCGTCCTCCTCACCCCTCGTCCTCCTCACCCCTCGTCCTCCTCACCCCTCGTCGTCCTCACCCCTCGTCGTCCTCACCCCTCGTCGTCCTCACCCCTCGTCGTCCTCACCCCTCGTCGTCCTCACCCCTCGTCCTCTTCACCCCTCGTCCTCTTCACCCCTCGTCCTCCTCACCCCTCGTCCTCACCCCACGCCTCATCTTTCTCACCCATCGTCCTCCTCACCCCTCGTCCGCCTCACCTTTCACCTCGTCCTCACCTCTCACCTCAGCTCGTTCTCCTCATCCGTCGTTGTCCTCACCGCTCACCTCGTCCTCCTCACCCTTCACCTCGTTCTTCTTACCCCTCATCTTGTCCTCCTCACCACTCGACTCATCCTACTCACCCCTCACCTCACCTCACCCTCCTCACCCCTCGTCCTCACCCATTGTCCTCCTCACCGCTCGTTCTCCTCACCCCTCACCTCGTCCACCGCACCCCACGCCTCGTCATCCTCACGCCTCGCCCGCCTCACCCCTCACCTCGTCCTTCTCACCCACACCGCGTTCTTCATACCCCTCACCTCTTCCTCCTCACCCCTCGACTCGTCCTCCTCACCCCTCGCTCTCCTCACTCCTCACTCTCCTCACCCCTCGCTCTCCTCACCCCTCGTCCTCCTCACCCCTCGCTCTCCTCAACCCTCGTCCTCACCCCCACACCTCGTTTTTCTTCTCACCCCCCGTCCTCACCCCTCGCTCGTCCACCGCACCCTGCTCCTCACCTCCTCACCCCTCGTCCTCCTCACCCCTCGCTGTCCTCACCCCTCGCTCTCCTCACCCCTCGCTCTCCTCACCCCTCGCTCTCCTCACGCCTCGCTCTCCTCAGCCCTCATCTCGTCCTCCTCGCCCCTCGTCCTCCTCACCCCTCACTCGTCCACCGCACCCCGCTCCTCATCCTCCTCACCCCTCACCTCGTCCTCCTTACCCCTCACGTCGTCCGCTTGACCCCTCACCTTGCTCTCTTGACCCCTCACCTCATTCTCACCCCTCACCTCGTCCACCTCACTTGTCCTCAACCCTCACCTCGTTCTCACCCCTCACCTCGTCCTCACCCCCACAGCTCGTTATTCTTTCTCCTCACCCTTCACTCTCCTCACCCGTCGTCCTCCTCACTCTCGTCCTCCTCACTCCTGTCCTCCTCACCCCTCGTCCTCCTCACCCCTCGTCCTCCTCACCCCTCGTCCTCCTCACCCCTCGTCCTCCTCACCCCTCGTCTTCGGCCCCCCTCGTCCTCCTCACCCCTCGTCCTCCTCACCCCTCGTCCTCCTCACCCCTCGTCCTCCTCACCCCTCGTCCCCCTCACCCCTCGTCCCCCTCACCCCTCGTCCTCCTCACCCCTCGTCCTCCTCACCCCTCGTCCTCCTCACCCCTCATTCTCTTCACTCCTCGTTCTCCTCACCCCTCTCCTCGTCCTCCTCACACCTCATCTCGTCCTCCTCAGCTCGTCCTCTTCACCCCTCGTCCTCCTCACCTCGTCCTCCTCACCCCTCAGCTCGTCTTCCTCACCTCGTCCTCACCCCTCACCTCATCCGCTTTACCCCTCAGCTCGTCCTCCTCACCCCTCGTCCTCCTCACCCCTCACCTCGTCCTCCTCACCCCTCATCCTCCTCACCCCTCGTCCTCCTCACCCCTCACCCCTCGTCCTCCTCACCCCTCGCCTCAACATCCTCACCCATCGTCCTCCTCACCCCTCGTCCGCCTCACCTTTTACCTCGTCCTCCTGACCCCTCGACTCGTCCTCTCACCTCAGCTCGTCCTCACCCGTTGTCGTCCTCATCGCTCACCTCGTCCTCCTCACCCCTCACCTCGGTCTTCTTACCCCTCATCTTGTCCTCCTCACCACTCGACTCGTTCTACTCACCCCTCACCTCACCCTCCTCACCCCTCGTCCTCCTCACCCCTCGTCCTCCTCACCCCTCGTCCTCCTCACACATTGTCCTCCTCACCGCTCATTCTCCTCGCCCCTCGTTCTCACCCCTCAGCTCGTCTTCCTCACCCCTCACCTCGTCCACCGCACCCCGCGCCTCGTCCTTCTCACCCACACCGCGTTCTTCTTACCCATCACCTCTTCCTCCTCACCCCTCGACTCGTCCTTCGCACCCCTCACCTCCTTACCTCTCGTCCTCCTCACCCCTCGTCTTCCTCACCCCTCGCTCTCCTCACCCCTCGCTCTCTTCACCCCCCGCTCTCCTCAACCCTCGTCCTCACCTCGTTTTCCTTCTCACCCCCCGTCCTCACCCCTCGCTCGTCCACCGCACCCTGCTCCTCACCTCCTCATCCCTTGTCCTCCTCACCTCTCGCTGTCCTCACCCCTCGCTCTCCTCACCTCTCGCTCTCCTCAGCCCTCGCCTCGTCCTCCTCATCCCTCGTCCTCCTCACCCCCACACCTCGTTCTTCTTACTTCTCACCCCCCGTCCTCCTCACTTCTCGTCTTCCTCACCCCTCGCTCGTCCACCGCACCCTGCTCCTCATCCTCCTCACCCCTCACCTCGTCCTCCTTACCCCTCACGTCCCCTTGACCCCTCACCTCGTCCTCTTGACCCCTCACCCCTTTCTCACCCCTCACCTCGTCCACCTCACTTGTCCTCAACCCTCACCTCGTCCTCCTCACCTCCACAGCTCGTTCTTCTTACTCCTCACCTCTCACTCTACTCACCCCTCGTCCTCCTCACTCTGGTCATCGTCACCTCTCGTCCTCCTTACCCCTCGACTCGTCCTCACCTCTCACCTCAGCTCGTCCTCCTCACCCGTCGTCGTCCTCACCGCTCAACTTGTCCTCCTCACCCCTCACCTCTCCCTCGCCTCGTCCTCCTCACCCTTAGCTCGTCCTCCCCTCCCCTCGCTGTCCTCACCATTTGCCTCGTCCTCCTCACCCCACACCTCCGTCTTCTTACCCCTCATCTTGTCCTCCTCACCACTCGACTCGTCCTACTCACCCCTCACCTCACCCTCCTCACCCCTCGTCCTCCTCACCCATTGTCCTCCTCACCCATTGTCCTCCTCGCCGCTCGTTCTCCTCACCCCTCGTTCTCCTCACTCCTCGTTCTCCTCACCCCTCAGCTCGTCTTCCTCACCCCTCACCTCGCCTCGTCCACCCCACCCCGCGCCTCGTCATCCTCACGCCTCGCCCGCCTCACCCCTCACCTCGTCCTTCTCACCCACACCGCGTTCTTCTTACCCCTCACCTCTTCCTCCTCACCCCTCGTCCTCCTCACCCCTCGCTCTCCTCACCCCTCACTCTCTTCACGCCTCGCTCTACTCAACCCTTGTCCTCACCCCCACACCTCGTTTTTCTTCTCACCCCCCGTCCTCACCCCTCGCTCGTCCACCGCACCCTGCTCCTCATCCTCCTCACCCCTCACCTCGTCCTCCTTACCCCTCACGTCGGCCGCTTGACCCCTCACCTCGTTCTCACCCCTCACCTCGTCCACCTCACTTGTCCTCAACCCTCACCTCGTTCTCACCCCTCACCTCGTCCTCCTCACCCTCACAGCTCGTTCTTCTTACTCCTCACCCCTCGTCCTCCTCACTCTCGTCATCGTCACCCCTCGTCGTCCTCACCCCTCGTCCTCCTCACCCATTGACTCCTCCTCACCTCAGCTCGTCCTCCTCACCCGTCGTCGTCCTCAGTGCTCACCTCGTCCTCCTCACCGCTCACCTCGCCCTCGCCTCGTCCTCCTCACCCTTAGCTCGTCCTCACTCCTCGTCCTCCCCTCGCTGTCCTCACCATTTGCCTCGTCCTCCTCAACCCACACCTCGTTCTTCTTACCCCTCATCTTGTCCTCCTCACCACTCGACTCATCCTTCTCACCCCTCATCTCACCTCACCCTCCTCACCCCTCACCCTCCTCACCCCTCGCCTCCTCCTCACCCCTCGCCTCGTCCTCCTCACCCCTCGTTCTCCTCACCCCTCGCCTCGTACTCACTTCTCACTTCGTCCTCCTCACCCCTCACCTCGTCCTCACCCCTCACCTCGTCCTCGCCTCATCCTCCTCACCCCTTGCCTCGTCATCTTTACCCCTCAGCTCATCCTCCTCACCCTCACCTCGTCCTCCTCACCCCTCACCTCATCCTCCTCAGCTCATCTTCCTCACCTCGTCCTCACCCCTCACGTCGTCCGCTTGACCTTTCACCTCGTCCACACCCCTCACCTCATCCTCACCCATCACCTCATCTTCCTCACCCCTCACCTCATCCGCTTTACCCCTCAGCTCATCCTCCTCACTCCTCAGCTCGTCCTCCTCACCCCTCGTCCTCCTCACCCCTCAGCTCGTCCTCCTCACCCCTCGTCTTCCTCACCCCTCGACTTACTCCCCCCTCGACTCGTCCTTCTCACCCCTCATCCTCCTCACCCCTCGTCCTCCTCACCTCTCATCCTCCTCACCCCTCGCCTCATCCTCACCCATCCTCCTCACCCCTCGTCCGCCTCACCTTTCACCTCGTCCTCCTCACCCCACACCTCGTTCTTCTTACCCCTCACCTTGTCCTCCTCACCACTCGACTCGTGCTACTCACCCCTCACCTCACCCTCCTCACCCATTGTCCTCCTCACCCATTGTCCTCCTCACACATTGTCCTCCTCACCGCTCGTTCTCCTCACCCCTCGTTCTCCTCACCCCTCAGCTCGTCATCCTCACCCCTCACCTCACCTCGTCCACCGCACCCCGCGCCTCGTCATCCTCACGCCTCGCCCACCTCACCCCTCACCTCGTCCTTCTCACCCACACCGCGTTCTTCTTACCCCTCACCTCTTCCTCCTCACCCCTCGACTCGTCCTCCTCACCCCTCGTCCTCCTCACCCCTTGCTCTCCTCACCCCTCGCTCTCTTCACCCCTCGCTCTCTTCACCCCTCGCTCTCAACCCTCGTCCTCACCCCACACCTCGTTTTTCTTCTCACCCCCCGTCCTCACCCCTCGCTCGTCCACCGCACCCTGCTCCTCACCTCCTCACCCCTCGTCCTCCTCACCCCTCGCTGTCCTCACCCCTCGCTCTCCTCAACCCTAGCTCTCACGCCTCGCTCTCCTCAGCCCTCACCTCGTCCTCCTCACCCCTCGTCCTCCTCACCCCCACACCTCGTTCTTCTTACTTCTCACCCCCCGTCCTCCTCACCCCTCGCTCGTCCACCTCACCCTGCTCCTCATCCTCCTCACCCTCACCTCGTCCTCCTTACCCCTCACGTCGTCCGCTTGACCCCTCACCTCGTCCTCTTGACCCCTCACCTCATTCTCACCCCTCACCTCGTCCACCTCACTTGTCCTCAACCCTCACCTCGTTCTCACCCCTCACCTCGTCCTCACCCCCACAGCTCGTTCTTCTTACTCCTCACCCCTCACTCTCCTCACCCCTCGTCCTCCTCACTCTCGTCCTCCTCACCCCTCGTCCTCCTCACCCCTCACTCTCCTCACCCCTCGTCCTCCTCACTCCCGTCCTCCTCACCCCTCGTCCTCCTCACCCCTCGTCCTCCTCACCCCTCGTCCTCCTCACCCCTCGTCCTCCTCACCCCTCGTTCTCTTCATTCCTCGTTCTCCTCACCCCTCTCCTCGTCCTCCTCACACCTCATCTCGTCCTCCTCACACCTCACCTCCTGACCTCGTTCTTCTTACCCTTCACCTCGTCCTCCTCACCCCTTGCCTCGTCCTCCTCACCCGCTCTTGACACGGCCAACACACACGCCCATGGCAACCTCACTTAGGGCACGTCACACCGACTTAGCATCACCCTCATTTATACCTCCACGTTTATCGGCCTCGTTCTATCGTGACGGCCAAGACGTTGGACGTTTGTGATAAAGAACTTCGTAGCTCATCGGATTCCTCCTCCAGTGTACAAATAAATAAATATCACGGCTCTGATCTCTTTGCGGCGCCGCAGTGGCGTTCATCACTCGCCGCCTCCCCATGGCACGACTACGACGCCCTCTGTTGGACGCTGTGTGTCATCAACATTGTTGCCTGTGATTACACTCAACACAACGTTGTTGTTGTAAGTGATTACACTCAACACAACGTCGTTGTTAGTGATTACACATAACGTCGTTGTGTGTAATTACACTCAACACAACGTCGTTGTTAGTGATTACACTAAACACAACGTCGTTGTGTGTGATTACACACAACGTCGTTGTGTGTAATTACACTCAACACAACGTCGTTTTGAGTGATTACACTCAACACAACGTTGTTGTTTGTGATTACACTCAACACAACGTCGTTGCGTTTCATCAATATTTTTGTGTGTGATTACACACACAACAACGTTGTGTTTAATCACGCAACAATGTTGCGTGTAATCACTCACATATTGAGTGATTACACACTCGGCGTGTGTCTGTAGCAGTTGTACGTGTGCCGCTTGTCGTAGATGTTCGCGGTTTGAATCCAGCGGCCGCCCTGTTTAATGCTACAGGCGTGTTCACCGCAAAGACACCATGTGCCGTCTGCTTCAGTGGACGTTGAAGATCCCAGCGTCATGGACCAGATTAACCGAATTAAATACAATTGCCCGCAAATTACCCAGTTGGAATATACTGTGCCTAGTAATCATTGCTGGGAAATGTGGTAGAACCCTCCTGAAAAGAGCCAGTAGGGCTATCCTGGGTAAAACTGACCACCCACCCCCTCGTGTGGCATGCTAGCCTTAATAGGTGCTCGCTAACAGAACTTATTTATCGAACAGACTGTTAAATGAAGGGACTGTGTCTTCATTTGAGTCCGTGACTGTGTAACCTGGTACATAAGGGTGCCGCGGTGGTGGGATGTTAACTCCTTCACCTGGTATGCAATTGGTCGTGAGTTCGATCCGGACCCTGACGCCTGTATATTTGGAGTTTGCATGTCTCTCTCTCTCCCGTGGTCGCGTGGATTGTTCTCCAGGTCTTCCAGTTTTTCCCTCCATATTTAAAAACATGCGTTCAGAGCAGGAGTCTCAAACTCAACTTACCTGGGGGCCGCTGGAGGTAGAGTCTTTGTGAGGCTGGGCCTCATCAAGTATTCCAAAAAAAAGTGCAACTGATCCAATCTTCTCAATCTTTATTAATAACAGTTCAGAACATGAACGGTTCTTCAGAACATAGGCTTCTCTTACCTACTCCATGCTTCCAGAGACCTGGCAGCGCTTCCTCTTCTTACACAGCTGAGCCACATTTGGCTTGAGGGAGGAAGCAATTGAGACCCTCAGTATGGCTTGAAATGCTCATCAGTAAGTTTGGACCTGTACTTCGACTTATTAAAGTTCATGGTGCAAAAGAGCTTTTTCACACAGATATGTGCTCCCAAAAAGGCACATGGTCCGCTTGAACATCCTGGAAAGCTCAGGGAAGGTGGGGGTGATATATTTACATGTTTTTATCCCAATACCTGAGTATTTGGGATCTTATTTAGTATGCCCTTTCTATATATTCTGAGAGGTATTTGAAAACTTTATCATTGTTCATGCTTTTTTTGAGCACTTCGTTTTTCTTATCATTATTTAATTCATCAATCGTGTTCTCTCTCAGGTGTTTATACCTTTCACATTCATAAATAAAGTGATCTAGATTTTCTTCTTTTTGTTCACATCCTACATATCCTTCTGCTCTAACGAATCTCTCTGGATGCCATTGAGCTAACTCTGGTGTCCATGTTACTCCACCTGTCTTAATTCTTAACATCAAGTGCATTGTCTCATGTTTTATATCTTTTAATTTCTTGCTCTTTTTGATTAAATTGTTCTTGGTAAATTATTTTCTTTTGCGATTGCACATATC
Source organism: Petromyzon marinus (assembly GCF_048934315.1). Taxonomy (NCBI): domain Eukaryota; kingdom Metazoa; phylum Chordata; class Hyperoartia; order Petromyzontiformes; family Petromyzontidae; genus Petromyzon; species Petromyzon marinus. The sequence continues at coordinate 5,212,555 of NW_027423057.1, read as the reverse complement.
TGTCCTTTTTCCTTTTCTTTGTTTCTCTTGTAATAATAATCTATAACTTCTTTATAATATTCAGGTTCTAACCAACATTTGGCTTTTGTTCTTGCCACCCATCTCATGCTATTTGCTATCCATGTAATTATTTTCCCTTTCCTATTGCAACACTCTGTTGTCTTTATTAGGTCACTGATTACACTTGTTGAGTCCGCCCACTTCCTAAGTCCTCTGTACCTTGCACTGGGTGACAGGATATATTTTCCTTCCACTTGGTGTCACTCCGGAATCACGTTTCAACCAAGTGACTAACGTTGCTAATTCGCGTTGGCTAACTTGTCAACAAACACCGGAAGCTGTCACGAGCCAGAGCTATGGTAAAAAAGTATAATAATTTAAAAATAAATAAAAAATTGATGGCAAATAGTGGGCCACAAAATATCGTTCCGCGGGCCACAATTGGCCTGCGGGCCGCGAGTTTGAGACCCCTGGTTTAGAGTATTTTACTGCTATAAATTTCCACAAGATGAGCCACTCCGTTAAAACTAACATTTGTGACCAGATCGCTTCTTAAAAAGAGCTATATGGCTCACTTACCTGGTAAAATAAAAAGTTACATTTCAAATAATCACCACGGTAATGTGTCACCCACACGACCTTGAACTTGAGGCATCGCGCAGAACGCGGCATGCAGTGTGGGGTTAGCTGGGTGGTGCAGGGAGCTGCTACTACTTGCAGAGGGGGGCGGGGCAGTGGGGGACTGAGTCCTCTTGCATAATTGACTTGCGGATTGACCGATGCATAGACGAAAAGATAGCACGTGAATGAATGAGTGTACGGCTGGACTGCAAATGAATGGACAATATTCTTCATCGCCATTTAAAAAAAACTTAACATTGTAATCCATCACCCTGTACATCTGCTGAACCAACGTATCCTACAGCAGCATATGAGTGTGTTTTCATACATTGCCTGAGTGTGTGTTTCTTGCGTATGATCGGTATGTGTTTTACGCATGATCCATATTTGATATCACGCAAGATATTTGCCTGTTTTTCTAATGATCTGCACGTGTTTCACGCATAATCTCTGGGTTTCACAAATGTTCTGTGTGGGTGGCCGGGACCACCCTCAGCTGCCTTTTTCTCCCGAGTTGCGATGTGTACACATCGTACCAGATACTAATTTAAGGCTGAACCGACCTCTCGAGATCCAGGACGCAGTGGTGATGGTGGCTGTAAGCGGGACTCGAGCTCGGGTCGCCTCGTCCTCCTCACCCCTCACCTCGTCCTTCTCATCCCTCAGCTCGTATTCCTCACCCCTCACCTCGCCCTCACTTCGTCCTCCTCACCCCTCACCTCGTCCTCGCCTCGTCATCTTTACCCTTTGCCTCGTCATCTTTACCCCTTAGCTCATCCTCCTCACCCTCACCTCGTCCTTTTCTAACCCCTCGCTCTCCTCACCTCGTCCTCACCCATCACCTCGTCCTTCTCACCCATCACCTCGTCCTCTTCACCCATTGCCTCGTCCTCCTCAACCCTCGTTCTCACCCCTCGCCTCCTCCTCACCGCTCGCCTCGTCCTCCTCACCCCTCGTCCTCCTCACCCCTCACCTCGTCCTTCTCATCCCTCAGCTCGTATTCCTCACCCCTCACCTCGCCCTCACTTCGTCCTCCTCACCCCTCCCCTCGTCCTCGCCCTCGTCATCTTTGCCCCTTAGCTCATCCTCCTCACCCTCACCTCGTCCTTCTCTAACCCCTCGCTCTCCTCACCTCGTCCCCTCACCCATCACCTCGTCCTCCTCACCCATCGCCTCGTCCTTCTCACCCATTGCCTCGTCCTCCTCAACCCTCGTTCTCACCCCTCGCCTCCTCCTCACCCCTCGCCTCGTCCTCCTCACCCCTCGTTCTCCTCACCCCTCGCCTCGTACTCACCCCTCACTTCGTCCTCCTCACCCCTCACCTCGTCCTCGCCTCGTCCTCCTCACCCCTTGCCTCGTCATCTTTACCCCTCAGCTCATCCTCCTCACCCTCACCTCGTCCTCCTCACCCCTCACCTCGTCCTCCTCTGCTCGTCCTCTTCACCCCTCGTCCTCCTCACCTCGTCCTCCTCACCCCTCAGCTCGTCTTCCTCACCTCGTCCTCACCCATCACGTCGTCCGCTTGACCTTTCACTTCGTCCACACCCCTCACCTCATCCTCACCCATCACCTCGTCTTCCTCACCCCTCAGCTCATCCGCTTTACCCCTCAGCTCGTCCTCCTCACCCCTCGTCCTCCTCACCCCTCAGCTCGTCTTCCTCACCCCTCACCTCGTCCTCCTCACCCCTCGACTCGTCCTTCTCACCCCTCATCCTCCTCACCCCTCGTCCTCCTCACCCCTCGTCCTCCTCACCCCTCGTCCTCCTCACCCCTCGTCCTCCTCACCCCTCGTCCTCCTCACCCCTCGTCCTCCTCACCCCTCGTTCTCTTCACTCGTTCTCCTCACCCCTCTCCTCGTCCTCCTCACACCTCATCTTGTCCTCCTCACACCTCATCTCGTCCTCACCCCTCACCTCCTGACCTCGTTCTTCTTACCCTTCACCTCGTCCTCCTCACCCCTTGCCTCGTCCTCCTCACCCGCTCCTGACACGGCCAACACACACGCCCATGGCAACCTCACTTAGGGCACGTCACACCGACTTAGCATCACCCTCATTTATACCTCCACGTTTATCGGCCTCGTTCTGTCGTGACGGCCAAGACGCTGGACGTTTGTGATAAAGAACTTCGTAGCTCATCGGATTCCTCCTCCAGTGTACAAATAAATAAATATCACGGCTCTGATCTCTTTGCGGCGCCGCAGTGGCGTTCATCACTCGCCACCTCCCCATGGCACGACTACGACGCCCTCTGTTGGACGCTGTGTGTCATCAACATTGTTGCCTGTAATTACACTCAACACAACGTTGTTGTTGTAAGTGATTACACTCAACACAACGTCGTTGTTAGTGATTACACTAAACACAACGTCGTTGTTAGTGATTACACTAAACACAACGTCGTTGTTAGTGATTACACTAAACACAACGTTGTTGTGTGTAATTACACTCAACACAACGTCGTTGTGAGTGATTACACTCAACACAATGTCGTTTTGAGTGATTACACTCAACACAACGTTGTTGTTTGTGATTACACTCAACACAACGTCGTTGCGTCTCATCAATATTTTTGTGTGTGATTACACACACAACAACGTTGTGTTTAATCACACAACAATATTGCGTGTAATCACTCACATATTGAGTGATTACACACTCGGCGTGTGTCTGTAGCAGTTGTACGTGTGCCGCTTGTCGTAGATGTTCGCGGTTTGAATCCAGCGGCCGCCCTGTTTAATGCTACAGGCGTGTTCACCGCAAAGGCACCATGTGCCGTCTGCTTCAGTGGACGTTGAAGATCCCAGCGTCATGGACCAGATTAACCGAATTAAATACAATTGCCCGCAAATTACCCAGTTGGAATATACAGTGCCTAGTAATCATTGCTGGGAAATGTGGTAGAACCCTCCTGAAAAGAGCCAGTAGGGCTATCCTGGGTAAAACTGACCACCCACCCCCTCGTGTGGCATGCTAGCCTTAATAGGTGCTCGCTAACAGAACTTATTTATCGAACAGACTGTTAAATGAAGGGACTGTGTCTTCATTTGAGTCTGTGACTGTGTAACCTGGTACATAAGGGTGCCGTGGTGGTGGGATGTTAACTCCTTCACCTGGTATGCAATTGGTCGTGAGTTCGATCCGGACCCTGACGCCTGTATATTTGGAGTTTGCATGTCTCTCTCTCTCCCGTGGTCGCGTGGATTGTTCTCCAGGTCTTCCAGTTTTTCCCTCCATATTTAGAAACATGCGTTCAGAGCAGGAGTCTCAAACTCAACTTACCTGGGGGCCGCTGGAGGTAGAGTCTGGGTGAGGCTGGGCCGCATCAAGTATTACAAAAAAGTGCAAGTAATCCAATCTTCTCAATCTTTATTAATAACAGTTCAGAACATGAACGGGTCTTCAGAACATAGGCTTCTCTTACCTACTCCATGCTTCCAGAGACCTGGCAGCGCTTCCTCTTCTTACACAGCTGAGCCACATTTGGCTTGAGGGAGGAAGCAATTGAGACCCTCAGTATGGCTTGAAATGCTCATCAGTAAGTTTGGACCTGTACTTTGACTTATTAAAGTTCATGGTGCAAAAGAGCTTTTTCACACAGATATGTGCTCCCAAAAAGGCACATGGTCCGCTTGAACATCCTGGAAAGCTCAGGGAAGGTGGGGGTGATATATTTACATGTTTTTATCCCAATACCTGAGTATTTGGGATCTTATTTAGTATGCCCTTTCTATATATTCTGAGAGGTATTTGAAAACTTTATCATTGTTCATGCTTTTTTGAGCACTTCGTTTTTCTTATCATTATTTAATTCATCAATCGTGTTCTCTCTCAGGTGTTTATACCTTTCACATTCATAAATAAAGTGATCTAGATTTTCTTTTTGTTCACATCCTACATATCTTTCTGCTCTAACGAATCTCTCTGGATGCCATTGAGCTAACTCTGGTGTCCATGTTACTCCACCTGTCTTAATTCTTAACATCAAGTGCATTGTCTCATGTTTTATATCTTTTAATTTCTTGCTCTTTTTGATTAAATTGTTCTTGGTAAATTATTTTCTTTTGCGATTGCACATATCTGTCCTTTTTCCTTTTCTTTGTTTCTCTTGTAATAATAATCTATAACTTCTTTATAATATTCAGGTTCTAACCAACATTTGGCTTTTGTTCTTGCCACCCATCTCATGCTATTTGCTATCCATGTAATTATTTTACCTTTCCTATTGCAACACTCTGTTGTCTTTATTAGGTCACTGATTACACTTGTTGAGTCCGCCCACTTCCTAAGTCCTCTGTACCTTGCACAGGGTGACAGGATATATTTTCCTTCCACTTGGTGTCACTCCGGAATCACGTTTCAACCAAGTGACTAACGTTGCTAATTCGCGTTGGCTAACTTGTCAACAAACACCGGAAGCTGTCACGAGCCTGAGCTATGGTAAAAAAATATAATAAATAAAAAATACATAAATAATTGATGGCAAATAGTGGGCCACAAAATATCGTTCCGCGGGCCACAATTGGCCTTCTGGCCGCGAGTTTGAGACCCCTGGTTTAGAGTATTTTACTGCTATAAATTTCCACAAGATGAGCCACTCCGTTAAAACTAACATTTGTGACCAGATCGCTTCTTAAAAAGAGCTATATGGCTCACTTACCTGGTAAAATAAAAAGTTACATTTCAAATAATCACCACGGTAATGTGTCACCCACACGACCTTGAACTTGAGGCATCGCGCAGAACGCGGCATGCAGTGTGGGGTTAGCTGGGTGGTGCAGGGAGCTGCTACTACTTGCAGAGGGGGGCGGGGCAGGGGGGGACTGAGTCCTCTTGCATAATTGACTTGCGGTTTGACCGATGCATAGACGAAAAGATAGCACGTGAATGAATGAGTGTACGGCTGGACTGCAAATGAATGGACAATATTCTTCATCGCCATTTAAAAAAAACTTAACATTGTAATCCATCACCCTGTACATCTGCTGAACCAACGTATCCTACAGCAGCATATGAGTGTGTTTTCATACATTGCCTGAGTGTGTGTTTCTTGCGTATGATCGGTATGTGTTTTACGCATGATCCATTTTGATATCACGCAAGATATTTGCCTGTTTTTCTAATGATCTGCACGTTTTTCACGCATAATCTCTGGGTTTCACAAATGTTCTGTGTGGGTGGCCGGGACCACCCTGAGCTGCCTTTTTCTCCCGAGTTGCGATGTGTACACATCGTACCAGATACTAATTTAAGGCTGAACCGACCTCTCGAGATCCAGGACGTACTGGTGATGGTGGCTGTAAGCGGGAATCGAGCTCGGGTCGCCGGATTCATTGTAGCGCAGCGTGCTAAACCCACACGCTCACAGACAGGACTCCAGCTCATCCACCTCGCGCACCTTTGCCAGGAACTTCCAATTGTGGAGCGACGAGCAAATGAAGCGACCCGACCTCCCCTCGGGATACGATGGCTGGCAGGTGGTTGAAGCTATCCGGCAGGAAGCGAGTGCAGGTAACGCTCACCTGAGCGTTGCGAGGCGTGCCCCGCAGGTGGTATCACGTGGGACGATGGATGTGCGACCACGCTATGGCCCTTTCACGATTCCGCTGCTGTATGGGGACCGCCACAACCTAGCGGATCGTTGCGGTGTATTTGACCATACTTCACCACGCTGGTTGGTTGCAGGTGTGGGGAGCGGCACAGTGCAAGGGTTCATGTTGCTGGACTGCCCCTTTTCTGATCATGTGACCCTTGCCAGATTAATTCTGCAAATGCGCAATCGCCGAGCCATGCGACAGCACCCCCGGTTTGCCACGTGTAGCTCTTGTAGACGATGACAACAAACACGCACCCTGCTCTATGGAGCCTGACAGCAGTCATGATGGTGGTGGTTTGCGTGGTACCTTACCATCAGACAAAAAAACTAAACAATTTTGTATTTTACCCAGTAAAGCTCACTGAGCTATATAGATGTTTCTCTGAAGCGACCTGGCTATCACAAATGATAACTCAACGAAGTGGCTTATCACGCGGAAATGTATTCTAGCCTCGATATTACAGCTGAATGCAAATCCTCTGAGGGTACCCATGAGCCCGGGCAGCAAGGGGGCAGTTGGCAGATGGTAAGGGGCCAAGGAGCAAGGGGGAGGATGGAGAAGGGCAGCGGGGAGTGGAGCAGTGGTGTGACACGTTCGAGTGATGCAAATATTAACTGATTTGTATTGAATACAACTAGAACAATTTACACCGGTGCGTTGATCGATATGATGTTGATTATAATGTTAACAATAATTATGTTGAGATTAGGATATGCAGGAGATAGTGATTATAATGCTAATGTCTTTACGCATGGTAATGGTAGAGATCTATTAATCTGGTGATGATGTAATGATGATGGCTTGGCAAGTTGAAGATGGTGATGATAGTGCTCCTGCTGGTGGTGGTGGTAATTCAGATGATGATTATGATACTGCGACTTGCTGTAGCTGCTTATAATAATAATGATGCTGCATCTGCTGCTGACGATGATGATCCCCCCCACCCTCGTCCACCCCCGCAGGTTCTGAGGAGCGCCGCATGGTGGTGCAAGCACTGAGCCTGCTGAAGCGCGGGAGTGCGGAGAGGCGACCCCGCGAGATGGAAACAGGAGGGACAGGGTCCTCCTGGGGGGATATCGTGAGCGGCGCAGGGGGTCCTAGAGGGGTCGAGAGGGGAGGAGACACAGCGGATGGACACCTCATTGTTCCCCCCGACGGGGACCCTAATGGGGCCCCAGTGGGCGGGGACTCGGGTGGGAGATAACGGCCGAGGTTCGCGTGGCGAGAACAAACGCGCGACCCCGTGTGCGCGTGAGCGTGCGGGGCCACGAGGGCACGTACACGGGACCCAACCTCGGCGGGATCGAGGAGGAGGCCCTCCTGGAGCTTGGACTGCACGAGGCTTGAGACGGAGGTAGGTGGCTGAGGGGTTGGGTGAGTGACAGGTTGGGTGAGTGAAGGAGGCATTGATTGATTGCGTGGGTAGAGGGTGAGTGGGTAATGTTGAGTGAGCGGGTGTATGTGGTTGAGTTAGTTGGTAGGTGGCCGAGTGGGTGAATGTGGGAGGTTGAGGGGGTGAATGAATGGTTGGATGAGAGAGTGGGTTGGTGAGTAGGTGGGTGAGTGTGGGAGGTCGAGTGGGTGAGTGAGGGGGGTCGATTGGGTGAGTGAGACGGATGGTGAGTGGGTGGGGGAGTTTGAGTGGGTGAGTGGATGCGTGGGTGATTTGGTAAGTGCATTGTTAATTGTGTAAATGGCTCGGTGAGTCAGTGAGTGCGTGCATGGGTGGTAAGTGAGAGGATGAGTGGGTTGGGGAGTGCGTGAGTGGGTTGGGGAGTGCGTAAGTGGGTGGGGGAGTGAGTGGGGGAGCGAGTGGGTGGGTTAGTGATTTAATCAATCATCGTGTGATTGAATGGTTGAACGGAGGGGTAGGTGAATGAGTGTTTGTGGTTTAGTGAGTGTGTATGAGTTAGTGGGTGGGTGAGTGGATGATTGTGGGAGGTTGAGGGGGTGAGTGGATGTGTAATTTAATGGTTGTATGGGTGGGTGAGCATGGGAAGTTAAGTGGGTGTGTGAATGAGTGAAGGGGTGGGGGAGTTGAGTGGGTAGGTTGTTGGATAATTGGGGTGAGTGAGTGGGTGAATTATTGGGTGGCTGAGTGGGTGTCCGGGTGAGTTAGGGGGTGGGTCAATATGGGTGGATGGGTGATGGAGTCGGTGATTGAGTTTGTAAATTGAGTGGGTGATTGAGTAGTAGGGTGAGAGTGGGTGGTTGGGTGGGTGGAGGTGAGAGGTTGGGTGAGTTGGTGGGTGGGTAAATGAGTGGATTGATCAGTTAGTGTGTGGTTGAGTGGGTGGTTGTCTGAGTGGGTGAGAAGATGGGTCGTTGAGTGAGTGAATGGGTTATAGATTGAGTGGGTGGTTGTGTGATTGATTGGCTGAGCAAAGGGGTGAATTAGTGGATTTGTGTGGTTGAGTTACTGGTTAGGTGGGTGAGTGCATGAGTGTGGGAGGTTGAGAGTTCGTTGGTGAGTGTTTGAGTTAGATATTGAGTTGGTGGTTATGTGATTGAGTAGGTGAGCGGAGGATTGGGTGAGTGAATAGATGTTTATGTTTGAGTTAGTGGGTGGGTGATTGGATGAGTGGGAGGGTAATTGGATGAGTGGGAGATTTAAATGGTGAGTGAATGGGTGATTGAATGCTTGGATGGGGGGTGAGTGATTGAATTGGTGGGTACGAGATTGAGTGGGTGGCTGGGTGAGTGGGTCAGTGAGTGGGTGTGTGGGTGTGTGTGTGTAGATTAGTTTGGTATGAGATTGAGTGGGATGCTGGGTGAGTGGTTGAGAAGATAGGTGGGCAAGTTAATGAGTGAGTGGGTGGGTAAGCGGAGGGGTGAGTGACGGGTTGGGTGAGTGAGTGAATGGGTGAGTGACGGCTGGGTGGGTAATTTAACATGGGAATCTTCTTTGGTTTTTTCGGTAAAGTCACGTAGAATGAGAATAAAATAATAAATTGATAAAATAAAATAACATAACACAATAATATTCTCACGACGTTTCGGCCACAACACAAGCGGCCTTCATCAGGTGAAGGGACGAGACTGTCTGGTAGGACAGCGCTGGAGTGGCGCTGTCCTACCAGACAGTCTCGTCCCTTCACCTGATGAAGGCCGCTTGTGTTGTGGCCGAAACGTCGTGAGAATATTATTGTGTTATGTTATTTTATTTTATCAATTTATTATTTTATTCTCATTCTACGTGACTTTACCGAAAGAACCAAAGAAGATGAATCATTGCAGTCACGAAAGCTTTAAATCGAAATTTAACATGGGAAATTGAGTGGGTAAGTTAGCGTGTAAGTGAGTGGATGGTTGAGTCAGAGAGTGAGGCGCCAAGGTGGTGAGATGTTCACTATTTTGCCTTGTATACAGGAGGTGGTAGATTCGATCCCGACCCTGTCGCCTGTATATTTGGAGTTTGCAAGTTCTCACCCGTGGTCGCCTGGATTTTGTTCTAGATCCTCAGGGTTTTCCCTCTGCATTTAGAAGCAACATGCGTTTAGAGGATTTGGCTGCAATAAATGTATCTGTGATAAGCCACTCGTATATCTTTCATTTGTAGCCAGGTCTATTCTGAAAAGGATCTATATAGCTTAATGGGCCTTGCCTGGTGAAATAAAAAGTAAATTTCAGTTTAAAGCTTTCATGACTGCAAGGATTCATCTTCTTGGTTCTTTCGGTAAAGTCACGTAGAATGGGAATAAAATAATAAAATAAAATAAGACAATAAAATTATCACGACGTTTTGGCCACAACACAAGTGGCCTTCTTCAAGTGAAGAGACAGGTCTGTCCGGAAGACAGAGCTTGAATGAACGCTGACATGCAAGGACCGCGTCTATTAAGCTGTGTGGGCGGAGTTAAAATATGAATTTGCATGTTACCTGCATCACCTCCGGAGAGGAGGAGGGAGGGGGCTGGGAACACAGGCAGAGAGGAAACAAGAAAAGGGGCAAGTGCAACAGCCAAGGTGCGCTGTTGTTTCCTGAGTTGCCTTATGACTATGCTGTAAACTGGACTACTATATAATACAATATTATACCTTCCAATCTAAACTACATGGTATAACATCACATCATAGACAAATTCCACTTTTGAATTATACAATGCGTTACTTTACACTACCCTATACTTTAGATTATAAACTATTAGACTTGTGATATTACACTATGTCTTATTCTATGAACCCAACTATATACCACACTGATGTATATTCATTATGCAATTACGATGCTATATATTGCCTTATGAGTTATGTTAAACATTACAATGTTATACTATTAATTATTATACTACATGTTGTAAACCATACCATTGACCGTGGTGTGAGAAGTATTAAGAGGCAGTGCCAGCGAAAGGGCTGCGGTCTGAAAATCACCATAAAATACAATCAATTAAGAACCGAAATGGTTTAAAACATCTTTCCAATGGTTACTAAGCCAGAATCCATCTTCTCGGTTGAAATTGTCTCTGTGCTTGTATATGTGGATGGCCTCATGAACGAATCTCTCATGGTAGCTGGTTGGCTTGCAACGAACCTCTGTCTTGGAGAAGTCAATGTCATGTGAGCCCACTGAATTATAACAGTGATCTGCCACGGCAGAGGCGTTCGTCCTACCGTGTTTCAAGTCTGCTTTATGTTCGCGGATGGGGTCCGATATATGTCGTATGGTTTCTCCAATGTAGCTGCTACCACAGAGGCACTTTAGTTTGTAAACGCCCAGGTACTGTATGTCTGGAACCACATCCTTTACAGATGGAACCAGATCACGGATTTTTTGTACTGTGTTGAATCGGACCTGGATCTTGTGTTTATTCAGGATTTTGGAGATATTTTTGTGACCCCCGCAATGTACAGTGAGGGGAAAAAAGTATTTGATCCTCTGCTGATTTTATACGTTTGCCCACTGACAAAGAAATGATCAGTCTATAATTTTAATGGTCGGTTTATTTGTGGTGAAGGTTGTTTTGAAAACGAGCTATGTAGCTCATTGGGCCTAACCTGGTAAAATAAACATAATTTATTGTGTAGGTGAGTGAGCGGCGTGTGAGTGAGTGCATACGTGTGTAGGTGAGTGGGCGGTGGGTGAGTGAGATATTGGGTTAGAGATATAGTAGTGGATGGCTTGCTGAGTGGGTGAGTGGCTCTGTGGTTAAGTTAGTGGGTGGTTGAGGTAGTGGGTGGTTTAATTAATAGGCGATTTAGTTTGTGAGTGGTTGAATTATTGGGTGGTTGACTGATGGGTGGGTGAATAATTCCGTGGTAATGGGTGAGTAGATGAGTGGGCGGGTGGTTGGGTGAGTGGGGGATTATAAATTGAGTGGATTGCAGGGTAAGTGGATGTGTAAGTGGGGTGGGTAAGTAGGTGAGTGGCTGAGGGAGTGGGCAGCTGGTTGGGTGAGTGGGTGGGTTAGAAATTGAGTGGGTGGCAGGGTCAGTTGATGTGTAAGTACTGGGTGAGAAGGTGAGTGGCTCATTGAGTAAGTGAGTGGATGGGCGAGTAGGTGAGTGGATGGATGAGGGAGTGAGTGGGTGGGTGAATTAGTGGGTGGGTGAGTGGATGTTTGGGTGGGTGGATGAGTGAGTGAGTGTTTGGGTGAGTGAGTGAGTGTGTGGGTAGGTGGTTAGGTGGTTAGTGTGTGGGTTAGAAGTTGAGTGGGTTAGTACCTGAGTGAGTGAGTCGGCGGGTGGGTTGGTGAGTTCGTTGTTGGATGAGTGGGTGAGTATTAGTGGGTAGGTATGTAGGTGAGTGATTGACTGTGTGGGTGGGTGAGTGAGTGAAGAGATGGGTAGGTGGGTTGGTTGGTGGGTGCGTGAGTGAGTGAGTTAGTGGGTGCGTGAGTGCATAAATGGGTAGGTGAGTGAGTTAGTGGGTATGAGATTGCGTGGGTGGTTGGGTGAGTGGTTGAGAATTAATTTTGATGAGTTAGTGGGTGGGTGATTCGGTGAGTGAGTGGTTGGGTTAGCGTATGGGTAAGTGAGCAAGTGGTTGGGTGAGTGTGTGGGGTAGTGAGTGATTGAATAAGTGGGTGAGTGAGGGGCTGGGTGGTTGGCTTGGCTAGTGAGATTGTGGGTGGGTAAGTGAATGGGTGTATTGGTCTGTGAGTGTGTGAGTAAGTTAGTCGGCACGTGATTGAGCGGGTGGCTGGCTGAGTGCGGGAGAAGATGGGTGGGTGAGTTAGTGGGTAGGTGAGTTGGTGCGTGGTTGGGTGAGTGAGGGGGTGGTTGGGTGAATGGGGGAGTGACTGGTGGGTGGGTAAGTTAATGTGGGAGGTTGAGTGGGTGAGTTAGTGTGTAATTGGGTGAGTGGGTCAGAGAGCGGGGTGCCACTATGGTGAGATATTAACTACCTCACTGAGTATACAGGAAATCGTGTATTCGATTCTGACCCTGCTGCCTGTATATTATGAGTTTTAATGTTTTGCCTGTGTCCTCGTAGATCTTTCTCCGGGTCCTCCAGATTTATCCCTCCGCATTTAGAGTCAAGATTTGTTTAGAAGAAATGTCAGCTTGATAAGCCACTTCGTTCACGTATCAGTTGTAACCAGATCACTTCTAAAATGTTTTATATAGCTCTGTGGGGCTTACCTGGTAAAATACAAAATAGTTTAGTTGTAGTTTATTGGATGGGTGATTGGGTAGGTGGGTAGTTCGGTGCGTGGGTGGGTTAGAGGTTGAGTAGGTGGCAGGATGAGTGGGTGGGTGAGTAGATAAGTGGCTGGTGAGCAGGTAGGTGGGTGAGTGCATGAGTTATAGATTAAGTGGGTGAATGGGTCAGTGTGTGATTTGGGGCATGAATAGGTGATTGGGTGGGTTAGTGGAGTGTTGAGTGAGTGGGTCGTTGAGTTAGTGAGTGGGGGGTATGCAGGTGGGTTCGTAGGTAAGTGGTTAAGTGAGTGGCTGGGTGTGTTGATGAGTGAGTGGGTTTCGCGATTGAGTGGGTGCCACGGTGATTGGGTTCATGAGTGCTTGGCTGGGTGTTTGAGTGGGTGGGTGGGAGGCTGAGTCAGAGTGGAGCGCCAGGGTAGCGGAATGTTAACTCCCTCGCCATTTGTATAAGACATCGTGGGTTCGATCCCGATCGTGACGCCTGTATATTTGGAGTTTGCATGTTCTCCCTGTGGTTGCATGGATTTTTCTCTGGGACCTCCGAGTTTTTCATGCATATTTAGAAATATACATTTAGAGGCTTTGGCTGCTATAAATGTCCACGTGATAAGCCACTTCTTTGAGCTATCATTTGTTTGCCACGTCGTTTCCGACAAGGATCTATATAGCTCAGTGGGCCTTACCTGGTGAATTTTAAATAATTCAATTGTAGTTGAACTATTTTAAGTGAATAGGTGGATGAGTGGGTCGGTGGGTTGGTGAGTGGCTGGTTTAGTAAGTGAGAGGTTGGATGAGTGGGTGGGTGGTTGAGTTGTTGGTTTAGAGATTCGGTACGTGGCAGGGTGAGTGAGTGGGTGGGTGGCTTTACGAGTGGGTGGGTGGGTGGATAAGTCAGAGAATGGGGCGCCATGGTGGCTAGGAGATGTTAACTACCTCGCCTGGTATATTGAACTTCGTAGGTTCGATCCCGACCTTGACGCCTGCTGTATTTTTGAAGTTTGCATGTTTTCCCCGTGGTCGTGCAGGTTTTTCTCCAGTTTCTCTAGTTTTTCCCTGCACATTTAGAAACATGAGTATTTTGAGCATTTGGCTGCTATAAATTTCCCTGTGATAAGCCACTTCGTTAGGCTATCATTTGTGGCCAGGTCGGTTCTGAAAAATAGCTCTGGTAAAATAAAAAATGGTTTCATTTATAGTCTACATAGGATTGACTTCCCAGGAAGTAACACTCATTGTATAAACCCCAGAAGAATATTGTTTTGAGTCACCCAAACCAGAATGTGAACTGATATATTCGTATTTTCAAGCGAGGTTCTCGGCCACAGACCACCTGGACAAATATGATGTACTTTAGTTTGCATATGAATTATTACTTGGGGTTTGTTGGCATGATAAAGTTAATGTTTTCTTTGACAGGTCTATTGTGTTGTACACTCTGACAGGGGCTCAGGCTTGTTGGGGCAGCATCTGGCTGAAATGCACTTTCACAACAGGAAGATTGGAGAGAGGCTTCACAAGGAAGAGAAAACTATCGGTATTGAATCATGAAAATGTAAAACATGTGGAAAACTAGGCCCACCGATCCAACCCTAGCATCATGTCAACTATGTATTATGTTGACATTCCTTCGCACTGAGAGTAGGCATGCTAATCGGATCGAATGAATATGTGTAAACAGGCGATGTGTGTGTAAACAAACACACATTTCATACAGCTGTTTATTAATCGTAAAAATCAAGTGATTGAGCTAGTGAATGAGATAGACACATGCTGTCATTATTTCATACATGAACACAACCAACCAGCCAGCGGTCATGATTTTCCACACCTAATCACATTCATCTCTTTGTTTTAGCCATCTTTGTGATGAAGGGAACTGTATTGTTCATGTGTGTGCAATGTACTTTTCAGAATATGAATTATGTTGGGTAATATATGAATTATGGCTATTAAAAGTATCTGTATTTAAGTCCATCAGGGCAAACTCTTCTGCAAAGGAGACTTAGAGCATTCAACATTGCGTCCCTTTATATTTTTGCTAATCGCATTATTTTTCGATTTAAAGCTTTCGTGACTGCAGGGATTCATATTCTTGGTTCTTTCGGTAAAGTCACGTGGAAGGGAAATAATAAAATAATACAAATAAAACATATAATAAAATTTTCACGACGTTTCGGCCACAACGCAAGCAGCGGTCCTCAGGTGAAGAAACAGAGCTGTCGGAAAGACAGCGTCTTAATGAACACTGCCCAGTGTTCACTGCCCAGTGTTCATTAAGACGCTGTCTTTCCGACAGCTCTGTTTCTTCATCTGAGGACGTCTGCTTGCGTTGTGGCCGAAACGTCGTGAAAATGTTATTATATGTTTTATTTGTATTATTTCCCTTCTACGTGACTTTGCTGAAACAACCAAGAATATAATCGCAATATGTTCAGGAGATAAATGTCAAGGTCTGCTAGCCAAAAGAAGGCTTTAGGAGAGAGTTCATGTAGTTTTGCTATTCATTCATTAAAGGGCAATAGAGTAAATGCTCAAATAAATGTTTTCAGCTAATTTTTTATATACGCTAGATTTACAAGTCTATAATGTACAGAAAATACCATGGTTGGCCAGACCATTGCTCGGCTTCTGCATGTGGCTCCTGGGCAGTTCAAGTGTGGCTCTGTAGAGGTGCTGCTAATTTGTAACTCTTCAATTTAACTTTATATGAAGTGAGAACAATCTGGTATCGGAGGCAGGCCATGAGTACTCCCAGGGCACTGAGATTTCTAAACTCAAAATTCCACAGCCAGTCGACACGAGTCAACTTCTGTATGGCTAATCTTTATCTCTTGTGGCTCCCGCGGCCATCTGAAGATTATGATATGCTGCTGGTAGGGTCAGGAAAGTTGGTCACCCTTGGTATATATCTGTATATGCGTTGATGATTTTGTGCATTGTTCAGCTGCTCCGTCACGACAGGGCTCCCAGTCAGTTTGAGACTGCTAAATTAAGGTTCTCATGTGCTTTACAGATTTTGATAAAAATTTCAGTCTTTAATTTCTCCCAACAGGTATGGACCCTGGGCAGGAGGTGTAGAGTATGTGGGTTTCATACGGCTATATGCTGTGGTTACATCCCACATGTGATCTCCGCTTTAAAGTCATGAAACTGGTTGTAGCCCATTTAAATTTTAATATACCCGTTGAACACGTAGGCTTTCGCGGCCAATATCATCCATAATATCGTTTTTTTTGGGTTAGATCGTTGAAATATAAATCTGTCGTTAAACCCGCCACCACCGACACAGCCAATTCGTAAGGTTTGTCACGTAAACAGAACATTCCAATTCGTGAAGGGCTCACAAGTGACGTCATCACATCTATCCCTCCAAGGAATGAAACAGGAGGATTTCTCTACGAATTTGGCTGTCCACCTAATGATGATAGTTGTAATTACTGGCGAAACGTCATACTCAGATTGTAAATGTTGTGGATTTTCTCTCCATCACTTCGGTTTGCTGTACAAGTAGCGGATTGGCATGTTCCGTTTACGTGACAACCTTACTAATTGGCTGTTAGGTGGTGGTGGGTTTAACGGCTCATTTATTTTTATGCGATCTAACCCAGAAAAACTATATTATAGATTTAATATACCCTTTTGTTGAAGGACAGCCTAGGTGACCAAAGTTTTATAGGAACGGCAATAATGTTTACTTGATTAAATTAGTTTTATCATGGAGCGGTGAAATCAGTTGTTGTTCAGATGTCAGTCTAATTAGTATTACATCGTAGAAATATGAGAGTCCTTTGTGTAATAGTCTATTAACCACTGATGATGGTAACATTGGTTTAAGGTTACATTTTAAGAAGAACTAGATTGGCGTACATTTTATACTCTTTGGTTCTGTTCGGTAAAGTCATGTAGGTAAGTAATAAAACAACAATAATCACGACGTTTCGGCCACAACACAAGCGGCCTTCATCAGGTGAAGGGACGAGCCTGTCTGGAGGACAGCGCTGGAGTGGAAGTAGCCACGCTTAGATCACGACATTTAAGCTGTGTGAGAAGAAGAAGAAGACCACGGGCTTTGACAAAGGAATTAGCATATAAATTAGCATTGAAATGGCTCATTGAAATAGCTAAGTTAAAGTATACACATCCGCAGAGGTGCCCCTTGACAAAGGAAATTAGCATAGAATTTAGCATTTAAATAGTTTAGTGATTAGCTAGTAACTGGTCACAGAAATAGCTATGTTAAAGTCAGAGTATATACATTCACCGAGGCACCTAGTACTCATCAAACAGGAGAATTTAGCGAAACACAACCACGCTCAGACATCGGACCTGTGTGCGAGCAAAGAGGTGGTGTACGTGCCGGTGGACTTGCAGTTTGGCGAGGGGGGGGGGGGAAAGGAGGGAGGGGGATTTTACCCGTTGATGGTGTGAAAATGGGAATTTATAAGAGCTGCGAAAGTTTGGGGTACCACTACTCGAAAAATATACTGTACCATTGAAATTAGTTTAATGTTTAGTTCGATTTAGAACATCTTTCCAATGGTTGCTTAATTTGAAACCATCCTCTCGGTTGAAATTGTGTCTGTGTTTGTAGATCTGAATTGCTTCATGAACAAATCTCTGATAAAAGCCCGTGGGTTTGCAAAGAACCTTGGTATCGGAAAAAATTATATCGTGATCCCCCACAGCGTTGTAACAGTGATCAGCTACGGCAGAAGAATTCGTTTTGCCGTGTTTCAAATCTGATTTGTGCTCGCGAATTCGGTCAGAGACATGTCGCTTTGTCTCACCGATGTAGCAATAACCGCAGGTACAACTCAATTTGTAAACCCCGGGGTACTGTAAATCAGGAATGACATCCTTCACGGATGGGATCAGATCACGAATTTTGCATAAGTACACAAATTTATAAAACAATATATCTGATAAAAAAATGCATATATTTTCTTCCATTGCACACAGTTGTACCATTGATAACAGGGCACACAGTTACAACTGACACCACCAGATGTCACTGAAGTTCCCTCAGAGATCGATCTTGCATAACCAGTGTTCACATAATTAGTTATGTTTTCGCTAATTACCAATTACACTCAGAGCCGGGTTTGACAGACTTGTATGAATGTATGTTGAACTTCCTTTCCACCGTACATAGCCAACCGTGCTAAGCGGAGTTGCGGGAATTAAGCGCAGAACCTATCGTTAGGATCAATGCTGTTGTATTTTTTTATGAGGATATCAATTGGTGGCTGAAATGAGATGTTCAAAGACTACAGCATGATAATCGGTACATAACATGAGTGTCGAATTATGTCTTAAGAATTACCCAGCCATTTGTACGTACAATTCAACGTTTCTGGGTGACATCTTAAGTCCGTGTTCTTCATTGCAAGGCCCGCGGGCCGGTGGCAGTCCCTGGTGTCCTTTTTACTGCGACCTCTGACGTGCAGTCCCCGACAATACACACAAGTGAAAACACCCCATCATGCTGTCAAACCCCCCAATGGTTTCAAATGTGAGATGGCTCTTTCACTGATAATGTCTTATTCGCGAAAGTGGCCCCCCTCCGAAAATGAGTGAATATCACTGTTTTAGGTCAAGGATTGGCCAAATAAAGTAGGTATTATTTGCTTATGTTTTTAAATGTCCGTAATAAAACTATATTAATGCCACCAGCTGAATGAGTGGCAGGAGGACTGGGTGACGTTCTTCTCACGGCAGCGACTGCAGCTTCAGCTGGACATGATAGAGAAGGACTACGGTGAACGGGAAACCCACGAGCTCTGGTCTCGGCTTCAGGTTCGTAAGCTGTTTCACTCTCGCCCTTAATCCTTTCCCGTTCCGAGACGACTGCTCATTTCAGAATGGGTCTCGTTCACCACCGAATCTCGGAACGCGCAAGCGGTTCAGCGGTAATTTTATTTAGAGAGGCATAGCGCCGTTGTTTTTAAAGACATTGTACTAGCCGCAGAGCACCGTAGCGACAGGACAGCACTCTATTATAGCTGGTACCAAACTGTGCTACACACTTTCCCGCACGGCCTTGTGGGATCCTCGGTACCGATAAAGTTATTTAATATTTACTTCCTATTACGTTCCGATGACGTACACGAGATTCAGCGGTGAACGGGATGCACCCCGCAACTTGCAGTCATCTCGGAACAGGAAAGAGTTAATACATGCAGCAGTGTAGCTCATCATGTGCACAGCCATATGGGAAACCCATTTGATCGCAGTGGGTTTTCGAGGGGACTTTAAAGGTAACGTGTTTCACACGCAGGCTTTCGCGACCAATATTATTCATGATAAAGTTTTTTTTGGCTTAGATCGCGTAAGTGTAAATGCGTCGTACACCCACATCCACCCAACACAGCCCATTAGTAATGTTTCTGACATGAACAGAACGTGCCATTTATGTTATTGCTTCGGCACTCTGGTGTGTTAGAGATGAAACGCAGAACATTTTCAAACGAGTACGACCTTTCGCTGGTGATTACACCCAGCATCATCAAGCAATTGCCAGAAGCGTTCTGACTTCTGGCAATTGCCTAATGGCAATTGGAGTGGGTGTACGACGCATGTAAATTTATGCGATCTAACTCTAAAAAAACGTTATCATGAATAAAGTGGTGTTGTTTTTTGCGTGGTGTGCAGCTTCGGTTGGGGGAATTTTTCCGGGACGTAGAGGTGGTTCCGGCACTGCTCCACGGTGACCTATGGACTGGGAACGCTGCAGAGATTAATGAAGGGCCCGTCATCTTTGACCCAGCCTCCTTCTATGGGCACTCGGAGTACGAGCTTGCCATCGCTGGGTAAGAAAAAACTACAAACAACCAAAACAATAGCAGCAACTGCCGTTCACTGCCCTGTCTGTGGCATGCAAGGTTCATTCGTATAACCTCAGTGTGGCAAGGGCTGGCTCATTAAATAAATAACAGAGACCAGGTAGAGTTGTGGTTGAGATGTCTACATGCTGAGGTCTCCACCCTCTCTATTTGCTAACTTACAAAGACTCATCCTTCCTTGCTAAGGCTTTTTGGGCAAATCCTGTTAAAGCTGATACGGTGCACAAAACACTAGTGGAACGATAAAACTCTTACTTATCCACGGCACTTGAGGATGCTTGAATGTTCCAGAAACACAGTTTGTCGAACAAGGAAGACAAGTTGCCACTGATGTGCTTTACCAGAAATCCAAGCTGAAGATAATTCATTACACGTCAAATGGAATTCAAACCCTCAGAGCTGGGATATGCTTCAGTGAACAAAAACACATTTGACATGATGTTTACTGTGCAGCCATTGGTGACTAAGTTGAGACCACAGCATTCCTGCCCTCAATTCGCAGGAACGTTTGTTGATAGATGGCTCACTGAATTTTGAACGGAGGACCTCAATGGCATTGGCTCGGTGCTCTGACATTGAAATTAACCTCGAGCCACTCAATTTCCTGCATTACGTTGAATTTGTGAAAATGTTGTTCATTGTTATGTTGTTCATACTGGAACAGCAGCATTGTAAGATTTTGAATGTTTGGTGTTGTTTGGGTACAGGATGTTCCAGGAGCTTTAGCTTCACGCTTCACTCATCCTACCACGCTTCACTCATCCTACCACGCTCTCATCCCAAAGTCACAAGGCTTCGGCAAGAGCCAGAAGCTCTAGCAACTCTTCCACTACCTGAACCACTGGAATCACTTTGGGACAGGATACCGAGGGTCATCCATCTCCACCATGCGCAGTCTCCTCAAGTGAATGAACGGTGCAGGAAATCGTGGGCTATGGTGTATGACTATAAAAATTATTATCGGCCATGATATACATTGTTGAATAAAGGCCTTCCCTAAGCCACCACTCAATCTCACAAAACTAGTCCATTTAAATGCTGTGCAATGCCCTAGGCATTCCACGTGAGTGTGACCGGGGGTCCCTTTGTTCCACATCCTGGCCGTGATCTCCACGCGAAAACTGGGTCAGTTAATGTCCGAATCAGAATCTTTAATTAGGCTGGACGAATCTGATGAGCTATGAAGCTCTTTTTTTCACAGATGTCCAGTCGGGGCGAGTCAGAAAGTTACAACAACAAACAACAGTACAAACAGATAGGAGGGCAAAGTAAAGGAACGCGAAGCAAATTTTGACTTAAAACTTTCGTGACTGCAGGAATTCATATTCTTGGTTCTTTCGGTAAAGTCACGTAAATAGAAAACAAAAAACAATAAAATAAAGACCGCTTGTGTTGCGATTGAAACGTCCTGGGTTTTTTGCTTTTATTATTTTCAATTTATTTTTTATTTGGTTTATGTATTTAATTATTTAATTTGAATTTGATTTCTTGTTTTCTATTTACGTGACTTTATTTACGTGACTTTACCAAGAATATGAACGCTAAGCAAGTCATGAAATAAAAATATGTAAGAGTTCAAATTGCATTAGTGCATCAATTCCTGCCAAATTTTTTTATCACCAAATGCCATTTTGGGCAATGCAGTATAACAAAAACAATCCCAGATGTTTGGCTAGTACCAGTTACAGTGTATGTTTTTGTTGTTGTTTTGCTATGGGAGTAAACCCATGCAGAGAAAGGGACCAGAATTAGGAAAGCGAAACCAGGCACTCCTTCAGAAGATGCCATGCACGGGCGTGACCACTGCACCACCCTGACGCCCAAACAAATGTAATTCAAATAATCTACAATACTGGCAAATAAACCCTATTAGTGTCAACCGAATATCCGGACAATCTGGCCTGTGTATAGCTGCATCGGTGTTTCTATAAGTCGTATTCAAATTGCCTGCTATGAATAATATTTTAAAGTACAGGTTGCCCACCTCTGGTTTTATTTAACTTACCAGTTGTACTCATTCTGTTTGTCACAGGTAATATGGCAAGGAAAATATTTCGCAGCACGATTAGGACAATTATGGTGACACATGTGACCCCCTCTACACAAGTAACAGTTGAGAGTCAATGCTGTGATGTTGTGCGATTGGTGCAAGCGACCCCATCGTTGTGTTTTAATGTTGAGCAGTTAAACTTGCACTGTTGTGGGGTGAGGTCAAGGCCGATGTCTGCTTGCAGCGGTGTCAAGATGAGCGTTTTGAAGAGGCTCGCGAAGGATGATACTTGGCAGTTGGGTGCAGTCTCCCTCCATTAACAACAGAGGGCAGAGGAGCGACACTCACAACAATTGGCTGAGCACTGGGCGTATACAACGCATGAAGTCGGCAGCAAGTTTATCTCAGGGAGTTGACCCGCACACGACAACTGGGTCTGTCCCGCGTGTTCACGCTATAACGCGGTTGCCTTCATTTAGGGAACGCGCACCGCCATAAGGCGACTTGTGAGCGGTCGACGCCGAACTACTTTCTTGAACTGCGCGGTTGAGCGAGACGAGACGGTAACGCGGCGGCGTCCCCTCAAGTTGTTTGTAACCCAATTCTGACTGCGCAGTGAGGCGGTGGGGGGGTCACCAAGTGACACGCAGCTTGACCGTGGAGTAGATCGCGAGGACGCCAACGTCGCCTAGGCAATGCCCCCCCCCCTCTGGCTCTGCCTGCCTCGCTCTGTGCACGTGAGGTGTCAACCACGTGACGCGGGCCACTGCGCGCGTTGCGTCACCGCTCACCGTGGGGGGCCCCTCCGCTACGTCCACATCGTACAGTTGCACATTCATTAATAGTCACACTCTTAATCATGTTTATGGTCATCGTCATTAAAGGTGAGTTTAATAATAATACCACTACACAATGTGTGCATTAATATATACGGTATGAATAAAATGCACCTGTAAATATTCTAAGTAAGTTTGACCTGACATTATTGCACAACAATTGCCCAGCCACCGTGGGATGTTTATCCTCCAATGTGTATCTGGCTCTGACCTGACTTATATAAAAGTGCAGCTCTGCAATTGCTTGGTCACACCACCACTGGTGAAAAGACCTTCATGAGAGCGAACTCTTTACGAGTATTTGGTCTACTTTTCCATATAACAATAGGGTTTACCCTTTCTGGCAATACAACAGGTGTCAAGATGTTAAAACACCAAACAGAATCCTTATTCAAGGAATCCTGTCTGCATTAACCACACGTACTTGTGGTGAACATGGAAACATGCTCTGATAATATATGCATTGTCTTTGAAACTGATTAGTCCACACCAGGAAGGTCCCATATTCCTTTTCCACGTTGACCAGATGTGTTGGAAGAGCCGGCTGAAAGCCACACTTTGCTGCATCACACACGACTTGCCGATCAGCTAACTGTGGTGTACCCATTTAGCGACCTCTGGTCTGTGAGTTCAGTTTACTAACCATTAACAGCATGGCAGCTTTCTAATTGGCTTGTGTGACAATTAACCCATGTCATTATCTCTTGCACAGCCTGAAATAAGTTTTGGCGTCAGGGATGGAAATTATGACTCACCCACCTGCACCTGCCTTGTGCTCCCAGACACCTAAGGACCTTACTACCGCTGTGAGAAATTGACGGGCGTAGACTGCTGCATGGCGATGATGTATTCACGTCGTTCCTGCTGTTTTCCTCTTTTGCTAGGTGATGCAATTGGTGTGCCAACACCTCCAGATGCAGTTCCTGAAGGACGTGGGCATTAGGGACATGTTCGTTTTGCCTGCGAGTTTGTCCGAACACACAGGGAAGTCAGCCTGTTCATCGAGGTGCGTTTCCCATGTTTATTTCACTCGATTGGTCGTCTGTTTGCAAGGTCATGCTGTGCCCAGAGGTCACCCACTGAGTTTTTTTTACCGTAACATTACCGTCACTTGGGTTTGGTGATCGATTCAACAGGGCAAAAATATTTGTAAGAAGCGTAAACATGGCAACGTGATCATTGTCAGGACACGGTGGACCTTCAGAATGCCGAGTATGATCTTTAAATTTATCCTGGGCTGGTTCGGGGGATATTTGAACAATTTGAATATTGGGGAGATATCGTCTTGCTATGGGTCTGAGTGAGAAGTCTCCCAGCGGTTTTTTGAGTCCATAATCGAGATTTTTGGGTTAGAGCACGTAAACATGCACTCAATGATACACTAAATATGCACTATTTATTTATATATACAGTGAGGCAAAAAAGTATTTGATCCCCTGCTGATTTTGTACGCTTGCCCACTGACAAAGAAATTATCAGTCTATAATTTTAATGGTAGGTTTATGTGAACAGTGAGAGACAGAATAACAACAACAAAATCCGGAAAAACGCATGTCAAAAATGTTATAAATTGATTTGCATTTTAATGAGTGAAAAAAGTATTTGACCCCTCTGCAAAACATGACTTAGTATTTGGTGGCAAAACCTTTGTTGGCAATCACAGAGGTCAGACGTTTCTTGTAGTTGGCCACCAGATTTGCACACATCTCAGGAGGGATTTTGTCCCACTCTACTTTGCAGATCTTCTCCAAGTCATTAAGGTTTTGAGGCTGACTTTTGGCAACTCGAACCTTCAGCTCCCTCCAGAGATTTTCTATGGGATTAAGGTCTGGAGACTGGCTAGGCCACTCCAGGACCTTAATGGGCTTCTTCTTGAGCCACCCCTTTGTTGCCTTGGCCGTGTGTTTTGGGTCATTGTCATGCTGGAATACCCATCCACGACCCATTTTCAATGCCCTGGCTGAGGGAAGGAGGTTCTCACCCAAGATTTGGCGGTACATTGCTCTGTCCATCGTCCCTTTGATGCGGTGAAGTTGTCCTGTCCCCTTAGCAGAAAAACACCCCCAAAGCATTATGTTTCCACCTCCATGTTTGACGGTGGGGATGGTGTTCTTGGGGTCATAGGCAGCATTCTTCCTCCAAACACGGCGAGTTGAATCATTCAGATGTTCATTGGCAAACTTCAGACGGGCATGTATATGTGCTTTCTTGAGCAGGGGGACCTTGCGGGCGTTGCAGGATTTCAGTCCTTCACGGCGTAGTGTGTTACCAGTTGTTTTCTTGGTGACTGTGGCCCCAGCTGCCTTGAGATCATTGACAAGATCCTCCCGTGTAGTTCTGGGCTGATTCCTCACGGTTCTCATGATCATTGCAACTCCACGAGGTGAGATCTTGCATGGAGCCCCAGGCCGAGGGAGATTTACAGTTCTTTTGTGTTTCTTCCATTTGCGAATAATCAAACCAACTGTTGTCACCTTCTCACCAAGCTGCTTGGCAATGGTATTGTAGCCCATTCCAGCCTTGTGTAGGTCTACAATCTTGTCCCTGACTTCCTTGGAGAGCTCTTTGGTCTTGGCCATGGTGGAGAGTTTGGAATCTGATTGATTGATTGCATCTGTGGACAGGTGTCTTTTATACAGGTAACAAGTTTAGATTAGGAGCACTCCCTTTAAGAGTGTGCTCCTAATCTCAGCTCGTTACCTGTATAAAAGACACCTGGGAGCCAGAAATCTTTCTGATTGAGAGGGGGTCAAATACTTATTTCCCTCTTAAAATGCAAATCAATTTATAACATTTTTGACATGCGTTTTTCTGGATTTTTGTTGTTGTTATTCTGTCTCTCACTGTTCAAAAAAACCTACCATTAAAATTATAGACTGATAATTTCTTTGTCAGTGGGCAAACGTACAAAATCAGCAGGGGATCAAATACTTTTTTCCCTCAATGTATACTAAATTCTTCTGTTGATATGTAAACTCTGACTTTAACATAGCCACTTCCGTGACCAGTTACATGCTAATTCGTCACATTAACATTATGCTAATCTCCCAGTTACATGCTAATTTCTGACTTTAACATCCTGCTAATCTCTCACATTAACATAGCTACTTCAATGCAAAATTATTCTGTTGATATGTAAACTCCTTTGTCAAGGCGCTCTGCTCCTCCCATCCAGCTTAAAATACGCTGCCAAGCTTAGCAGTGTTCATTGGAGCACTGTCTTTCCGACAGCTCTGTTTCTTCCCCTGAGGACGGCTGCTTGTGTTGTGGTCAAAACGTCGTGATAATTTTATTTTATTATGTTTTTTATTATTATTTTATTATTTCCCTTTTACGTGACTTTACCGAAAAAACCAAGAAGATTAATCCCTGCAGTCACGAAAGCTTTAAATCGAAATCAACACACGTGGTAGGAAACAAGTATCGTATGTTATAATAATAATATAAACATGTAATATTCACGGCAATGGCAGTGTTGTTCAGCGTGCTCTGCTGTGGAAGCCAGCCACATGAGTTTGATAACCAGTCATGGCTAGTATCAGTGGAAAGCAAAATCTGAACTGGTTCAATGCTTCGCTGACCCAGACTGAGCAGTATAGAGTGCTAATAAGTTAACCCGATGATACATTATTATTTGGCAATGCTGTTGCTGCGTTGGCAGTGGTGCCCAAGAACAATGAACTAAAAAGCTCAACACATTAGTCAGTAATGTTGTGGCCTCAATAGACACAACATTATATGCAACGTTTCGGGCAATGGTCCGTCTCCCATTTGTACAATGAAAAAGGGCCATTGCCCAAAAGTCTACATTTTTCCATTTTTATTTAATTTTAAGGTCATTGTTATTTACGAACGTGTTGAGTTCCCATGATAATTAAGAACAAATTTTGGTAAGAAAAGTCCTGTTACTATGATGAATGTATCCTATAGACAAACATACAAATTCATCACAGGGTTGCCTAAAGCTTGCCAATAGAAAATAATGCCGATCAAGTTGTGGGCACCCGACATTCACTTGCCCTGCGGCCACTCCCTCAATGACACGAGTCGCATTGACTCAGGGTCCCGCGGGTAGTTCCACGACTCGGTGGTCCAGGAGAGTGGCACGAGCGATGCGGGCATCAGCTGGGGCGCCACAGGGGCAGCCACGCTTCGAGTCACTCGCACAGCTCCCTGTTCAGCATGACGTGAACGCATTCCCAGCCTTCTGATCTATGTGGCTTTTCCGAATGAAGCAAATTGTCACTGATAATTTAGCACATTTGCTAAGCTATTTAAAAGTATATATAGCGATTCATTTTATATAGCGTCGTTCATGATAATTGCATCTCAGAATTGCTGAGAAGCCAAAGACCAAGCTGGAATATTGCAAGGGAGGTGAGCCTGCGCCAACAATTGCCCTGCATTTCTATATATGTCCAGATGTTGCCAGCCAATTAGTGAGTGTATATATGTGGAAGGAAACTGGAGCACACAGATAAGTCACTGCTGAGTGCATTAATCACCCTTTGTGACATTTGTTTGTTTTTAAGTAAGAGGAGAGCGGAGTTTTAATGCCATGTCCTGAATGGGCCTTCCACAACAAAGTCCTCATTCAGGATCCCAGTCCCACAACATTTCAAGCCTGCCTCTCAGTTCTACTGCTCTTTGCACTGAACATTTAAACCTACTTATTGGACCTTCTGATATGCCTTCTTTGGTATCATGACATGCCATTTCCTATACTGGGTCATTGTAATCAGCGCTCCATCATGCCTCCTTGTCAGTCAGTAAACTTCTAACATTGGTGTCGTGTGTGTCTGTTGCAGGGATACTCTGGGGGGCCCTTTGTTTGCCAGGACTCAAACGGCCGCTGGTTCCTTTCTGGAATCGCCAGCTGGGGCGTTGGCTGTGCACGGGCTTACCAGCCAGGTGTCTAGCGCACCGTCGCCAAGTTCATGGACTGGATTCACCAGAACATGCAGTAGTCTCTTACACATTTCTGCACAAGCAGAATACTATAGACCAGGGATATAAATATTATGGGAACTATACATCAAAATAATTAATTAAGGCAATAAATATATTTTTCAAAAACTGATTTAAAGTTAATGTTTAAAGGTTAATTTAATGAGCTGAATACTATATTTTAACTGCACCATAATGCAAAAATGATTTCCAAGTGAACACGGATTTTGGGTCAAATCAGGAAAGTCTTTTTTTTACATGCGTTGTCAATAGCGTTTTTAACTTTTGGGTTTGCCACACATGTCAACGGGCCTGGCAAAGCAAACATGAGCATGATGTTGGCATTGGCAGAAGATGAAGACAGAGCTTGCTATTTTTCAATGTTGCTTAATTCTTTCAAAACTGACACAATGGACAATGAATGCACTGTCTAAATATTTGGCCCAACCTGATTGTACATGATAGCAAAGTGAGTGTTGTCCAAACTACGTATGATACATTTATATTCTTGTTTTATTTTCACCTGGGTCATCAACTCGCATCTCCCATACATTAATTGCCATGGATGTTGAGCAGTCGGGGTACTCAGAGGGGGTCTATTGGCCTTCTAGGGGACCACTGCAATGATCGGGGCATCCAGAAGGGATGATGAGTTCCACAGGGAGAACGTCCTTTACAGAGGTTGTCTTAGAGTATGTCCATGGCAAGGTTATTGGTGATTATCTTCACCTCCCCCGGTCAACACAGTCCATGAGTTTGTGAGTTTTGCTTTACTAACGACGTGAAAACAAGACTGGTTTGCACAAGGAGCCTGCAAAAAATTTAATTTAGATAACCTCATGAAATATGCTGCATGGCACTTATCTGAGACGCCCCTTATCTGAGACGCTCCTGTGTAAATGGCGTGATATCAAAACCATTATTATAGTGAACTACATGACGCGTGTAAGAAAACTATATAAACATCTATTGGAAACATTTCATGAAAATATGTACAAAAATGAACACTTTAATAGTGTTTCATGGTATTCCAAAAATCATAGCATATTTGATTGGTTAAGATGGTTTACTGGTCGGGATGATAAATGGCAATGATCCTTCATCATGTAAAAGACTGTAAGCTGCTCTCAAAAATATATATATTTGAAGATCGTATTCACACTCTGCAACAGTCTATTTTCCACATCAAACCATAATGTGTCTGTGGACTGCAATTGGAAATTGATGCATGCTTAGTAGCAATCGGGTAAATAAACATTGAAATGTGTCACATGTTCGTGTCTGGTGGCTTTTTGCTTGAGATTAGGGATCTTGTGAAAACAGTTATAAGACTTTATATGAAAACCTCCTCCACAGAGGCCGATTTAGACACTGTTGGTACAAGTCATCAAAGTCCAATTAGCTCCATCCACATCCTTCTGTACCACATCATTCCATCTCTCTTCTAGCCTATGACACATCCATTTAGCCCCATCCAGCCAAACAAGCTGTATCATGGGACCTTTTTCCAGAATCAGTGTGAAAAATAACAAAAGGTTTTACCCTTTCTGGCAGTAAAACAGGAAGTGGTGTTAAAATGTTCAAACAACCAATTAGAAACCTGTTGCAATGAATCAAGTCTGCATTAACCACACACGGTACTTGTGGTGAATATGCAAACAAACATGCTCTGATAATATTTGCATTGTCTTTGAAACTGATTGGCCTACACCAGAGACAGCCTTCTTTATGACCCAGTCTCACCACCAGTGTCAGACCAGAGATCGCCAAAAGGCGAACAGTACAAAGGCAATGCCACACGTATCGGAGCATTTATAGCTAACCACCGTGCCCACCGCTCCCCACTCACTCGGTGTGCTAACCGCGGTGCCACCACTCCCCCCTCACACAATGTGCAAACCACTACGCCACCAATCTCCACATTCTCACACTGCGCTCACCGCTGCGCCACCGGTCCCCACTCGCATCTAGAATATGAATTAAATGTCCACAGTCATCGTTTTCTGATTTCTGGAATAATTGTGCCAGAAATAATACGAGTTGCATTCCATTCAACATTGGGAAGGGGTCTGCCCTTCGTTTAAGTGCCTGGCTGCTTACAGAATTGTCGCAGACTGTTTTGCCTCAGCAGCTTTCCTCTTTTCTCCTCCTGATGACGATCAAAACGTCGTAGTTTTTTTGTTATTTTTAAAAATTATTTTCTTTCAACTTATCTACGTGACTACCGAAAGACCCAAAGAATATGATTTCATGGATATTTATGAGGTCTGTTGCTGAGTGTTTCAAAGAAGTGAAGGCCTCTCTCAGTACATAAGAGTGAGGGGTTGTAGGTTTCGGCTTGGGTCATGGGTACGGGTTATTTTTTGGCATATTTTATTTAAAAAAAATCGAATTCCAATGTCGTGGATATTGTGATGTTTGGATTATTGACGGTAGAATTCATATTATTGCGAATATTTATTATATTCTCGTTTCATGCCACTGATTATTGATGTAAAAAAAGGTTCAAATTTAAACGGCATGCAAAGAAGGTTACAGTTAATTATGAAACAATTTGCAACTGTTGATTTATGTGTTGTAGTGTATGATTGTCTGCTCGACTCAATTTCTGAGGATCTCACGTTTATTTCTATATTATTGTACATTTTACAGTAGTGCTATAAAAATAAAATGAAAAAAAAATTATGTGAGATTTTCACCACAAACTAGGCTACAATGAATTTTGATTTAAAGCTTTCGTGACTGCAGTAATTCATATTCTTAGTTTTTTCGGTAAATTCACGTTGAAGAGAAACAACGGTTATGGTTATATTACAATGGTTATGATATTGTGATAATTAGATTTTCACCACAAACAAGGCTACAATGGTTATGATATTGTGATAATTTGATTTTCACCACAAACTAGGCTACAATGGTTATGATATTGTGATAATTTGATTTTCTGCCACCAAATTACAATTAGATTCGTTGCTTCGCATATTCCCTGATATTTTGTTTAGACCGCAAGCGTGTATCTATTTAAACTTTTGCTAACTAGCTTGTTTATGTCATCTAGAAAATGAATACAATTTTCACCATCATCGTTTTCTTATTTCTGGGACAATTGTGCCCTAAATAATAGGAGTTGCATTACATTCAGATCCTGGCTGATGACGTAGTTGACTCCAGTCTGTGATGTCACAGTCATGTGGGTGGTACCTTTGACATCATGATGTCTATGACGTCATGTACCACGTGTCATTCATATTGGAAGAGCTGTGTTTATTGGTCGCTGTGTTTCTTGTCTCAGCTAAAATATGCGTGATATTATTTAGCCTCGTGGTTATTAAAGCCTCCACTACTGTTGATGAAACTGAAATTAATCTCAGCAGTTGTCAGCCTGCACATCATTTAACCAGTGAGCCTGAAAGGGGTGGTTTAAGGATTGTTTGCGTGTTAATGGGGTTTATTATTGAGGCTTTCAAGGGTGTGGGAGTCTCACTCACTACATGAGCATGAGGGGTTTGGGGGTTTCGCTCAGCTTATGGTAACGTGTTGTAACAAATACGTTTAAATATATAATTTTAGCAAATGTTATTAGAAAATCAAACTGAAAGGGCTGGTTTAAGGATTGTTTGCGTGTTAATCGGGTTTATTATTGAAGCTTTCAAGGGTGTGGGGGTCTCACTCACTACATGAGCATGAGGGGTTTGGGGGTTTAGCTTAGCTTAAGGTAACGTGTTGTAACAAATACTTTTGAATATACAATTTTAGCATATGTTATCAGAAAATCAAACTGCAATGTCGTGGATATTGTGATTCTTGGATTCTTGACGGTAGAATTAATATTGATGTGGATATTTCTGACATCGTCGTTTTATGTGACTGATTATTGATGTAAAAACTAGTTTCAAATAGAAACGGCATGCAAAAGGTGAACATTAATCATTAAACAATGCCCAATTGTTAATTTGTAATGCAGTGTATGATCATCTGCTTGACACAATTTATGATTTTCTCTTTTATTTCTATAATATTGTAAATGTTACAATAGTTTTTTTCATAAGATGCCATTTTAAAAATATAATTTTACATTGTCACCTCAAACTAGACTCAAATATTCATAATATTGTGGTAATTGGATTGTCTGCCATCAAATTAAGACAATTAGATTCGTAACTTGGAATATCACTTCATATATTGCTGTTTCTAACATTGTTTAGACCGTAACCGTGTAACCATTCAAAACGTTGATAACGAGCCTGTTTAAGTCATCTAGATTACGAATAAAATGTACACAATCATCATTTTCTTATTACTGGGACAATTGTGCCCGAAATAATCTGAGTTACATTACATTTAACATTAGGAAGGGGTCTGCTGTTCAGGTCAGATCCTGGCTGATGACGTAGTTGTCTCCAGTCTGTGATGTCACAGTCATGTGGGTGGTACCTTTGACATCATGATATCTATGACGTCATGCACCACGTGTCATTCATATTGAAGAGCTGTGTTTATTGGTCGCTGTGTTTCTTGTCTCAGCTAAAATAAACGTGAGATTATTTAGCCTCGTGGTTATTAAAGCCTCCACTACTGTTTATGAAACTGAAATTATTCTCAGCAGTTGTCAGCCTGCACATCATTTAACCGGTGAGCCTGAAAGGGGTGGTTTAAGGATTGTTTGCGTGTTAATGGGGTTTTTATTGAGGCTTTCAAGGGTGTGGGGGTCTCACTCACTACATGAGCATGAGGGGTTTGGGGGTTTAGCTCAGCTTATGGTAACGTGTTGTAACAAATACGTTTAAATATATAATTTTAACAAATGTTATTATAAAATCAAACTACAATGTCGTGGATATTGTGATTTTTGGATTCTTGACGGTAGAATTAATATTGATGTAGATATTTCTTACATTGTTGTGAGAATTAGTTTCAAATAGAAACGGCATGCAAAAGAGGTGAACATTAATCATTAAACAATTCCCAATTGTTAATTTACGTGTTACAGTGTATGATCGTCTGCTTGACACAATTTATTATTTTCTCTTTTATTTCTATAATATTGTAAATGTTACAATAGTTTTTTTCATAATAATGCAGATACTCCTGCATTTTGTCTTGTTATTCAACAATTATTTAATTGATGGAAAACATTGTTTGTAAAGCAAAATTATGTAAATGCATTTACAATTAAATAATGTGCAACTGGACGCAATTATTTCGCATTCTAGTTTTTAAAAGATGCACAACCGGTGATAAAAGTAAAGTTAATCTCGTCAGTTGTGAGCCTGGTCTTCATCACATCTGAAAAGTGAGCCCGACACGGGCGTTTTAAAAATGATCAGGAATCGTTGTTAATAATTAGGGGTGAAAAGTTGTGGTTATGGGCTACAGGCTGAGTTTTAGTGTTTGGGGATAGAGTGAAGGGTTAGAGTTCACAGTTATAATTAGAGGTTGGAGTTTGCCATACGGGCAAGTGTGATACAGTTACGGTTTAGAACTTAGAGTTACGGTTGTGTATTAGGGTTTGTGTATTAAGGGTTAGTGTTCGGTATGACGGGTTAGGGTTGCCTATCAGGTGTTCGGGTTATGCTTGAGTAATAGTATTTTGATGTTTGGGCGAGGGATATTACTCAGGTAATTCGATTGGTTGACCTCTGAATAGATTACCCGTTATGTTCCTGATTTCATCAGGTCTCAGAAGCTAAGCAGGGTCTAGCTTGGGGAGTGATTGGATGTCCTAGCATTGGGTGGCCACCACGTGCTATAAATGGTGTAATAGTCATTGTGAGCATTGGAGGGCAGTGCAGAAAAATATTTTCTTTTGCAGTCTCCCCGACCTTCACCAACCCACACTGACCAGCGTTTTTAAGTATGGTTACATAACCCTCATCATCCATGAGGCATTGAGAGGCCTTTATCAACCAGTGGATTAATACAAATGGGTTCTACATGAACATGGTTAAGTCTGACGATTATGTTCAATGGAATAGTGGATTGGAATAAACATGTGTGAGTGGGTGAGTGAATGAGTGAGTGAGCGGGTGCACAAGTGAGTGAGTTGGCAGTAAGCAAGTAAATGAAGGGGCTTGTAAATCAACATGCACAAGAGTGAGTGACTGGTACTGTGAGTGGAAAATGGTAATAATTGAGAGGATGAGTGATTAATTGAGTTGATAAATTTGATCCTTGTTCTAACCCCTCCAGGCCACCACCATCAAACAGACACAACACCTACAACATGGACAGACAACTTAAGTGGGCTGATATCTTGGAGCACTATGAGAGTAAGTTACATATACCTACATAAAATAGTTTGTTAGAATCAGAATATTTATATATTCTGGAGAATTCTGATGAGCTATAAACTTACTTTTCACAAATAACTAGGAAATGCAGAGGAGAACTCCATAATAATGGCATTCAGCAGAACTGGCTTGGTGGGTAAGGGATTAGACACTGATCCAGCATGGCAGAGAACGTTTATTAAGCTCTGGGTTTCAGCAACCTATAATTAAACTAGGGTCTCAAGTTTATGGAATGAATGATCTCAACATGCTCACAAAAATATGACATGTAAAGTGTTAATGCCATGTGATGAATATTTCTCAATAGCAGGGCCTGTAGTGTGATAAGAGGTAACTAGAGGGATCTCAGAATGAGTTCTGTGAAATCTCCATGTGCTTCGTTCTCTAACCCATCACTCATCCTTTGAATGAAATGTCTGTGCTCCGTAGTCCGGAAGTCGCAGCTCCAAACGACCACGTGGGGGGACATTATGGACAGAGTTGACCCTTTCCCGAACCAAGGTGACAAGAATGGCGACCAAAAGGTGTGTATGTGGTCGGTGAGGGTCAAGGACACCGTCTGTACACGATAGCACACCATGCCACCACACGATAAAACTACAACATGACTACACATCACATCACCAAACCATCTCTCCACACCACCTTTCCCATCATACCACCCCACCATCCAGTCAATAACCCATCACAGAACCTCACCATGTGTCTACACCATCACATGACACGATCTCTCCATAACATTCCAACACATCACATCTAAATACCACCACATCATCTCCCGACATCACCCCATCTTGCCACCATGTCACGCCATATCCCACTCGTGCATGCACATCAATTGGCCTTTTTTTCAGGCAGTGACGCGACCTCTGTCTGTGAGCTCATTGGAAGGTGCTATTCCAGTTGCCCACGATGAGCGCTGCTGTTAGATTTTTCCAGATTATGGGCAGCTAGATCCTTTCAATGGAACATTCTGTGGCACCTATTGCCCGTGATGAATGTTAATAACAATCGCCATTAAATTATCGCAGTTGATCAAGGCCTCAATGGGGTTCATGAGGTCTGTGGGGTCGATAGGTGTCTGTGGGAATATATGAGGGTGTAACATGTATCATTAGTTTGTAGGGTTTAGGTGAATTAGTGGTTAGGGCTACATTAATGCTGTGTTCAAAAGTACTGATTGGTAAAGGTTTGTTTTAACATCGGGTGATTGTGTATGTGTGTGCTCAGCATATTTGGTGTGTGCTCAGCATATTTGGATGAGTCAATATACATGTTTGCGTCCATGCATAGGTGTGTGAGTATGCATTTGTGTATGGGTGGAAATGCATGTTTGCGTGCGTGTGGGTATTATTTTGTGCATGTGTGTGCATGTTTGAATGTTCCTGTGCTTATCGTTGCGCATATGCACGAATAGAAGCAGCTCAAGTGTAGGCGCCCCAAGAACCAGAGGAGCATTCGGGAGGTGAATAACCTCGGCGAGGTGAAGCCTCTCTAGGAGGAGAAGCGCTTCACCAAATTGAAGCACCACTGCCTCCGGACCACGGCCACCAGCACCACCGCCAGCACCACCACCAGCACCACCGCCAGCACCACCACCAGCACCACCGCCAGCACCACCACCAGCACCAACACCAGCACCACCACCAGCACCACCGCCAGCACCACCACCAGCACCACCACCAGCACCACCACCAGCACCACCGCCAGCACCGCTGCCAGCACCACCGCCAGCACCGCCGCCACCTCCTCCGCTACCGCTACAACCACCACTACCACTCCTGTGCAGGGCCCAATCACACTGCACATTGGAGAAGATGTCTTTAGAGAAGGAGCCGCTGAGCCAGGGTAAGCAATTATGCGTGTGTCCTGTGTGTATTTATTATTATTGTTTACGCAGGATAAGCATCAGTGAGTCTCAAGACCTTTTTTCAGCAGGGTCCTGCCAAGTTTTGTTAGTAATCGGGAACAAAATGACTGTTGTTTGCGATCCTAATTGAGTGATTTGCATTGCTTATGTGGGTTCAGTTATGGGGAGAAAGCTGCAGAGCCCACCCAGAACAGGGGGAGAGAACAAACTCCACACAGAGAAAGTGGCCCAGTTGGGAATCGAACCCAGATCCCTCTAGTTATGAGGCAAAGATGTTCCAGCTCTGCCACCCGCACAAACACACAGACAATGCAAACCCCACATGTACATTCGGCGATAGAAATGTTCTTCATAATTGCTTTCTGGTTGAGACCACGTAACAATGCGGTAAAATATTCACCATGTAACCCTACATCCACTATATTGTTGCCAGACTAATGCCCGTTTCCTGGCCAACTACCAAGTGTATTTTTACTGCACAAGGATAGCTGCCATTGGGAGGAGGGGGGTGCCCCCTTTCAAATGCATTGAGACGAGAAATGCAAGATGTGAGTGGCTCATCACGTGTAAAGCGCTCTGAGATGCCATCAAAGTCAAAGGGGGCAACTTAGTCGACCACAAATCACCATGGATATTTTTCCACAATCGTGCATGGGTGAAGCGGGCCAGCGATAGCGGGTTCATCACTCACTGCTTACAGTTCAGCTCTGGCGTCCTGCCCTGGGTATTAGTGCTGCTGCGTAAACCACAAAGACACGCACACCCTCTCCTTCATAGCACACGTTAAAAATCTCCCCTGATGTCATTGGAAATTAGTATGCCATTGTGTGCCAGGGATCAATTATAGCACACATATACAAATGTCACTGCAAGTTATTCCATTGGATTTACACAGCAATTCCAGCCACTACTGTGAAACTACAGCAGTCTGTGTTAGATTCAGCAGCACCTTTCTTCGTGCTAGCCTTGCATTGAGAGAATGACAGCTGCAATGCCAAGCGTACTCACTGATTGTGATGTTTTGTGTGGTTATTAAATTCGAATTAATCCGCCACACAGTCCACCTACAGATTGTAAGGAGACGACTGCGATGTCTGCCATAGCAGGAAGGTTGAACGGTGTCATGCGCGTCTCTTCACAGAGCGGAGTCAGCGCAGCAATCCTTGCAGGCCGTTGAAGAAAAGAGAGAGGTTGTGGAGAAGAAGATGAAAGAGGAAGTGAAGGAGGAGGTGAAAGAGGAAATGGAGAAGGTGGAGAGGGAGTTGGAGAAGACAAATGAGGAGATAGCGGTGGAGGACGAAGAGGACGACAAGGAGATGGAGGAGAAGATGGTGGTGGTGGTGGTGGTGGTGGTGTGGTGGAAGAGATGGTGATGCAGGAGGTCGAAAAGACGGAGAAAGAGAAGACGGAGGAGACAGAGGAGGCGACGGGGAAGGAGACAGAGGAGGAGACAGAGGAGGAGACCGAGTGGCAGGAGGCGGTGGTAGTGCAGGAACGAAAGGGCCTGGCTCGTGTGGCGAACGCGATCCGTGCGCTCTTCCGCAGCATGATGCTGTTTGGTTGCGGCCGGTCGACCGCACAGTTGGGGTGATGGAGGTGCCACTGGGACCGCAGCCGGGGAAGGAAACTGAGCAGCAGATGCCAGGACTGTACTGGACACTGACTGCTGCCAACAGACTAACTCTGTTAAGAGTTAGCATCAATCCAATGCATTATGTAATAATTATCATTGTTGTTTTTATTATAAACTTTATGACATAAACCTATGAGGAAACAATGTAACTTTGCATTGCTTGTGAGCGCTGCCTGGGTTGGTTCAATGTGCCTTGGCTCGTGTGCAGTGTCCCGGCTGTGTGTGCGGCGGTACAATGACAACTATGTCATGAGAGAAGTTTCAGGCAATGGCCCTTCTTCAGAACGTGTACAAGCAGTGGTGGGAAAAGATCATCAGGCGATTCGTCTGACACATCCACCCCTTCACTGCCCCACTGCCCCTCTGCCAAGCTGCTTCCGCTGTCCTGCTGCCCCTCTGCCCCTCTGCCCACTGCCCCATTGCCTCACTGCCCCTCTGCTCCGCTGCCCCACTGCTTTGATGCCACTCTGCCCTAATGCCCCGCTGTTCCATTGCTCCACTTTCCCACTGCCATCACATCCATCACGAAGCAGCGAGACGTCCATACCACCTCATTAAATATTACCCTGATGTGCACGCAGAGAGAGAGACCCTCGTTTAGCATTGCATACTGGAGGGGGCTGCTGTGATGCAATGGCTCGTAAACTTCACTGGCAATGGAGAGATTGCTGGTTCCACCTTCTGGCACAGCAGTTGAAACAAATGGTCGAGTATCTGAAGTTCCCCTGCCTCTGTCCGCCAAACAGTACAACTGGGTACACCATAATCGAGTGGCAAGTTGCGTGTGGTAGGTAAAAGTGTGGGTACTCCTTCCTCTTCAAAATCATCTGACGAGTATGGAAGAATAGACCAAAATATCGTTCAAACGCCTTTATAGAGGTCTCTATTGTGTAAATTCTTCTTGCCAGCAGAGGCATGAGAAAGCAATTGCAGGACTGCTCCACAATACCAATTGTCTTGGCAAAGTATTCCAATAATGCTTCTTACTAAACAGGCTGCTTATATATTTAACATGGGGGGGGGGTGTTGATTGTTTAGAGATGGTCCAGTGGCTCAGAGGTCAGAGCACTAAAATGGGGTTGAATCCAGGCATTCACCTACGATTAAAGCAGGTTCTCAAGTCTGGTGAATTAATGGTCTCAGCGCGGTTGCCATTGACTGCACATTATAAACCATCACATTACTGCTTGGGTGAGTGGGAAATTGAGTAAGTGGGTGGGTAGGTGGTGGATGAATGAGTGCATCGGTGTGTGGATATGTGGGTGAGTGGATGGGTAATTGGATTAGTTGGTGCCTGGGTGAGTGGATGGTTGGTGGTTGAATGGGTGGATGGGTAATTTAATGAGTGGGTTAGTGTGTAAATTGGTGGATGTGTGAATGTGTTAATGAGTAAGTGGATGGTTGAGTTGGTGAATGATTAGGTGGGTGGATGAGTGAGTGGGTGGGTCAGTGAGTTAGTTTGAATGAATCAGTGGTTGAGTGGCTAATTAAATGAATGGGGAACTGGATACATGATTTGGTGCTTGGGTGGGTCAGTGGGTAATTGAGCGAGTGGGTGAATGAGTATAGGGGTGAGTGGATTTTTGAATGAGTGATTGGGTGAATGGGTGAGTTCGTGAGTCTGTGTGTGAGAGGGTAATGGAGTGGTTGGATGTGTGAGTGAGTAAATTAGTGGGTGAATGAGTGGTGGGTGAGTGGGGAGATGATTGAGTGAGTGGGTGAGTTAGCTGGTGGGCAAGTGGGTGCGTGGGTGGGTGGGAGAGCGGGTGGGTTAGTTAGTAGGTGGGTGAGTGAGTGAGCGGGTGAGTGAGTGAGTGGGTGGCTGGGTGAGTGGGTGGTTGAATGGGTGGGTGGGTGAGTGGGTGGGTGAGTGAGTGGGTGAGTGGGTGGGTGAGTAGTTGAGTGGGTGGGTGAGTGGGTAATTGAGTGAGTGGGTGAATAAGTACGTGGGTAAGTGGTATTTGAATGATTGAGTGATTGGGTGAGTTGGTGAGTGTGTGTATGAGTGAGTGAGTGGGTGGGTGAGTGAGAGTGGGTGGGTGGGTGAGTCAGAGTGGATGGGTGAGTAGGTGGGTGGATGGGTGGGTGAGGGTGAGTGGGTGGGTGGGAGATTGAGTGAGTGGATGAGTGGGTGGGTGAGTGAGTGTGTCGATATGTGGTGAGTCTGTCCCTGGTGAGTGTCTCTGGTGAGTCTGAGGACCAGACACTGTTCTGACCATTCCGTCCCCTTCGAGCGCCTTGCTGGCCTTCATCGGGGCTCACTACCAACACGAGCTGCCCCAGATATGTATATGAGAATCAAAATCTGAATATGTAATCATACTGGAGGAATCCGATGAGCTATAAAGCTTTTTTCAGAGATGTCCAGTAGGGACGGCTTTGTACGTTACAGCAACAAACAATACAAAAAAAAAGATCGGAGTGCAAGGTATAGGAAAAGTAAACAAATCACTAAAAAAAGAATAAACTAAGCAATTTTTTAAAATATTATCAGGTAAAGTCCAATGAGGTATTAGCTTATTTTTCAGAAGCCAATTGACCACAAATGATAACTCATGTCTGGGGGCAGCTATTGAAGGCTGAATTTCTTTCGCACCGTACATAGCCAACCGTGCTAATCGGAGGTGCCGGGGAAGGACACCAAAAGTATTAGGTTAGGGTCAGGGCTATAGGGTCAGGGCTATAGGGTCAGGGCTATAGGGTCAGGGCTATAGGGTCAGGGCTATAGGGTCAGGGCTATAGGGTTAGGGCTACAGGATGTAGGGGCACTGCAGGTTCTCCACAAGGCACGTGATGCCCTCTAGTGGACAAACGCATAACTACAGCTGCTGCTGCAGCTCAAGGAACAAGATATCCGAGTTGTACAGCCTCCACATCGCCACTTCTCCACGCACACAATGCGAGTGGTGCTACTCAGCCGCACAAGCTTCTAAGAGTGCATCTCATCATCAACATTAACTCAACACAAGCAGCACCCTGAAACAGGCTTCGTCTCTCAGTGTCTCATCAGCAGTCAGGCTCGCTTGAACTGGTGAACTGCCAGATGTTACTGAGATGGGGGGGGGGGTTCCATGTGGAGGACGTAACCTGTTCATGATTATTGAGGGCGGCTGTTCGATGTGGAGTGACGTCACTTGTTCATGATTATTAGTGAGGGGGGGAGTACTGCATCTTGAGTGACGTCACCCGCTTATGATTATGAATGAGGCGTGGGGGTGTGTCCATTTGGAGGACGTCACCTTCTCATGAATATTAATGAGGGGGGCTGGTCGATGTGGAGTGACGTCACGAACGTTAAGGACATACATTCCTGGGTGATTACAGTAGATATATAACAACAACCGCCATTCGCCACTAAGTGGCGGTGACGTCACCACGACGCTTGTGCCAGGCCATGTGCACCTTGAGGCCACGTGAAGTGTCGAACGCCCGCTGGCAGGAGGTCACGGGGCAGACCCAGGTGCCACGGGTTGACTGACTGAGATGACTGAGATGACTGGCTGATGCACCACCTGTGCCCCCTATTGTGCCAACCTGCTGTGCCCTAGCCACCCGGCGCTCCCCTCGTTGTTGTGAGCGTCGCTCCTCTGCCCTCCATTGTTGTTGGAGGGCGACTACCTCCAAATGCCCAGTAGCGTCCTTCATGAGCCTCCTCCACAGAGGCCGATTTTGACACTGCTGGTACCAGTCATCGGCAACTCCACTCAGCTCCACGTCCTCCTGTACCACATCACTCCATCTCTTCTCTAGCCCGTGCCGCGCCCGTTTAGCCCCCTCGATCCGGCCGAACAAAAGCTGTTTCGGCATGCGGTGGCTGGGCATGCGGGCTACATGACCCAGCCATCGCAGCCTTGCCTGCCGGAGGAGCTCATCGATGGGACCTTGCCCAGATCTTTCAAGGATTTGTGAGCTCCTCACACAATCCAGTCTGGTTAAACCCAGGATGGATCGTAGGCAGGCCTGTCTAAATGTTTCTAACCGGCGAAGATGTTCCATTAGGGGGGTCCACGTTTCGCAAGCGTAGAGAAGTGAGGAAATGACCGTGACCGAGAAGACCCGAAGCTTCGTGTGGCGCGACAGACCAGGCAGCTTCCACACAACGTTACGCAACCGATGAAAAGATATTGCCACTCGACTTATTCAGAGTGAGACCTCTGCTGTTAAACTGGAGCCGGTCATAAGCACACTACCCAGGTATGGGAAACTCTCTACTCTCTCCACAACTGCCCCATCACCGATTGAGAGTTGTGGGGGTGGAGTGTCCGATGGTACAAAATACCCAGGCAGGTGCTTAGTTTTGGTGTTGCTGATGGTAAGGCCCCATCTATTAGTAGCACGCTCCAGTCTCAGCAGCAGCATCTCCAACTCCTCCTCTGAATGAGCAGCTATTACCAAATCATCGGCATACATAACATGACGATTTAAAGCTTTCGTGACTGCAATGATTCATCTTCTTTGGTTCTTTCGGTAAAGTCACGTAGAATGATAATAAAATAATAAATTGATAAAATAAAATAACACAATAATATTCTCACGACGTTTCGGCCACAACACAAGCGGCCTTCATCAGGTGAAGGGGGCGAGACTGTCTGGTAGGACAGCGCTGGAGTGAAAGAGCCACGTTCAGATACGGCCTTTAAGCTGTGTGAGAGGAACAAAGCGCCCTCAAATTTCAGCACCACGGATAGCTACGGGCCCCGTTCAGACGGACGAGTTCGTCCATGGTCGGAACAGAGGAGGGGGAGAGAAACAGCTGCGAGGCCCTAGTATGCTCCATGTTGTAAAACTATACCATTAACCGTGGTGTGAGAGGTATTAAGAGGCAATGCTGGCGAAAGAGCTGCGGTCTGAAGGTCATCGTAAAAATACAATTAATTAAGAACAGAAATGATTTAAAACATCTTTCCAGTGGTTACTAAGCCTGAATCCATCTTCGCGGTTGAAATTGTCTCTGTGCTTGTATATGTGAATGGCCTCATGAACGAATCTCTCATGGTAGCCGGTTGGTTTGCAAAGAACTTCCGTCTTGGAGAAGTCAATGTCATGTGAGCCCACTGAATTATAACAGTGATCTGCCACGGCAGAGGAGTTCGTCCTACCGTGTTTCAAGTCTGCTTTGTGTTCGCGCATGCGGTCTGAGATATGTCTTTTGGTTTCTCCAATGTAGCTACTACCACAGAGGCACTTTAGTTTGTAAACGCCCGGGTACTGTATGTCTGGAACAGCATCTTTTACAGATGGAACAAAATCACGGATTTTATGTGCTGTGTTGAATCGGACCTGGATCTTGTGTTTGTTCAGGATTTTGGAGATCTTTTTAGTGACCCCTGCAATGTAGGGTAAGGTGATGGTTTTGAGTGGCTCCACAAGAGGATCCTTCTTCATGACTGGAGTGATGGCTTTGCGGATTGTGTAGTCGGAGTAGCCATTAGCCCCGAGAGCCTGGTGTACGTGCTTGAGTTCACTGGTAATGTGTTCCTGGTCGGAAATGCATTGGGCTCTATGGTATAGAGTCTTGATGAGGGAGTTCTTCTGGAATGGATGGTGGTGGGAATCCGGTTTCAAGTAAGCATCTGTATGGGTAGCTTTCCTGTAGACAGAGTGGCTCATTGAACCATCATGTCTTCTTTTAATTAAGACATCCAAAAAGGGTAGGACGCACTCTTCTGCCATGGCAGATCACTGTTATAATTCAGTGGGCTCACATGACATTGACTTCTCCAAGACGGAGGTTCTTTGCAAACCAACCGGCTACCATGAGAGATTCGTTCATGAGGCCATTCACATATACAAGCACAGAGACAATTTCAACCGAGAAGATGGATTCAGGCTTAGTAACCACTGGAAAGA
This sequence comes from Petromyzon marinus, assembly GCF_048934315.1. NCBI lineage: Eukaryota > Metazoa > Chordata > Hyperoartia > Petromyzontiformes > Petromyzontidae > Petromyzon > Petromyzon marinus. The sequence goes on along the minus strand of NW_027423057.1, from coordinate 5,169,474 downwards.
TGTTTTAAATCATTTCTGTTCTTAATTAATTGTATTTTTACGATGACCTTCAGACCGCAGCTCTTTCGCCAGCATTGCCTCTTAATACCTCTCACACCACGGTTAATGGTATAGTTTTACAACATGGAGCATACTAGGGCCTCGCAGCTGTCTCTCTCCCCCTCCTCTGTTCCGACCATGGACGAACTCGTCCGTCTGAACGGGGCCCGTAGCTATCCGTGGTGCTGAAATTTGAGGGTGCTTAGTTCCTCTCACACAGCTTAAAGGCCGTATCTGAACGTGGCTCTTTCACTCCAGCGCTGTCCTACCAGACAGTCTCGCCCCCTTCACCTGATGAAGGCCGCTTGTGTTGTGGCCGAAACGTCGTGAGAATATTATTGTGTTATTTTATTTTATCAATTTATTATTTTATTATCATTCTACGTGACTTTACCGAAAGAACCAAAGAAGATACATAACATGGTTGAGCAATAGGGAGCCATCCCTTGACCGCACCCGGGCATCGATCAGCCTCCCATTATATCTGTACCATATGGAGATTCCCCCGGTACAGCTATTGAAGGCTTCACAAACTACGTGGTCAAAATAGATGTTAAATAATGTGGGAGCTAGAGGACATCCCTGTCGTACCCCAAGGTATACAGGGAATGGCTCGGACTCCCGGCCACGTAGTTTTACCCGGGCCCGCTCACCCTCATGAAGGTCCTTAATGATCGTGAGCAAAGGGTCAGGTACTCCAAAAGCACGAAGAACAAACCAGAGCCCAGGCCTACTGATGGTATCATAGGCCTTGACCAGGTCAATAAAGCAGAGATGTAGGTCTTGCTGGAATTCCCTACACCTCTGCTGTAGCAGACGGACAGAAAATATGGCATCTGTGCAGGACCGCCCTTTCCTGAAACCGCATTGGGGCTCCGCAAGCCTCTCCTCAGCGTGCCTGGAAAGGCGATGTTGAATAATCCTTGCCAGGACCTTTCCCGGCACACTGAGGAGTGAGATGCCCCTGTAGTTGTTACAGTCTGTGCGGTCTCCCTTCTTAAAGAGGGGGACCACCAGAGCATCCTTCCAATCCTGCGTAACCTGTCAAGTGGTCCTGACTGTTGTTATGATGTCATATAGGGCAGTCTGTGCACCAACACCACCCTCCCTCAGCATTTCGCTTGGGAGATCATCTTTGCCCGCTGCCTTTCCTGGTCTCAGACTCCGGATTGCCTTCAGTACTTCCTCAACAGATGGCACTTCAGCCAGCCACTCACAGGCGGTGACTTCTTCCAATATTTGAGGCACCGCAGCCTCAGCAGAGTCATCCTCACTTTGTGCCACGATTTTTTCCTGGCTGAGGGATTTTCCTTCCCCCAGGACCTCACAGAAATGCTCAGCAGATCTGCAAACCTGTTTCACCGGGGGGTCAGAGATTGGATCACCGTTTTTTCCCCTAATGATGGTAATAGGTGTGGCGCTGCAGGTTACTTTTTTGATGGAGTTAAATAGAGATTTGTGATCGTGGGCCACTGAGGCAGACTCCATCTCCTCAGCAACCCGCGACCACCACCCATCCTTGCAGCGCCTCACGGCTCTCCGAACCTCCGAGCGAAGGCTGCGGTAAGCCTCCTCATTCTCTGACGTGGGATTCTGTAGCCAATGACAGTGGGCCTGTCGCTTTTTCTCAACCATCTTGAACGCCTCCTCTGTCAACCAGGGTCTCTGGGGAGGTCTGGACCACGTACCCAAAAGCAGCCATTGCAGCTGCATGAGTCACAGTCCTAAACCTCGCCCATTTACCCTCGACATCAGGAGGAGTGGGGGACGATGCCAACCCCAGCCGCAGGCGATGATGAAATTCTCAGTAGATATATGGGCCCTGCTTCACCCACCCACCCATTCACTCCCTCATCCATCCACTCACCTACTCACCCATGCACTCACTTACTCAATGAGCCGCTCACCTTCTCACCCAGTACTTACACATTAACTGACCCTGCCACCCACTCAATTTCTAACCCACCCACTCAATTTCTAACCCACTCACTCGCTCAACCAGTTGCCCACTCCCTCAGCCACTCACCTACTTACCCACCCACTTACACATCCACTTACCATGCAACCCACTCAATTTCTAACCCACCCACTCACCCAACCACCCGCCCACTCATCTGCTTACCCATTACCACGGAATTATTCACCCACTCACCCATCAGTGAACCACCCAATAATTCAACCACTCACAAGCTAAATCACCTATTAATTAAACCACCCACTAACTCAACCACCCACTAACTCGACCACCCACTAACTCAACCACCGATCCACTCACCCACTCAGCAAGCCACCCACTACTATATCTCTAACCCACTATTTCACTCACACACCGACTCACTCACCTATCCACTTATGCACTCACTCACCCACCTCCCACTCACCTACACACTAAACTAAATCTAAATTATGTTTATTTTACCAGGTAAGGCACACTGAGCTATACAGCTCGTTTTCAAAAAAACCTTCACCACAAATGATAGCTCAACAATTTGGCGTATCACGGATACATTTATAGCAGACAACTCCTCTAAATGCATGTTTCTAAATGTTTAGGGAAATAGAGACGCAACAAGGTAGGGATTGAACCTAGAAGCTCCTGGATACCAGGCAAGATAGTATCTCGTCACCATGGCGCTTCGCTCTTGGACTCTCTCACCCACTCAAACACCTACCCACTAACTTAACCACTCACTAACTCAACCAGCCACTTACTCAACCACCCACAAACTCAACCACCGAGCCATTCACACACGCACCCACTCACCATGCCACCCACTGTTGTTATTCTGTCTCTCACTGTTCAAATAAACCTACCATTAAAATTATAGACTGATCATTTTTTTTGTCAGTGGGCAAACGTACAAAATCAGCAGGGGATCAAATACTTTTTTCTCTCACTGTATATGTGATAAACCACTTTTTTCCTGTCATTTGTAACAAGGTCGCTTTTGAAAAAGATCTATATATCTCTGTGGGCCTTAGCTAGTACGATGAAAAATAGTTCAGTTTTAGTTTATTGAGTGGGTAGGTGTGTGATTGAATCATGGGTGGTTGGGTAGGTGGGTGAGTAGGTAAGTGGCTGGGTGAGCGGGCGTGTGAGTGTGTGAGTTAGAGAGTGGGTGGGTGGATGGGTGGGTTTGTAAGTGGGGGAGTGAATAGGTGAGTGGGTGGGTGAGTGGAGTCTTGAGTGAGTGGGTCAGTGATTGAGTGAGTCGGTTGGTGGGTGGGTCGTAGAGTTAATGAGTGGGTGTGTAGGTGGGTGCACAGGTAAGTTTTTGAGTGGCTGGCTGTGTCCATGAGCGAGTGGGTTGGCGGCTGAGTGGGTGGCAGGGTGACTGGATTTGTGAGTGAGTTTGTGAGTAAGTGTGTGGGTGGCTTTAGTAGTTGACTGGGTGGTGAGTCAGATAATGAGGCGCCACAGTGGCGAGATGTTAACTCCCTCGCTTGGTATATTGGACATTGTAAGAAATAAAATTAAACCCCTCTTATGGATGATATTGGTCGCGAAAGCTGACGTGTTAAACTGGTATATTGGAATTAATAGGTTTGACCCCAACCCTGATGGCTGTTTATTTGGAGTTTGCATGTTCTCCCTGTGGTCGTGGGCATTTTTCTCTGGGTTCTCTGGGTTTTCCCTCCACATTTACAAACATGCCTTTATAGGAAATTAGCTGCTATACATTTATATGTGCTAACCCACTTGGTTGAGCCATCATTTGTGGCCACGTCGCTGCTGAAAAAGATCTATATAACTAACTTGTAGTTTTTGTTTATTGAGTGAGTGAGTGGGTTCCTGGGTGGTTGGGTGGGTGGGTTTGTGGGTGTTTGAGTGAGTGGGTCATTGTGTGAGCGGATAAGTTAATATGTGAGTGGTGAGTAGGTGAATGTGTGGGTGGTTGAGTGAGTGGGTGTTTGGATAAATGGTTGGGTGACTGGTGGGTGGGTAATTTAGTGTGGGAGGTTGAGTGGGTGAGTTAGTGTGTGAGTGGGTGGTTGAGTCAGAAAATGGGTCACTACGGTGTTGAGATGTTAACTACCTCGCCCAGTATACAGGAAGTCATCAATCCCAACCCTGAGCCTGTATATTTGGAGTTTGCATCTTCTCCCGTGGTTGCGTCGATTTTTCTCTGATTCTTTCGGGTTTGTTTAACACGTAGACTTTCATGACCAATATCATCCATAATAGGTTTCTTTGGGGGTTAGATCGCGTAAATCTATAAATGTGTCGTTAAAACCCACCACCACCCGACACAGCCAACTAGTAAGGGTTGTCACGTAAACAAAACATTCCAATTTGTAACTAGTACAGCACACCGGTGTGTTGGAGAGTCAAGCCACAACATTTACAATCTGAGTACGACGTTTCGCCAGTAATTACAACTAGCTTCAGCAGGCGACTGCCAGATTTGTGGAGGCGTTCACCCTGTTTCGTTCCTTATATAGAGACGTAGATGTCGTGCCCGTCTTTATCATTTGCCTGTTATCAATTTAAAAGTAGAAATAGTTGTTATTATTGTTGTAATCACGTTATAAGGAGAAAAAATTGTGATTATTTCGTTAAAAGAAGAAATAAATATTGTTATCAAGTTGTAAGTGGAAATAATAATTATTGGTATCATTCGCCTGTTCTTACCATTCGTCTGTTCTCATTCGCCTGTTGTTCTCATTCGCCTGTTGTTATCAAGTTATAAGTAGAAAGTTATTATTGTTATCATTTGCCTGGTGTTGGTAGCGCACGTCTCTAATCCAGCACTGTGGAAGGTAGCGAGGGTTGGCGAATCACCGCACAATGATGTTGTCAAATCCCCTTCCCGTGGGCGTCAAGGTGCTATAACCTGACTCGCCAGGAGAACGCAGTAGAGCAAGTGGACTAATCACCATCTTCACCTTGTTGTATATCTGTACAGGGATAGAGTGTTTCACCCTCGCACGCATGGGTTTTCTATGGGTACTCCGGTTTCCCCCACGTGTATAAACACTCGTAATTAATTGGCGCATAATGCCTCCATAGAGGACTGCAGAGCTTGGACAATCGTTGGTACTGGCTCACCACGTGGCTTCCTTCCTGCACGTGTGTGGTTCCTCATGCCTCTGAGTCGTTCTTGTGCACGCTAATAAACTTTAAATAATTACTATTATTCACCAGGCGGTCGTGTTGCAAGCCTGTAATCCAGCAGTGGAAGGCAGCAAGGGTTAGTGGACCACACAGTGAATGTTGTGAAACCCCCTTCCCGTGGGCGTCGAGGTGCCTTCTCCTGGCTGGCTGGCCAGGAGAAGACGGTACAGAAATTGGGATAATCGCCATCTTTGCCTGTACGATTTAAAGTGCTGCCCCCTCGTATGCGTGGGTTTTCTCCAGGTGCTCTGGTTTCACCCACTTGTGTAAGCACTCATCATTCATTATAGCTTCAACCGAGAGGATGGTTTAAAATTAAGCAACCACTGGAAGGACGTTTTAAATCATACCAAACGTCAACTAATTTCTAACAGTAATTTCAAGTAGTGGTATACCAAGCATATTCCTTCCGAACTTTCTATTTCCCTTTTTTATACTTCCCCCTTACATCACTTTCTTGCCGATCTTTAATTTTTATATATTTTTTCCGTTTCTATTGCACACACACAGTGACCCATCCCACGCACCCTCTACACAACAAAAGACGGATTAACTCAGCCCCGCACCCCACCAAGGTCCCCCTACATGGCTCCTCCCCCCCCCTTAACCTGCATTTAAGCTGTTCTATTTCCACGGTTTTCTACTCCGCACCTTGCAGCACATTCTTGCCGATCTTTAATTTTTTATATTGTTCCTTTTCTATTGCACACACACAGTGACCCACCCCCTCACCCTCTACACAGCAAAAGACGGATTAACTCAGCCCCTCACCCCACCAAGGTCCCCCTACATGGCTCCCCCCCCCCCCCCTCCCTTAACCTGTATTTAAGCCAGAGGTTCCCAGAGCCTCGCCACTTGGTGCAGCAATTTTTTGCTGTGACTGTTTCCACCTGAAGACGGAAGCTTGTGTTGCCTCCGAAACGTCGTTTTAATTTTTTCTTTTATTTAATTTTAATTTGTTTTTTACCTACGTGACTTAACCGAATAAAACCAAAGAGTATGAATTCTTGCAGTCACGAAAGCTTCAAATCTAGAATTAACAACTTCTACGGGGAAGATTTTCACCTATCTGTCAGAGCTTTTAACAGACGAGACAAGAAGTCACAGCTCATCGAGACGCTGACCTTCCTCAAAAAATGCCGCGACCAGAAGGTAATACCCATCACTTTCACTCTCACATCTGCAGCTGTATCTTCACCGAACTCTAAACAGATTCTATTTAAGGCAAGTCTATCATTAATCTCAGAGAGGATTAGGTTAATTCTAGATTTAAAGCTTTCGTGACTGCAAGGATCCATACTCTTTGGTTCTATTTGGTAAAGTCACGTAGGTAAAAAATAAAACAGCAAAAATCACGACGTTTCGGCCACAACACAAGCGGCCTTCATCAGGTGAAGGAACCAGGCTGTCTCGAGGACAGCGCTGGAGTGAAACACAGCCACGCTCAGACCGCGACCTTTAAGCTGTGTGCGAGGAAACAAGATGCCTTGACAAAGGAATTAGCATAAAAATAGCATTTGATTGGCCGACTTAGCATGATGAACGGTGTACATGCGGGTGCACATGCCGGTTGGCGCGGGGGGGGGGGGGGGGGGAGGGGGAGTTTACCTATTGATGGTGTGAAAAGGGAATTTTTAAGAGCTGCGAAAGTTTGGGGTACCACTACTTGAAAAATATACTGTACCATTGAAAATTAGTTTAATGTTTGGTTCGATTTAGAACATCTTTCCAATGGTTGCTTAATTTGAAACCATCTTCTCGGTTGAAATTGTGTCTGTGTTTGTAGATCTGAATTGCCTCGTGAACAAATCTCTGATAAAAACCCGTGGGTTTGCAAAGAACCTTGGTATCGGATAAAATTATATCATGATCAATCACAGCGTTGTAACAGTGATCAGCTACGGCAGAAGAATTCGTTCTGCCGTGTTTCAAATCTGATTTGTGCTCGCGAATTCGGCCAGAGACATGTCGCTTTGTCTCCCCGATATAGCAATCACCGCAGGTACAACTCAATTTGTAAACCCCGGGGTACTGTAAGTCAGGAATGACATCCTTCATGGATGTGATCAGATCACGAATTTTGTCTACTGCATTGAACCGGACCTGGATCTTGTGTTTGTTTAGAATTTTGGAAATCTTTTTGTAACGCCTGCTATATATGGTAATGTGATGGTTTTGACCGGAGTATCAAGTGGTTGTTTCTGTATGGAGGGAGAAACAGCTTGGCGGATGGTACGGTCAGGGTATCCATTCCTTTTGAGGGCCAGTTGTACATGTTTTTCATTCACTGGTCAGGTGGTGTTGGTCCGAAATGCAATGAACCCTATGGTATAAAGTTTTGTTGAGATAATTATTTTGGGCTGGGTGGTGGTGGGAATCAGGTTTCAAGTAGGAATCTGTGTGGGTGGGTTTCCTGTAGACAAAATGCCCCAATGAGCCATCAGGTCTCCTCTCAAATAGAACATCTAAGAATGGTAGCTTGCCATCTTTCTCCACTTCCATGGTGAATTTGATGGCGGGATGTCTGGAATTGATGTGGTGTAGGAAAAGGTTCAGAGCTGGGAGGCCATGTGGCCAAATGACGAAAGTGTCATCCACATATCTCTTCCAAAGGGAAGGTCTGAGGGTGGAAGTCTGGATGGCATCTGATTCAAATTTCTCCATGAAAATATTGGCTATCACTGGTGACAAGGGGGATCCCATGGGGGTACCCTTATTTTGTTTGTAGAAGGAGCCATTCCAAGTAAAGTAGGTATTGGTGAGGCAGTGCCTAACCAGTGCAGGTGTATCGGGGTCTAGTCCATGTTGGACCAAATTTTCAATTATTTCAATGGTATCAGGTACTGGGACCTTGGTGAACAAAGAGACCACATCGAAGCTGACAAGAATATCATCAGGGGACAGTACAACGTCTTTGACCATAGAGACCAATTGGGCTGAGTTAAGTACTGCTGAGGCGGTCTTGCCAGTGAAAGGCAGCAAGGTATCTGACAGAAAATGGGCTAGTCTATAGGTAGGGCAGTTGATCGTGGATACGATGGGTCGTAGTGGGGTGCCTTCTTTATGAATCTTGGGAAGACCATAGAATCTAGGAGTTCTTGCAGTAGAAGGTTTTAGGGAGGGACGTTTAGTTGGGTCGATTAGGGAGGTCGAACTTGTGATGATCTTGTTGGTTTTCATCGCTAGGCTATTGGTAGGGTCATTTTTTTATTTTTGAGTAACTTCCATCGTTGAGCAGATTCTGAATTTTGTTGTTGTATGAATCTTTATCCATAATTACAGTAGTGTTGCCTTTATAGGCTGAGAGGATGACTATATCACTTCTGTTTTTTTTAAATTCGCAAGTTCATGACATTCAGTTTTGCTGATGTTACTAATGGGTTTCTTAGCATTCTTAAGAAAAGTGGCTATTTCAGCTCTCGCAACGTCTGCTTGGATGTGTCCTACGCCTTTGAGGGCTACATCGACCTGAGAGATCATATCATCTACTGGTATGTGTTTTGAGGTGACAGCAAAATTCAGTCTTCTAGCCAGTACTGTTTCCAGATTATCCGAAATTGGGGTGCTACTCTGATTAATGACGATTTTGTTGACGTCTAGTTTTGTTATATGTGGAACTGGGTTCTTCTTTGATAGGTGGTTGAATTTAGAAATCAGGTTAGCTTTACATTTGACTGACAGTGAATCAGCAGAAGAAGCAGTCATGTTGTCTACGTGATTCCAATCCGCACCAACCGGCATGTGCACCCGCATGTACACCACCTCTACACCGTTCATCATGCTAAGTCGGCCAATCAAATGCTAATTTTTATGCTACTTCCTTTGTCAAGGCACCTTGTTTCCTCGCACACAGCTTAAAGGTCGGGGTCTGAGCGTGGCTGTGTTTCACTCCAGCGCTGTCCTCGAGACAGCCTGGTTCCTTCACCTGATGAAGGCCGCTTGTGTTGTGGCCGAAACGTCGTGATTTTTGTTGTTTTATTTTTTACCTACGTGATGTTACCGAATAGAACCAATGGATTAGGTTACTCTGATTTGAACTCGGTAGTTTAGACAGGACTTTCCTACAATCTCATTTAATGCTAACACAAAAAATAACACTTTATGATTGGAACCACTTTGATAATATGACTGTTTCTTCTGCTGATTCACTATCAGTCAAATGCAAGGCTAACCTAATTGCTAAATTCAACCACCTATCAAAGAAAAACCCAGTTCCACAGATCACAAAACTAGACGTGAACAAAATTGTTATCAATTAGAGTTGCACCCCGATTTCGGACAATCTGAAAACTGTATTGGCTAAAGGGCTAAATTTTGCTGTCACCCCAAAATATATACCAATAGATGATATCATTTGTCAGGTCGATGTAGCTCTCAAAGGTATAGGACACATCCAAGCAGACGTCTCGAGAGCTGAAATAGCCACTATTCTTAAGAGTGCTAAGAAACCCGTTAGCAACATCAGCAACCATGAATGCTCTGAACTCGCTAAATTAAAAGAGAGAGATGATATAGTCATCCTCTCAGCCGATAAGGGCAATGCCACTGTAATTATGGATGAAGACTCATACAACAATAAAATTCAGGACCTACTCAATGATGGGAGTTATTCAAAAATTAAAAATGTCCCTACTAACAGCCTAACGATTAAAACCAACAAGATCATCACAAATTCGACCTCCCTAATTGAATCAACCAAAATTCCCTCCCTAAAACCCTCCGCTGCGAGACCTCCTAGATTCTATGGTCTTCCCAAGATCCATAAAGAAGGTACCCCACTACGACCCATCGTGTCCACGATCAACTCCCCTACCCACAAACTGGCCCGTTTTCTGTCAGATACTCTGCTTCCTTTTACTGGCAAGACCTCCTCAGCAGTACTTAACTCATCCCAATTGGTCTCTATGGTCAAAGACATTGCACTGGCCCCTGACGATATCCTCGTCAGCTTTGATGTGGTTTCTCTGTTCATCAAGGTCCCAATACCTGACACCATTAAAATAATTGTGGATCTGGTCCAACACGGAGTAAACCCCGAGGTACCCACGTTGGTTAGGCACTGCCTCACCAACACCTACTTTACTTGGAATGGTACCTTATACAAGCAAAATGAGGGTACTCCCATGGGTTCCCCCTTGTCACAAGTGATAGCCAATGTTTTCATGGAGAAATTTGAATCGGACGCCATCCAGACATCCACCCTCAGTCCTTCCCTGTGGAAGAGATATGTGGATGACACTTTCGTCATTTGGCAACATGGCCTCCCAGCTTTGAAGCTTTTCCTGGACCACATCAATTCCAGACACCCTTCCATCAAATTCACCATGGAAGTAGAGAAAAATGGCAAACTGCCATTCTTGGATGTTCTGTTTGAGAGGAGGTTTGATGGCTCGTTGGGACATTCTGTTTACAGAAAGCCCACCCACACAGATTCCTACTTGAAACCGGATTCCCACCACCACCACCCGGCTCAAAAGAATGCTCTCATCAAAACGTTACACCATAGGGCTCATTGCATCTCGGACGAACACCACTTGACCAGTGAATTAAAATTGGTACGGCTGGCCCTCAAGAGGAACGGATACTCTGACCGTACCATCCGCCAAGCTGTTTCTCCTACCACACAGAAACAACCACTTGATACTCTGATCAAAACCATCACACTACCATACATAGCAGGCGTTACAAAAAGATTTCCAAAATTCTAAACAAACACAAGATCCAAGTCGGGTTCAATACAGTACACAAAATTCGTGATCTGATCCCATCTGTAAAGGATGTCATCCCTGACTTACAGTACCCCGGAGTTTACAAATCGAGTTGTACCTGCGGTGATTGCTATATCGGGGAGGCGAAACGACATATCTCTGACCGAATTCGCGAGCACAAATCGGATCTGAAACACGGCAGAACGAATTCATCTGCTGTGGCAGATCATTGTTACAACGCTATGGGTGATCATGAGATTGTCTTCTCCGATACCAAGGTTCTCTGTAAACCTCTAGGTTATCACCAGAGATGTGTTCACCAAGCCATTCAGATATACAAATACAGGCATACCTTCAACCGAGAGGATAGTTTCAAATTAAGCAACCACTGGAAGGACGTTTAAAATCATACCAAACGTCAACTAATTTCTAACAGCAATTTCAAGTAGTGGTGTACCAAGCATATTCTTCTGAACTTTCAATTTCCCTTTTTTCTACTTCCCCCTGACAGCACATTCTTGCCGATCTTAAATTTTTCTATTTTTTTCCGTTTCTATTGCACACACACAGTGACCCATCCCCCGCACCCTCTACACAACAAAAGACGGATTAACTCAGCCCCGCACCCCACCAAGGTCCCCCTACATGGCTCCTCCCACCCGCCCCCCCCCCCTTAACCTGCATTTAAGCTTTTCTATTTCCACGGTTTTCTACTCCGCATCTTACAGCACATTCTTGCCGATCTTTAATTTTTCCGTTTCTATTGCACACACACAGTGACCCACCCCCCACACCCTCTACACAACAAAATACGGATTAACTCAGCCCCTCAACCCACCAAGGTCCCCCTACATGGCTCCTCCCCCCCCCCTCCCTTAACCTTTATTTAAGCCAGAGGTTTCCAGAGCCTCGCCACTTGGTGCAGCGATTTTTTGCTGTGACTGTTTCCACCTGAAGACGGAAGCTTGTGTTGCCTTCGAAACGTCGTGTTTAATTTTTTTATTTAATTTTAATTTATTTTTTACCTACGTGTCTTAACAGAATAAAACCAAAGATTATAAAATAAAACCCCAATTCAGGACCCTACTGTGACTCAGTGTGGATTTCTTGGAGTAAGTCTTTTATTATTATAAAGAATTACAGGGGCTGTTTGATGACACGACTAGGGAGCTGGCTTGCACTGCGGGGAACTTAATATTCAACTTGGATTCTGCAACCCTCAATGGCCTTTTTAAGTTCCATTTGTGCATGTAAAACTCGCACAAACAACCATACCCAGAAACCCATAGACTCCAACAGAGACCCACACATTCCTACAGACACTCAGACTCACACGGCAACCCCATAGACTCACACAGAGTCATTTTGACATGCACAGAGACCAATAGCCTCACACAGAGATCCATACACTCAAGAGACCCAAAAACTCACACAGAAATCCATAGATTCGCACAGAGGTCAATAGAATTTTAATCTGAATATTTATTTATACTGGATGAATCTGATGAGCTATAACGATCTGTTTTCACAGACGTCCAATCGGGCGGGTCAGAACATAACAAAAATACAATACAAAAACACGACAGGAAAGGTAAACAAATTGTTTAAATATATACAAATTAAACTGAACTGTTTTTATCTTACCATAGACTAAAATAAACCTGTTGGACTCGCACAGAGACCTTAACCACTAAACCTCGAACAAATAAAACCCTCTAAACCTCTAAACCCCGTAACTATCTAAATCCCTAACCATTTAAACCCATAACCATCTAAACCGCTAATCCTCTCAAACCCTTTACCCTTAACCCTAACCCTCCAAAAACCCCTCACTCTCCAAACCCCTTAGTCTTTTAACCCTAACCTTCAAAGCCATTAAAAACCAAACCCTCAACCCTCTGAATCCCTAACCCTCTAAACCTTGAAACTCTATCCTTCTAAAACCCTAAATCCCTAATATTCAAAATACCAACCAATCTAAACCACAACCCTCTAATGAACTAACCCTCTAGACCCCTAACCCTCTGAACTCACAACCTTCTAAATCCTCAACTTCTAAAACCCTAACCCTCAAAACCCTAACGTTCTAAAACCCTAAATCCCTAATCTAATCCCAACACATTTAAACCCCAACCCTCTAAAGAACTAACCCTCTAGATGCCTAACCCTTAAAACACCTATACCCCTAAAATGCTAACCCTCTAAACACATAACCCACTAAACCCCTAACCCTCTAAACCCATAAATGTTTTTTGGGGGTTAGCTTGTGTAACTATAAATGTGTCGTTAAACCAGCCACCACCCGACACAGCCAATTAGGAAAATTTGTCACATCAACAAAAAGTGCCATTTAGTGTTGGAGACTAACCCAATATTAGTTGTGAAAGTCTAGGTGTTAAACCCTCAACTCTCAAACCACTAAACCCCTAACACTCTAAATCCCTAACCCTTGAAACCCCTATACCTCTAAATCCCTAAACACATACCCTTATAACCTCCTCAACTCCTAACCATCTAAACCATTCAACCTCTAACAATCGAAACCCATAAACCTCTAAACACATAACTCTCTAAACCCTCTAAACTCAAAACGTTCTAAACTCTAACCCTCTAAACACCAAATTCTCTAAAGGACTTTACCCTGAAGACTCCAACCGTCTAAACACCTCACCCTTTAGAACCCTAACCCATAAACCCCAAAAACTCTTAACTGTCTAAACCCTTAACCTTCTAAACCAGACATGGGCAAAGTACGGCCCATTGGGCTTTTTAATCCGGCCCGCCGAACGTGTACAAATATTATTATTAAATTAAATTTTACCTTTCTCCTGTAATGCCCCCATTTCCCCATTAGATGGTGCACTTTGACCGGGAGTTACGACATGTTTTTGTATTTTTCATGTTGGTGCAATTTGTTAAATTGCCTTGCAAATAAATGCTTTGCTACCTGTTAAAGGCCAAATCCTTTCATGTTATTATTTTTACATGACATTTATATTAGTTCACACAAACACTCCATCCATCTGTTCCTGGCCCGGCCCCTCTGTCAAATTTTAGAACCCATTGTGGCCCGCGAGTCAAAAAATTTGCCCACCCCTGTTCTAAAACCCTTAAACCCCAAATTGTCTAAACCCATAAACCTGTAAAACCATAACCCTTTAAACCCCTCACCTTATAAGCCTCTAATCCCCGAAACCTCTAAACCCATAACCTTCTCAAACTCGTAACCTTGTAAACCAAAACACCGAGCAATCAAAACCCATAAACCCCCTAAACCTCTAAACACCGACAGTAACTCTAAACCCTTAACCCTCTAAACCCATAACCTTCTAAACTCTACCAAATAAAGACCTCAACCCCTTCACCATTAAAACCCTATCTGTCTAAACTCCTCACCCTTTGAAATCCTAACCCAAATACCCCGAAAACCCCAACCCTCTAAACCCCTCACCCTCTAATCCCCTAACCCTCTACACCCTTAACCCACTAAAACCCTAACCCTCAAAACCCCTAATACGCTCAAACCCTAAACATCATAACCCTTAAAACCCCCCAAACCTCTAAACTGCTTACCCCCTAACAACCCCAAAACCTCTAAACCCCTAAGCCCATAACCTTATAAACTCCTAACCCTCTAAACCACTAACCCTTTAACAATCAAACCCCATAAACCCTCTAAACACCTAATTCTCTAAACCGAGAACCCTTTACAACCATAACCTTCTAAACTGTAACCCTCTAAAACTCAACCCTCAAAACCTCTTTACCCTTAAAACCATAACGGTCTAAACCCATCACGCTCTAAAATCCTAACCCATAAACCCCCAAACCTCTAACCTACTGAACCCCTAACCTAAACCCTTAAACACAAAATCTTTAAACCCAAAACCCTCTAAATCCTAACCCTCTTAACCCCTCTACCCTTAAAACCATAACCCTCTGAACCCCTAAACCCCTAACTCTTTAAACCCCTATACCCCTAATAGCCTAATCCTCTAAACACCTAACCCTTTAAACCCCTTTACCCTTAAAACCCTAACCCTCTAAACCCCTAACTCTAGAATCCCCTAAACCCCTAACACTCTCAACCCCTAAACCCTATAACCCTCGAAATACCTAAACATATAAACCCCTTATCCCCAAAATACCCCAAAACCTCTAAACCCATAACTTTATAAACCCCTAACCCTCTAAACCCTTAGCCCTTTGTGTAGTGTGTGGTGGGTGTCACGGGGTTGGTGGGTGCAGGGTGTGTGTGGTGGGTGGTGGGTATCACAGGGGGGTATATGTGTGGAGTGTGCATGTGGTGGGTGTGGTGATAGTGGTCGTGGTTCACAACGATCCATGACCACCACCTCTACTGTGTGGTGGACCGGCCACCACACAGCAGCGCGCGTCGGAGGAGTGAACGGATGGTTCTCCCTATGCGGGCCAGGCCCCCTCGCTTCCTCT
Source organism: Petromyzon marinus (assembly GCF_048934315.1). Lineage (NCBI taxonomy): Eukaryota > Metazoa > Chordata > Hyperoartia > Petromyzontiformes > Petromyzontidae > Petromyzon > Petromyzon marinus. The sequence goes on along the minus strand of NW_027423057.1, from coordinate 5,154,159 downwards.
TCTCCTCCTGCATCACCATCGCCTGATCCTCTTTCCTTGTCATCTCCTTCTCCTCCACCAATATCTCCTGCACCACCATCTCCTCCTCCTGCTCCTTCTTCATCTCCACCTCCTCTGTCTCCCCCTCCATCTCCTCTTCGTCCTGCACCACCAGCTCCTCCATCAAGGTCTCGTCCTCCTGCACCACCAGCTCCTCCACCAGACTCTCCTCCTGCACCACCAGCTCCTCCACCAGGGTCTCCTCCCCCTCCTGCACCACCAGCTCCTCCACCAGTGTCTCCTCCTGCACCACCAGCTCCTCCACCAGGGTGTCCTCCTCCTCCTGCACCACCAGCTCCTCCACAAGGGTCTCCTCCTCCTGCACCACCAGCTCCTCCACAAGGGTCTCCTCCTCCTGCACCACCAGCTCCTCCACTAGGGTCTCCTCCTCCTCCTGCACCACCAGCTCCTCCACCAGGGTCTCCTCTTCCACCACAAACGTCAGCATCCATTTAGAGGCCAGGGCAAGTGCGGAGGATGGGGGCAGCGCCGGCTCCGCTCTGTAAAGAGATGCGCACGACACCGTTCCAACTTCCTGCTACAGCAGAGATCACAGCCCCCCCACCATCGTCCGCGTACGGACTAACTGTGTGCAGAGATAGATTAACCAGGCTAATAACGATGCTGCAATAATGCAGCATACCTTTGCCCATCGTGGGTCTGGTTACAGAATGGGCATTAGTCTTACGATATCACAAAGGATGAAGGGCTACATGGCAAAGATATGGCTGTCTCATTATTTGTCCTCACCCAGGAACCAATTATAAAAATACATCCGTATATAACCGAATGTATACGTGGGGTTTGAACTGTACATGTGTTCGTTTGCAGGCGGCAGGGCTGGAACTCATTCAAAGAGGGACCTGGGTTTGATTCCCATACTTGGGCCACTTTCTCCGTGTGGAATGTGGAGTGTGTTCTACCCCCTCCCCCCCCCCCCCGTTTTGTCCTGCATTGGTTTCCAAAATCAGAATACATTATTTAGACTGGATGAAGAGGAATCCGATAAGCTATGAAGCTCTTCTTTCACAGATATGCAGTCGAGGCACACGGTCAGCAAGTTACAACAACAAACAAAAGGAGTGCAACGTGTAAAAATGTAAGCAAGTCACAAAAAATTGAGCACATAAGCACAAAGTACATAAAATTCTGCCAGATTTTCAACACTAAATGTAAACTTGGGCAAGGCAGCAAAACATCAACAAAAACAGCCCCAGACCCCTCCAAGACAACACACAGTCCCTCAATAAAATTGTACATTAAAATGTAACTTTCATTCCTTTGGGTTTGGCATTTTCCTCCACGTAACTGAACCCTGACACACGCCACGCAACCAGTGTTGGATGGACATCCTCGCCAGTGTTAGAAATTGAACCTCCAAATCATTCAATCGGGATCGCATAGCAGCAGTAGCAAAAGCAAATTTGTTCTGTACTGCAAACAACTTGGCAGGACTCTACTGAAAAAGAGTCTTGAGACTGAGTGAGGCTCATGCTGGCTAAATAAGGGTAGTAGTAATAAATATAAATACATTAACAGGAGCAGAGCCGTCCCCCGGGTACGGTGTACTGGGGAAACCGCCCCAGGCACCGTGCTTTTGGCGGCCCTGTGCTTCGATGTCACGGTGTCAGACGTCAAATGTCTTTTTAACACGTAGGCTTTCGCACCAGATTGGCTCACAAATGATGACATCACATTCACATTTATCACTATTTACGACCGAAACAGGAGTATTTCTCCACAATTCTGGCCGTCACCTTATGAGGCTGGTTGCAATCCCCGGCAAAATGTCGAAATCGAATAGTAAATGTGGTGGGTTTACTTTCCAACACTGGTGTGCTGATCTAGTAACTAATTGGCACATTTTGTTTACATGATACACCTTACTAATTGGCTGTGTTGGGTGGTGGTGAGTTTAACAACACATGTATATCTATGCGATCTAACCGAAAAAACCCCTGTATTGTTGCTAATACTTCCGATTTAATTGTGACTTGCCCCAGGCCCCACACCTCCCTATGGACTGCCTTGAACATTGGACAAGCAGCTCGTGGCTTACCGTCGCTCAGCAGCTCCAAAACACTGTACCCTGCCAGGAGCAGCAATGGTGGTGGCGGTGGCGTTGCTGGTGGTGCTGGTGGCCACGGTCCGGAGCCAGCTGTGACCCAGCGCCTGCGCTGGCGTCATACGACAATCCGGATCCCATCTGTTGAGAGACGCACGGGGGTCACACGCAGCGCACATGGTGAGAGAGGCGTGGTGAGAGGATTGACGTTCCTTCCCTTCTCCCACGAGGTCCAGGAATGCACGGCAGCAGCGGTAGTCTTGGTAGCAGCGTCAATCCTTCAATACGCAGTACTCTAAAAATGCCCTGAGCCTCACACTGCCGAGGAGCATCTTTAACGGACCTCCAAAGAGGGCGATCTTAACACCGGTGGTACTGGTCATCGGCAGGTTAACTCAGCTCCACATCTTCCTGGTTATCGGTGGAGAGCGATCGTTGATCACCTTGGTGGGGGAAATCCTCATGGGGAGGGGGGAGGGAGTGGGGGATGATTCTTACCGCAGGCAGGAGCTGACAAAGTCAACAAACTCCGGGTCGTGGCTTCTGAGTGCCCTCTGAAGTGACAAGCTCCCTGGCACCCTTCTCTTGACTGGGCAGAACATCATGCCCAAACGATCTGCAGGAGACATGCACAGCAGGAGAAACACACAGTCACCAACCACCACTTTGCCCACCTACCCACTCGCCCACGCCCCTATTTACCCACCCACTCACCCAAGGAATTGAAAATACAAAGAGACCCCCCCCCCCATGGCCACCCCCCCAAAAAAACTACAACAGCTCCAGGCCACACCCTAACACTGAATCCGGTCGGATGCTCGCCCCACCCTTCAACTCACCAAAGTAGTGCATTCCGTCAGGAGCTGCATCCATCATGCATTTTGGAGGCAACCCGAGGATCTGCACATGGTTGAGATAAAGGCAAAAGTCACCCATGTAGCCGCAGCAGACTGTAGGGGCAAGTGTTTTTAGTAGTGAGTAGAAACAGCAGCAGCAACAGTAGCGGCACCTGTTGAGGGCTAGGACTGTGGCACACACAGAGAGGGGATGGTTGGCCATATTGAAGCAGGTACACACGGCACCAGGTACTCATTTGAGGCTGATTTGTACTAGGGGATGCCCAGTACCGGTTCAGATAATCCTCACTGATGTTGGCCGTGAATTGGAATCAAACTCGCATTAGCAGGTTTGTAGCTGAGCACGCTAACCGCTACACCACTGCTCCCCCCACACGTACAAGACACACACGTGTACACACATAAAACATACGATGGCTGCCATTCGCCAGATCACCAAGTAGCCAATCGCCCCCCCTCTCCTGGCTCCCCCCCATAGCCTACAACTTCAAGAAAGGAGGGGGGAATCACGAGCGGGTGAACGCCCAGTTGGAAATACCTCCATGCAGCACGGGAGGTGGTCGTCGCAGCTGTCCGACTGGAATAAATTCCTGCCGGTCGCCAACTTCGCCACTGTGCAGCCCAGTGCCCACATGTCCACTGCACACGTTAATCTGTAGCCCAGCAATACCTCCGGAGAGAGGTATTGCAGGGTCCCACCCACATGCAGAGCTGCACAACAACAACAAATATATATGTAGGTGTGTGTGTATACTCACTGTGTCATGAACAGCATCGTTATCACACACTGTCACATGTACAGACACTAAGAGACTTGCACACACACACACACTGGAACACAGACACACCCACAGGCAGAAACTCACACCCAGGTGAGGTTACTCACGTTGCCTTTTCACAAAAAAGCTGGTGCCAAAGTCCGTGACCCTGACGGTGCCGGTTACGGGATCCTTGAGTAGAACATTTTCCTAAAGGAAGAAAGGCAGAAGGAATTCACACTCGGAGGTTACGCCGATAGCATTCAGCCAGCAGTGGATCAATCACGTACCACGGTACAAGCTAAACAGGGGAACTAGGTGAGGCGTAGCGCCGTCATCAACCTTGAGTCCAGTGCAACATTCGCTGTTTTCTGACAGCTGCCACTGGGGGTGCCCCTTTCAAATGCGTCAAGATGAGCGATGTTAGTCGAGGCTCTATAGACAACTTATCCTAGTTGCTCAGCTGCCCGATAACGAGTTACGGACCAAAAACCACGCTCGAGGGCGCATGGATTTCGTGACGCCTTCCACCGCGCGTTTGTCTTGGGAAGTTTTCCATTCACAGCATGGAAGCTGACAACGGGCAGCTGTCAGTTCAAACGCGTGTTTGGCACGTTTTGAAAATCATTCTTTTCAGCTCCGGTTTGTGTTTCCCAAAGTTTGGGGCAATGCTGTGATCTACATTGCTAGTTTTATCTGTGGTGAGTCCCCCAATAGTGACACGACTCTACACGACAGTTTAATTCATACCAGATCATCACCAGAGGTAACGTGACCCTGCTTCCTTCCAGATAGACGGACAGAGCTAACACATCGACCCTGTGACCAACGTGGTTAGTTTTCTCTATGGACCGAGTCTCCAATAATGACACAACTCCGGAACAAAGTCACGCTGAATGCTGTGTCCACTCACTGGCTTGATGTCCGCATGGATGATGCTCCTGGCCTTGGTGTGGCAAAGGAACTTGAGGATGCCCCTGGTGTAAGTTTTCACCATCCCCATGTGCAATTTCCGGAACCCCGCTTCCGTAATCACATCATAGAGGCTCTCCCTGTGAAAGAGGCAGCAGCAGCAACAACAATGACAACAACGAAGCAGCGTCAGTGTCATACCCTGCAATACTGCGTGGATTCTGATAACGACAATATTAATATTATATTTGCACATTCACGACTAATATGATTCATAGCTCAGTGTGGGTTTAGGTCATCGGTTTGCTGATGAACCAAATCAGTTAGCACATCTGTCCACTTGCTTTCATTGGCTCTGTTTCCGGGTGGTGGAATTATCCATTAGGAGATACAAACTCCACGCAGAAAGGCGTCCGAGTTGAGAATCGAACTCAGGGATTTTCACCGAGGGGCACAAGCGTCACCACTGCGCTGCAGCCAACCTGCTGATCGAGTGGAGGCGTGGCTATATAAAAGTGGGCAGGGCTGATTGAGAAAAGAGGAGTGGCCTCGTGCACCCGGGACACATGACAGCTCCACAGTACCGCAATGCGTGGGTGGCACAGGAATCCCAAAAGTAACATCTAGCCCCGGTGGTGTGACGTTACCACCCTCCCCTGGTGTGGAAGAGATCGGGGCTTTGATCCCGACCGTGACGCATGTATATTTTGAGTTTGCATGTTCTACCCCTGGTCACGTGGATTTTTCTCCGGGTTCTCTGGTTTGTCCCTCCACATTTAGAAACTTGTGTTTAGAGTATTTGGCTGCTATACATTTCCACATAAGCCACTTTTTTTAGCTATAATTTGTAACCAGGCCGCTTGTGAAAAATAACTGATAGGGCAGTGGGCTTTACCTGTTAAGTAAAAGTTTTAGTTTAGCTAATGTAGTTAACCACGCTATGGGGGGTGGGGGGGCGGTGGGAACACATGGTACGTACTTCAACAGCTCCAGGACAATGCAGTGGTGTCCTCTGAAGTCAAAATGGTTCAGGACTTTGATGACGTTGTACTCCTCATCACTGCCCTCGCCCTGAAGTTCCAGAGCCATCTGGAGCTCCTTTCTCTGAAATTTATCATCCTTGGAGCTGTGCAGAGAAAATCCACAAATGAATCATGACTTAGACTTGCTAAAGGAATGACCAGAAACAAATTCTATTCCGAATTAAATAAATAAATATGCGTTCCCCAAGTGTAATGGCATTGTGAGTTCCGATAGCGCGCTCATGGAAGGTTCCAGAAAGGATCGGGAAGAGGATCAAATAAGCAAGGGATAGAAGGGGGTTTGGGGTGTTGCCTGAACGTAGTGATTCCCTAATGTGTGAATTGAGCCGACTCCGAGCATGGCCCCAGCCACACTCAGGATTCCCAGAAGCTGAGCCAAGCCACGGCTGAGCCACTCATGTAACTTTAACAGCAGCTGAGCGGCTCAAGCCTGAGCCAAACCACGGCTGAGCGAGAGCTGAGCCTGAGTTTTAGAGACTGAGCCACAGCTGAGTCGTGACTGAATGTGGCTCTCACAGAGCAAGGCATTATAACGTGGAATATCATGGGACCTCCTTTGCCAGTACCAAAATATCAGAATAGATTTTCCATTTTTTTCTGGCAACAAAACAGGTGTTAAGATGTTAAAACACCAAACTGAAACCTTTTACAAGGAATCATGTCTGCATTAACCATAATACTTGTGGTCAGAATGCAAACAAAAAACATACTCTGATAATATATGCATTGTCTTTGAAACTGATTGGTCCACACCAGAGACAGCTTTCTTTTGAGCCTCGTCTCAAAAACGATGTTAGACCAGAGGACGCCAAAAGGCGTACAGCACAAAGACAAGCGTTATCAGAGTAATGAGAGCTCAGGGTGAACGGCTACATCATGGACCTTCTTTGGGAGTATATTTTGGTATTGGCAAAGGAGGTCCCATGATGTAGCTGCTATAACGCAGAACGCACACGTTATAACACGGAACACGCCCGTTATGACATGGGACAACCCCATTACAGCGTGGAACACGACTTTTATAGCGTGGAACGTGCCCATGATAACATGGAAGGCTCCTGTTATAACACGGACCGCACCCATTATAATCCGGAATGCTTCTGTTCTAATGCAGGAAAGCGCCCATTATAACGTGGAATGTGCCCGCTATAAAATTGCAAGGCTGAGCGGTATGACACAGTAGGCGGAATGCGGAATGATCACGTGACGTGACAGCATGCCCTCCGTTATTGATCTCTTTACATCACTGTGTGCGTGTATTTTATCTTGCAAAACTTTATCGTTACATTATATATGGGGATATTATGTTTGCTTAATGTGCTTTCCCTTAATGCGGAACTTTTCAGGAATGCATCTACCGGGTTAAATGAAGACTTAATGTAATGTAAGAGTGAACTGATCCAGAACAGGGGGAGAACATACAAACTCCACACAGGAGGACACCCGAGTCAGGAGTCGAACCGGGGACCCTCTACGTGAGGCACGACTTGTCACCACCTCATCACACGGCCGCCCACAGCACTTGACGTAACAACAACGTCGTCCTTGTGACGACACCACTCTGAATTCTTACCTCAATGGTGATCTCAAGATCTTCACTGCCACCAGGGTGTTCATCTTGTGGTCAAGGCACCGGATCACCTGGCCTTGAGCTCCATCCCCAATCTTCTTCAGCACCTCATAGCGGTAGTGAAGGTGCTCATGGTGGACCTGCACAAAATTACACAAATTTAGACTGACTATATTTTGAAAATCACAACATGTGAGCATTATTTTACGGAATAATTGCTTTTATTAAGTATTTGGTTTTCTTAAATCTGTAATTGTGGAATGCTCTGATGTCTGCTGGCCGAGTCACCCTAAAAAAAGCTCTTTAGCTCAATGGGCTTAACTTGGGAAATAAACTTGTGATTGTGAAGTGTGTGGGAGAGTGCACGTGTGCTTTCTCTGGTTGGTTGCTGCTTAAATTGCAATGACAAGAAGCCACGAACCCCGCGACCGCTGCGCCCTGTGACCGCCCTCACGGCGCGGGCTTTGTGGCGAGTCTCACCGGAATGTAATGATGTTCGTGGTCGTCGTATCCATCGTTGTTGTGTCCCCGGGATCTGTTACGGAGCGCAAAGTACCATACTTCCTGTATGGCGACAAGCTCCAGCTTCTCCCGGTGGGTCATTTGTGGGCCAAAGAGAGCCAGGATTGCTGCAGGCAAGAGAATAACAACAGCTGTCGGTGATCTTTCATTTAAGCAGCACAGCCTCAAAAAGTCTCAAGATTCCTTTTCAGGAGGTTCCTGCAGATGCTTTACAGAGAATGGGGGCGACGCTGCTGCCATTACGTCTGCTGTGTGATCCCAATTTGAGGAATTTGCAGGGGATTTGGATGTTTTGGCCAATACCAGTTATGTCCGTATGTTAAACCGTGCTTCGGCAGCCCTGCTAATCAGAAGTGAGGGGGAAAGGCAACAAACTAACAAGTTCGCAAAAATTATTGATTTAAAAGTGCATCGCTCCAGTGGCTGCCTAATGTCGGAAGAGCATTCCAGATGACTGCAGAAGCACATCTGAAAGCGTGCCATGCAGTGATCATCTTTGTTCGATGTCCAGCTATATGCAGCTCTGAGGACATCTTAGGTTGCTTGGGTTTGAAAACGGGGTTAACGAATTAGATAAATATAACACAGGTATGCCAAGAAGGATTTTATGAAATAAGAATAGCTTTTACCCTTTCTGGCACAAAAACAGGTGTTAATATGTTCAAACACCAAATAGATACCTTTTGCAAGGCATCAAGTCTGCATTTACCACACGTACTTGTTGAAAAATATGCAAACAAACATGCTCCGATAATATATGGGCATTGTCTTTGAAACTGACTGGCCCGCACCAGAGACAGCCTTCTTTATGACCTTGTCTCGTCGGTGTTAGACCAGAGAACGGCAAAATTCGAACGGTACATCACCCATGCAACATGGCCACCATGAAGTCCCCCATGCATCATGGTCACTGTGACGTCCCCCTTGAAACATGACCGTCGTGATGTCCCACCATTCAGCGTGGCCATCTTGACGTCACTCATTTCTATTCTTACCTTGTGGCGATTTGCTGCGGATGGAGCCGGTGCGCGCTGAGGACAGCGCACTCCACGTGGTGCAAGACTCGCCGTTACTCCGAGCCTCTCCAGCTCGGCTGATCTACACACACAAAGACAAAGGTCCACCACATGGGCTTGATTAAGATGTTGGAGCAAGTGCAGTGGGCGAGCACTGAGCCAGCATCTCTGACATCCTGGGCTCCACATTCAGGAGGGTCCTGCCGAGATGTTGCCAGTTCTCAGCGTTGGGATATTTGGCCAATATCAGTTGCCATGCTTGGATTTACAATGAAAGACGTGTGGATTTCGAGGTCACACGCAGGTCAATGGGATCGTTCAAACTGTTAAGAGGAGTGAGTGGGACTCGGGCCGGACGAGCCATGGCTAGGAGGGACAACAATGGCTCACGGTCAAGAATAATAACGGAGCGACAACTAAGGAACAGAACACATCAGAGAGGAGAGCCGCCAGAGAGATGGTGCGACGAAATCGGCGCTTGGCGGATTATTCCATCACAGGATGTGAGGGGTAGTAGGGTCTCAGGGAGGGAGGCGTTCATCCATCAGTGGATAGATAACAGCGCTGTAGATGCTCACGCGTAGACGGGCACGTACACCAACAGAATCTCGGAGAGACACTCTGATAGACCCGCGCACACTTAGGCGGGCAAGGAGAAGCACACCCAGGTATACAGGTGACAGGTAGGCACACGCAGAGGGGAGAACACACGTCCACCCATACTTCACCACACGAGTCGAGGAGCCACATGTACCTCCATGGTAGCAACTTGCAGACGAGGGTGCTCAGAGCTCACGGTGTCTCTCGCGCGGTCCGGGTCTCTGCGTGGAGAGCGGCAGACAGAGGCAAGGGACACGCAGAGTTGAAGGGGCATGACACACCCACGTCTAAACCCACGTCACGTCACAATGCGGACTCTCATCAACACGGACTCACATCCTCACCAGTCACACAATACGAAAAATACAAAAAACAACAACTGCCATTCGCCACTAAGTAGCGGTGATGTGACCACGGCGCCTGTGCCAGGCCAGGTGCACTTTGAGACCACGTGAAGTGCCGAAGGCTCACTGACAGGCGGTCACAGGTCAGACCCAGGTGCCATGAGTTGTCTGACTGAGATGACTGTGCCAACTTGCTGCATTTTAGATGCCCGGCTCAAAGGTTGTTGTCGTGAGCGTTGCTCCTCTGTTCGGACACCACTACTAACACTACTCCTAACACCACCAACACCACCACTACGAACACCACCACTACGAACACCACCACTACGAACACCACTACTACGAACACCACTACTAACACCACAATTAACACCACGAACAAAGACAAAGATCCCCCGTATAGCCTTAACAGACTGTTGGGGCAAGTGCTGTCCGCGAGCACCTATGAAGGCCGCCACGGCACACGAGGGGGTGGGTAGCCAACACCACGCCCGGCCGCCTTTGTCTCCCCAGTGGCAATGTTTGCACCTCGCACCAGATACTCATTTAAGGCTGAGTCAATCTAGGGTGAGGCCCAGGACCAGTTCAGATAATCGTCACCAATGTTGACTGTGAGCGGGAATCAAACCCAGGTCGCCAGGTTCTTAGCGCAGCGCGCTAACTGCTACACTACCCCACTAACACCATCACTAACACCACTACTAACACCACCACCAATAATACCACCAACACTAACACCACCACTAAGACCACCACGAACACCACTACCAGCACCAATAATACCACCATCACTAACACCACCACGACTAACACCAGCAACAAAAATTCCACCATCACTAACACCAACAACAACAATCGCCATTCGCCACTAAGTGGCGGTGATGTCACCACGACGCTTGTGCCAGGCCATGTGCACCTTGAGGCCACGTGAAGTGTCGAACGCCCGCCCGCTGGAAGGAGGTCACGGGGCAGACCCAGGTGCCACAGGTCGACTGACTGAGATGACTGGCTGATGCACCACCTGTGCCCCTTACTGTGCCAACTTGCTGTGCTTTAGCCATCCGGCGCTCTGCTCGTTGTTGTGAGCGTCGTTCCTGCGCTCTCCGTTGTTGTTGGAGGGCGACTGCCTCCAACTGCCCAGTAGCGTCCTTCACGAGCCTCTTCCACAGAGGCCGATCTTGACACAGCTGGTACCAGTTATCGGCAAGTCCACTCAGCTCCACATCCTGCTGTACCACATCATTCTATCTCTTCTCTAGCCCGTGCTGCGTCCCTTCAGCCCCCTCGATCCGGCCAAATAAAAGCTGCTTGGGCATGCGGTGATTGGGCATGCGGGCTACATGGCCCAGCCAACGCAGCCTTGCCTGCCGGAGGAGCTCACTGATGAGGCTTTGTCCAGATCTTTCGAGGATTTGTGAGTTCCTCACACAATCCAGCCTGGTTAAACCCAGGATTGATCAGAGGCAGGCCAGCCTCAACGTTTCTAACCGGCAAAGATGTTCCATTAGGGGGGTCCACGTTTCACAAGCGTAGGGAAGGGAGGGAATGACTGTGGCTGAGAAGACCCGAAGCTTCGTGTGGAGCGACAGACCAGGTAGCTTCCACACAGCGTTAAGCAACTGGTGAAAAGATAATGCCGCTCGACTGATTCGAGTGAGACCTCTGCTGTTAAACCGGAGACGGTCATGAGCACACTGCCCAGGTATGGGAAACTTTCCACTCTCTCCACAACTGCCCCATCACCGATTGGGAGTTGTGGAGGTGGAGTGCCCGATGGTACAATATACCCAGGCAGGTGCTTCGTTTTGGTGGGGCTGATGGTAAGGCCCCACCTCTTAGTGGCACACTCCAGTTTTAGCAGCAGCGCCTCCAACTCCTCCTCTGAGTGAGCCGCAATTATCACATCATCGGCATACATAACGTGGTTGACCAATAGGGAGCCATCCCTTGACGGCATCCGGGCATTGATCAGCCTCCCACTGTATCTGTACCAGATGGAAATTCCTCCGGTACAGCTACTGAAGGCCTCACGAACTACGTGGTCGAAATAGATGTTAAATAATGTTGGAGCCAGAGGACATCCCTGTCGCACCCCAAGGTGAACAGGGAATGGCTCCGACTCCCGGCAATGTAGTTTTACCCGGGTCCGCTCACCATAATGAAGGTCCATAAAGATCGTGAGCAGCGGGTCAGGGACTCCGAAAGCACGAAGAACCCAGAGCCCAGGCCTACTGATGGTGTCATAGGCCTTTACCAGGTCAATAAAGCAGAGATGTAGGTCTTGTTGGAATTCCCTACACCTCTGCTTTAGCAAACGGACAGAAAATATGGCATCTGTGCAGGACCACCCTTTCCTGAAACCACAGTGGGGCTCCGCAAGCCTCTCCTCAGCATGCCTGGTAAGGCAGTGTTGAATAATCCTTGCCAGGACCTTTCCCGGCACACTGAGGAGTGAGATGCCCCTGTAGTTGTTACAGTCTGTGCGGTCTCCCTTCTTAAAGATGGGGACCACCATGGCATCCAATCACCTCACTTACACCACCATCACTAATACCACCAACACCACCATCACTAACACCAGTAACACCACCACTATCACCACTACTAACAACCACAATCACTAACACCACCATCACTAACACAACTAACACCACCACCATCACGAGCACCCCCACCACTAATACCACCAACATTAACACCACCACTCCTCCCCCTGCCAGTATGGGACACCAAAGACAAAGATCCCCGTAGAGACTTAACAGGCTGTAGGGGCAAGTGCTGTTAGCCAGCAGTACGTATGAAGGCCGGCACGACACACGAGGGGGTTGGATTGCCAGCACCACGCCCGGCCGCCTTTGTCTCCCCAGTGGCGATCTTTACACACCACACCAGGTACTCATTCGAGGTTGAGTCGATCTAGGGGAGGCCCAGCACCGGTTCAGATAATCGTTACTGCTGTTGGCCTTTAGAGGGAATCCAACTCGGGGTCGCCGGGTTCATAGCACGGCGCGCTGTCAGCTCTACGACCGTTCCACACACACACAGACTCACACAGAGCCTCGCACACATACAGACTCACACACACAGAGACTCACACAGACTCTCACACACACATACAGACTCACACAGAGACTCACACACACACACAGAGACTCACACAGAGACTCACACACACACAGAGACTCACACACACACAGACACAGAGACTCACACACACACACACAGAGACTCACACACACACACACAGAGACTCACACATACAAAGAGTCACACACACACACAGACTCACACATACAGAGAGTCACACAGAGAGTCACACACACAGAGACTCACACAGAGAGTCACACACACAGAGAGTCTCACACACACACACAGACTCACACAGAGACTCACACACATACAGAGAGTCACACACACAGAGCCTCACACACAGACTCACACAGAGAGACTCACACACACACAGACTCACACAGAGAGACTCACACACACACACAGAGTCACACACACACAGACTCATATAGAAAGCCTCACACACACACAGACTTGCACAGAGAGACTCACACCACCACCGCCACCACTCACCCACAGCTCGGTTCCACTCCTGCTCTGGGGTCGGTCCGCGTCTCTCTAACGGCCAAACTGCCAGTCGGAAGCACGTGGCACGAGAGGCGGGGGTGGTCCAAGGTAACCACGCCCCCCGTGACGTCAGAGCCATGAGCTCCTCCCCCTCACACCTGAGCTCCTCCCCCCCTGCCCCCCCTCGCGACCACCCCCCATGGTCCGCCATTTCTCTCCCCCTCGCTACCCCCCTGCCCCCCCTGCCCCTCCTCGTGACCCCCCTTCCCCCCCCGCCCCTCCACATTCGCAACCCCCCATGCCCCTCACAACCCCCCATGCCCCCTCACAACCCCCCATGCCCCCTCACAACCCCCCATGCCCCCCCTTTTTCTCCACCTAACGAACCCCCTCTATGCTCCCCCTCACCCCCCCCTTGCCCTCCCTGCCCTCCCCCTCGTGACCCGCCCCCTCACCCCCCATGCCCCGCCCCCCTCCCCCGCTGCTACTTCCGGTCAGGCAGGGGGCGAGTGGAGGCGGCGCGCGCTGTGGATTGTGGGTGGCGAGCGGCTGATTTGGTTTCCCGCTCACGGCCACCGTCAGTGGGTCGCGAAATCTTCTGAAGCTGCGGCTCGCTGGGCCTCCTCTACGTCGACTCAGCCTGAAGGTGAGAACCTCGCGCGGTGTGCACACATCAGCAGTGGCGGCGGTGGTGGGGGGAGACAGAGGAGGAGGCGCCTGGCCCACAGCCGTCACGTCCTAGACGCCTGCTGAGTTCACGGCGCTGCTTCAAGCAGAGCCCGGCCCTGCTGCTGCTGCTGATGAGGCGCTGACGGTGGAAACCGGCCCCAGAGTGGCCCTCGTGTTGAGCCATAGCTGATGAGAGGCACTCCCAGACTGCCGTGTGTTTTTATCCCTGGAGGGACGGGTTTGTTGTGGAGGCGAATCGCCTGCTGCTGGAAAAGGCATCCACTAGAGGCCGCTATATAGAGGTATTTGGTCTACTCTTCCACGCTGGTCCGGACGTGTTGGAGCAAAGTGGCCATGCCCACACTTTACCCCATCACACGCAGGGCGTTAGCTCGCTGGACTTGCAATGCAGAGGTGCAGGTTAGATTTCATTCCCACTCACATACCCACCGACACTCACTCAGCCACCTACTCAGCCACTCTCTGGGCATCTATGAAAAAGAGCTTCATAGCTCATCGGATTCCTCCAGCAAAAACATACTGATTCTCACCCACCCACTCAGCCATTCACCCACCCACTCTGGCACTCATCCACTCACCAATTCACTCAGCCACCCACTCGGCCACCCACTCAGCCACCCACTCTCGCACCCACTTCGTCACCGGTCGCCCACTGCCACCCACCCACTTAGTCATCGGTCACCCACTGCCACCGGTCACTCACTCTGTCACCGGTCACTCACTCTGCCACCCACCCACTCTCTCACCAACCCACCGACTCTCTTGCCAACCCACCGACTCTCTCGCCAACCCACCGACTCTCTCGCCAACCCATCCACTCACCCACAGGGAGACACAAGGAGAGAAGGGGACCCACATGGTGTGAGAGTGTATCAGCATCATTGTGGTTGTTGTGGTGGTTATGGTTATATTTGTGGCAGTAGTGTTTATACTTGTGGTTATGTAGCTGGTGGTTATGGTTATATTTGTGGTTATGGCGATTATGGTCGCAGTGATTGTGGTTATATTTGTTGTGGTTATAACCCGCGATGTATTTCGTCGAGGATGGATGCCGCCGCGTGCAAGAGTTGGGCGAGGCGGGAGTGAGCCACCTGAAGCGCCCTCTCCGACGGTGGTGAGCCGCCGGGCGGCCGGGCAGTGAGCAGCTCGGCCGTCGTCGCTTCTCCTCCCCCTTCCGGGGCTGCCAACCCCGGTGGTGTTGAGTCGTCCTCCTCTTCCACTGGAGCCCTGGTACGAGTTTTTCTTCGCGTCTCCATTATAGCGATTCATCTTACTATTTGGCTACTTCTGACGCCAGTTGTAGTGGGTGGAACGGAGAGCGAGACTTCTTACCGAAAGAACCAAAGAGTATGAACTTATATGGTTTATTTCATCTATTTTTAGTGGTTTGCTACCATTCCATTTGCACTCCTATCGTTTTTGTATTGTTTGTTGTGACGTTATGACCCCGTGCCCCCTACTGGCACATCTTTGATCAAAGAGCTTTATAGCTCATTGGATTCCTCCAGCACAGAATCAATACCGATTCTGATGAGACCGGAACGAACACGTTTGAATCGAATCGCGTACTTCGCTTTACAAAAATAGTTGTGGAATCGATTCTTGTGGAATCTGTTCTCGTGGAATCGAATCATCGATATTAATTACAGAGATTCACCATCGATATTAATTACAGACATTAATCAACGACGTCGCTAGGAGTATCGTGGTGCCGCTCTGCAAACCTTCGGGCTACTATCAAAGGTTTGTTCATCAAGCCATCCAGATATATAAACACAGACACAACTTCAACCGAGAAGATGGATACAAATTGAGTAATCATTGGAAGAATGTTATTAACCAGGTAAAACCTTAACTGCTTTATGGTGTTGCCTTAACTTTCCGCATCTCTAATTTCTTAAGCTTCCCACTCCCAGCCCCGCTCTCTTCAGCACTCCCCTCATACCCCCCCTCTCTATCTCTCCTCCCTGATCCTCCCCCCTTCTCTTACCTATATAGTCTCTTGTTTACAGCAGCTCTTTTGCCCACGTCGGCAATTGTTTCTTGCTGTGGTTTGTCCCACCTGATGATGGACGCTTGTGTTGTGCCCGAAACGTCGTGATTTAATTTATTTTATATTTTATGCCTATGTGACTTTACCGAAAGAACCAAAGAGTATAGCCCAAGAGAGTTTGTGTAGGTTGGAGCGGTAGTGTAGCACAGTAGGGGGCACAGGTGGTGCATCGGCCAGTCATCTCAGTCAAGCAACCAATGGCAACCTGGGTCTGTCTGTCTGTGACCTCCTGCTGCCAGCGGGCGTTCGACGCTTCATGTGGCCTTAACCTGCACGTAGCCTGGCACGAGCGCCGTGGTGACATCTCCACCACTTCGTGGCGAATGGCGGTTGTTGTTTATGGTCGTCTCGCGATTAGCACTACGCTGCACTACTAACCCAGCGACCCGAGTTCAATTCCCGCTCACGGCCAACACTGGTGACGATTCCGTTCCTGGGCCTCCCCTTGGTCAACTCAGCCTCAAATGAGTACCTGGTGCGTTGTGTAAACATCGCCACTGGGGAAATTAAGGCGGCCGGATGTGGTGCTGGCCACCTACCCCCTTCGTGTATCAAAGGTGCTGCTCGTTAACAGCACTTGCACCCGACAGTCCTGTCGAAGGCTACATGGGGGATCTTTGTCTTTGTTTGGTGGTGCAGCTGAGGAGGCGCAACTGCACGGCGAGTACCTCTACCGCAAGGCGCAGGAGGCCAAGAAGGTCCTCGTAGAGGAGAAGGCGCGGCTCAAGAGGGCGCTCGATGGTAACGGGCGGCGAGACGGATCTAGAGATGGGCTCGCGACGACAAGACAGACGAGAGACAGCGAGACAGACTAGAGACGTTGAGACACGCAAGACAGACTAGAGACGGATCTAGAGACAATGAGACACGCAAGACGGACTAAGATGGGACAAGACGGTCTGACAATACAGGCGAGAAGACAACCGCGCGTTGGAAAGCGTTTCCGAATGAATCCATGCGTGCGCATGATTTTTCTTCCTTGTTAATTCTCCCCTGCCCGCCCCCCACCCACTGCCCCCTGTCCCCCTGACGTCGTCACCGAAGAAAACCTGGTGCTGCCTACGGACCTGCGGTGGGAGGCGCTTGAACTCCAGAAGGCCGTGGAGTTCGACCAGGGAGGGGAGGGTGATCTCACATCCCTCACCATCACGTCTCCTCGCATCTCTCTCTCTCTTCCTTCCCGCGAGACTCCCGAGGCAGAGGGATAAGCGTCGCGTGTCTCCGCCCGCTAGACACGCCGAGTCGGCGCGCATCCCCGGCTCGCCGTCGGTCCTTCCTGCCAAGCAGTGGCACCGTGTTTTGCCGCGGAGGTTCGCGGTTCGAGAACGGCGGGCCCTCAACCCCCCCCCCCCCCCCCCCACCGGTTTAATGGGTTTAATGCCGCAGTTGCGTTGACCGTAAATACTGCACGGCGATTGCTTCCCAAGTGGACTTTGAAAAATCCCGTGGCATGAACGTGGAAAAAGAGTCGGCCGTGTGTGTGTGATCGCTGGCGTAAATTTTGGTGGAATGTCAAATGAAGGCCGTGGTCACCACATAACGTGTGCTTCTGGAGCAGTCTTCCTTCTGGAGCGGTCTTCCTTACAATATTAGGAAGCCACTGGAGCTTTGCACTTTTAAATCATCGTCTAGATTGACAAACTCATTTCTTGAGAACTACTTTTTGTGGTTAGTTTGTCACACTTCCGATTACCACGGTTGGCTACGTGCTGTAACAAAGAGGTTTAACATGCACTGACGCACTCATTCACTCACTCATCATTTTACTCAATTTACCCACTCACCTGCCATATCACCCACCCACTCTTGCAATTGGGACTCATCCAGGTCTCATTATTGCTCAGCTCGCTACACAAAATCAACGCGATCACTGCAGAGTGATATTCTCAACCATTCCTGGTTGCTCCTTCCATCCATCTACCCACACACACACCTTCACTCACCTGCACGGTGAAGTATGGCAAATGATAACCTACCCTCTCCGTCCCCCCTGCCCCATCTACCACCTCTTTCTATCCACCCCCCCCCCCCCCCCCGCCGTGTCAGTAGGAGTGAGCAGCCACATGGATGACGAGTACCGCTGAGCCGGCGTGAAGGACCCACACATCATGGCGACGACCTCACGCGACCCCAGCTCCCTCCTCAAGCAGTTCATCAAGGTGCGGGCACGGGGTCACAGGGGCTACAGGGTTTGGGGTCACACGAGGAATGTGGGTCCTCGTGTATTGCATGTGTACAAGCGCGCAAAGACAGATGTCCCCCATATAGCCTTAACAGGTTTTTGGGACAGGTGCTGTTTGCGAGGGTGTAGGTGGCTAGCACCACAACTGGCCACCTTTATCTCTCTGGTAATGATGTTTAAACACCGCACTAGGTACTCGTTTGAGGCTGAGTTGATCTAGGGGAGGCCCAGGACCAGTTCAGATAATCGCCACTGGTGTTGGCCATGAACGGAAATAAACCTCGGGTCACTAGGTTTGTGGGGCAGCATGCTAACTGCTAAATTACCGCACACACACACGTGTTCTCTATCGGCTTTAGAATCAGTTCCTTGCACCTCACACGAGTCGTGTCGACCAATCATCGGGCTTGTGCAGTGTGAGACAACTCGCATCCGTTGAGTTAACCAGAAGAAATCTGGTTGTTGATGAAAGGTGGAGGCTGTGTGGTGGGGGGGGGGGGGTCGTAAGTGGTGGAGCGTTGGACACTTTGGTTTGGTGCATGCAGCTTTTGTCAACTTCATTCCTCGCGATTCAGTCCGCCTTTTCGCGATGACCGATCCCTTCCATTCATCGAAAATGTATCTACTGTAGCACTACGCACGGTCGGTGGTCACGGAAAGATGTACCATTGGGGGCGCCACTGTGGCGAGATGTTAACTCCCTCACCTGGTATACAGGAGGTCGCAGGTTCAATCCTGACCCTGATGCCTGCTGTATATTTGGAGTTGCGTGCCACTTTCCGAGGAGTCGCGTGGATTTCTCTCCAGGTCCTCCGGTTTTTCCCTCCGCATTTAGAATCAACGTCCGTTTAAGAGTATTTGGCTGCTATAAATTTCCACATGGCGATAAGCCACTTAGTTGAGCTATGATTTGTGGCCAGGTCGCTTCTGGAAAAGAGCTGCATAGCTCAGTGGGCCTTACCTGGTAAAATAAAAATAGTAAAGTTTTTCCAATGATGCATCCCAGTTGTGCCAACACGGGGTTTGGCGACCCCGTATACCGGCACGGCTCGGCTCGGCTTCCGCAATGGAAAAAACAAACAACACAACCCGAGTCGGATACAGTGGGGGGGCGGGGAAGTGGGGGGGGCGAAATCAGCGTGGCCGGGACGGACGCCGGTGGGAAGAGCGGACTCGGCGTGTGACCGCTTGCTGTCATGTTACCACACCACCACCACCCTCCCACCACCACCGCAGGAGATGAAGCTGATCCTGCCGAACGCTCAGCCGATGAACCACGGAGGCCACAAGCTGCAGGCGCTGGTGTGGGCGTGCTGCGCCAACGCCGTCAACGACTTCATCGTCCTGCATGAGCACCGCGGTATGCCAGGCACGCGCACGCACCGCAGTCGACAAAGCTCCCCCGTGTAGCCTTTAACAGGCTGTCAGGGCAAATGCTGTTTGTCGAGCGACCTACGAAGGCCGGCAGGGCACACGGCGGGGTGGGTGGTGTGGTCATTACCGCATCTGGCCCCTTTTGTCTCCCCACTGTCGATGCTTGGACACACCGGAAATCGAAGTCAGGTCACCGGATTTGTAGTGTAATGAGATAGCCACTCCGCTCCCGCTCCCCGGTGTGATGCATGGTGTGACGTGTGTGATGCGGTGCAACAGACGGGGATGGAGGTGTATTTAGCTGTGCGTACGATGTGCGGTGTGTAGTATGACGCTGCAGACATGGAATTGTGGTGTTTTAACTGTGTATGTGGTGTGATGTGGTATGATGCCGCAGATGTAAGGGCAGTCTGTTTAACTCTCCAGTACAGTCTGTGTGACACCTGTGGTGTGTCTAACTTTCCGGCATGCTGTTCATGTGACACGTGGTACGATGCCAGGGTGTACTTGACACTCTCGAGCGTGGTGATGCGGCACGACATCCGGACGTGGACATGATGTCCGAGGCATTCCAACACCTCGTGATGCACAACTTCACGTCGCGACTCGGAAAGAGGGTGCGTGCGGGCACCGTGCCAGTCTCACCCACATCTTCCTCCCCCATCCCCAAAGCACAAAGATCCCTCGTATAGGCTATAACCCTTTCTCATTTCCATGATGTACATATACGTCGTCGAAACGGAACCGTAAGAAAAACTCAAGTACGTCTTCTGACCTGAAGACATACCTTTTGCTCCCATAAGACTATGCGGGAGGGCGTGTGGCACAGTTTTGTTCCATAGAGTGCCGGTCGTGTCACTACGGTTCTCTGCGGTGAGGGCAACGCCTTTTAAAAACAGCAGCGCTACGCCTCTATAAATAAAATGAACGTCGAGCCGCTCGCGCGTACCGAGATTCAGCGGTGAACGTGACACCTACCACCCGGCAACTTGCAGATGTCTCGGAATGGGAAAGAGTGAGCAGACTTTTGGGCCAGGTGCTGTGTGTCCGCCTGTATATTCGGAGTTTGCATGTTCTCCTCCTGGTCACTTTGATTTTTCTCCGGGTCCTCCGGGTTTTTCCCTACACATTTAGAAACTTGAATTTCGAGTATTTTGCTGCTATACATTTTTATGTGAAAAAGAGCTACATAGCTCAGTGGTAAAATAAAAATAGTTTCGTTTTACTTTAGTTTTCGAGCAACAGCACAGAGTTTTTATTTAACGCCATCTCTGAAGCTGAAGGCGCGTAATGTTGTTCATTTGCTAATGCATCCGCAGTTTTAAACAGGGTGGCCGCTGGCCTCTAACTGGCAAACGTCTGCGAGGACACGTAATGAGAGTCCAGCGCCGTCCGTGTGACTTGCCGCGACCCCTCCCGTGACTTCTGTGCCCCCC
The DNA here is from genome assembly GCF_048934315.1 of Petromyzon marinus. Lineage (NCBI taxonomy): Eukaryota > Metazoa > Chordata > Hyperoartia > Petromyzontiformes > Petromyzontidae > Petromyzon > Petromyzon marinus. The sequence continues at coordinate 5,133,122 of NW_027423057.1, read as the reverse complement.
TTCCCCCCTCCCAACAGGCACAACGTCTACAAGCGCGACGGCAAGGACATCGAGTTGAAGGAGGTGGGACCGTGATTCGAGATGGAGCGTAAGTCTGCCTGACACATTGTTACTCGTCTCCACTTTACACCCCTGCAGAGGCGGTGGAAATTCCACATTCCTTGTGGACTTCCCTACGAAGTGGTTGTAAATTTTATCGACCCCTGAGAGGATGATGGGCTGAATGTAAGAGTCTAGCCTCGGGCTAGGTGGCCCGCGGGTGACTTGTAGAGCGGATCGGAACTTGAGTCGGTGGGGTCGCTGCTCTGGTCGCATTCGCTGTACCGTGACCCGACTCGCATTCCCCCACCCCGGATGCGATGTGTAAATTCAAAGATGATCGGACGTAATGCTGGCCACCCACACCCACCCCTTGGTGTGCCGTGCTGGCTTTCCTACATGCTAACACACGAACAGCGCTTTTCCCACGCCGTCTGTTAAAGGCTGCATGGGGGGGATCTTTGCTTTTGTGTGTCGCGCAGTCTATGAGATTAAACTGGGCACGCTGGACAACGCGGCCACCGCCGAGGTGGAGTGGCCTTGGCGACCGTACATGAACACGGCGAAGAAGAGGAAGTTCCTGAGCGTGGAGTGAGGGAGGGGAGCGACTTCCCCCCCCCCCCATGGGCCTGGGGGGAGGGGCATTGGGGGGGGGGTTTGTCCCTGGAAAGCCGGAGTTGGAGTCGAACCTCGCGGCGCTCTCCGCCGAGGCTCGAGACGTTGAGGAGAGGTCGCCGCGTGGATAGGGCAGTGCGTGAATCGCTGTTCCAACCGTCGTCACACACGCGCATCATACGCGTCACACACACATTGCGGATGTACATTTATCAAACACAAACATGCACATCGTCGCATGCGTCGCACACAGAAGCACACAATTGCACAAAAAGACAAAGGTACTCCGTATCGCCGTTAACAGATTGCTGGGGCAAGTGCTGTTAACGGGTAGCACCTATGATGGCCGGCATGGCACAGAAGTGGTTGTGTGGCCAGCCCCACGTCTGGCTGCCTTTGTCCTCCCCAGTTTTGCGATGTTATACACACCCCACACCACGTACTCAGATGGCTGAGTTCGTAGTGCGCTAACTGCTGCACCACCGCTCCCCAAACGGTGTACATACACGCGTACACAAAACGAAACATTAACATTTATTTAAGTAACAAAAAAGAAAATACCAAGTCAGGCAGATGGAGAAAGTGGCGTGTCGCCGTGCACAGCACCGCTCTCGTAGCTACTCACCTAGGGTGGGAGCTCTTGGCTTCAATGCCACCCGGGATGTTTAGATGTGAAAACCTGCCATAAATAATATTTTTGGGAAGTCACAAGCGCCTTAAGTTGCATCTCATCTCGACCATTTTAATGGGCACCCCCCCCCCTGTAGCTGTCCCCCTGTGGCACAAAATAAACTAACAAAACTAATCTCTTTTTATTTTACCAGGTAAGGCCCACTCAGCTGTATAGCTCTCTTTCAGGAACGACCGGGCCACAGATGAAAGCGCTATAAAGTGGCTTGTCACGCAGAAATATATAGCAGCCAAATACTTTTAAACGCATGTTTCTAAATGTGGAGGGAAAAACCGAAGGACCCAGAGAAAAATCCACGCGGTCACGGGGAGAACATGCAAACTCCAGATATACAGGCGTCGGGATTTAACCCACGACCTCTATACCAGGCGAGGCCCCAAGGTGAATCAGCACTTGGCCTGCGAGCGGGTATTATTAGTCTGTCAGTAGGGGGTAATGATTCCGGATTTCAGTCTCAATTGAAACTGAAATCTGGAACACTTTTGTCATATTTTGCTCGTATAAGTGTGTTCATAAAATACAAGTTTGGTCATTGAGAGAGTTATAAATGTCCTATACGCATTTCATGTTTATTGTATTTAATGTATGAAGAAAATACAATTTTGTATATGCTACAGTATGTTTCACACGTTATTCAGTGACACTGCATATGACGGGCAATGTTTGGGGCAATCGGCCTTCAACATGGAAAATACATAGAGGCCACATGACCCGTGGCCACCGCCACTTCAACCGTGGCCCCACCACTTCAACCGTGGCCCCATTGGCACGTTGATGTGTGGCTCTGCCTTCACCTGTGGTGAGAATGAGACCAGAAAAATTACAGGAGGCCGACTCCATATGAGTCCGTCACGCTCTGGATCTCGCTAATGGGACGTCGGATGAAAATAAAACATGGAAGCGACAAGTTTCTTCTCTGGCGAGGACATTCCCACAAGATTGCCACCTTTCCCAATTAATGGAATTTGCCCCAACATCACCCTGATCCAAACCAGCGGGAGCTGAAATCTTCCAGAAGGTTCAGGATTTATTGGTACAATCGTTCGGATGTTGGTGTCCGCATGGACTTGCATTTAAAACCCCCGGTCCGCTTGACGTCTTTTAAACAATACCTGTGGTCGGGTCCGCTCCCCCACCTTTCTATCCCCTGCTTTTTTTTTTATAACCGGTGTAGTATATGTTGACGGTGTGTGCGTGTATCACAACGCGATGTAACCGGGCCCTCGAATTGCCTCAAGAAATGAATAAACAACACCTGTCGCTTTGCTGTTGTGATGTCACCACGAGGCGCCGAATGACGGTGGGACGGCGTCGTCGCACTCGTCGAGTGGACAAGGGCTCCGTGAAATGACGGTGCGGATTGCGCCAAGCGTATAGAGGTCGCCGATTGCACGCCGCTGTGGCTCAAACACTCGTGGGTCCACCTCAAAGTTCCTGTGCCCATTTGAACCTCATTGCCTGCGATGATGCTGCTGCTGCCATGGAAGAACACACGTGGCGCCCTCTTGTCTCTCCATGTTGTCTTTCACGTCCCATCGCAGTTTTCAGGTCACTTGATGTTTACAGCCTCCGGTAAGGAGGCAGTGAGGTTCAGCCGCTCCATTTTTCTTCCTTTAGTGCACAGTACCGTACACGGATACGGGCACAGTACAACACCGTAGCTTTATTGATTGTTCAACAAAAAAGACCATCCCTCGCCCAATCTAGTTACCTATACGGTGTAATATATGGCGAGACATTTGTTAACGTAAAAAAAATGGAACTGTAATGCTGAAAATTATACTCCATGAAACTCGGGGTTTTATGGAGTATCTGAGGGCTTCTCAACGCTTCATGCCTCGCCCCCACTGATGCCCTCTTCTCCCCACTACTACTGACGATTGTATGTAGGGTGTGTAGGCATTTACTTCCGACTGTTGTATGTAGGGTGGTGGTGGTGATGGTGGGAGTAAATGAGATTTAAAACTGGGTGCTTAACTTGAACTCACCACCACTCACATCATGTATGCACTCATCCGCCATCTTGCTCACTGACCCTGTTTCCGTGTTGATGGTGTGAGTCCGTATTGATGCTGTGAGTCTGTTGATCGTGTGAGTCTGTTGATGCTGTGAGTCTGTGTTGATCATGTGAGTCTGTGTTGATGCTGTGAGTCCGTGTTGATGGCTCGGGGGCACGGTACAGAGGGGCAGTACAACTGTAGAGTAATAGTTGTCCAGCAGCGGCAACTGCGGTGGACGGGGAGTACACACGCCAGTGAGCCTCATGCGGGTTTGTCAGCAGGGCGGAGGCACTGGGGCAAGGATCACAGAGACCCTCCCTGGAAGACACTGGAACCCGCTCGTGGGTTGGAGAAGGGAGGCGCGGCCGAGTCGGATAAAAGCAGCGGAGAGCGAGAGCTCGTGGTTGCACGTTCTGGGAAGTGGAGTCGTCTCGTCGGCACTGTCGTCTTTGCCGACTTGGTCGCTGCCGTCTTCACTAGATAATTGGGCGGCCGGATAGTTGTTGGCTGTCTCGGTCGATGCCGTCAGTGTAACATGGTGGGGGTTGTGTCTAAGCTAGGCTATTTGACTGGGAGAAGCGAGGGCGAGTCTGTGAACCTGATGGTGTTAAATAAGGAAGGTGCGGAAGGTACGGGAGAGGATGAGGAAGATCGTGGGATGGATGGGGGAGGATGAGAAGATAGTGGGAGGGACGGGGGAGGAAGGAGGTGGGAGGGATGTGAGAGAAAGAAGGAGATAGCGGGGGGGACGGGAGAGGAAGAGGGAGATGGTGGGAGGGAAGGGGGCGGAAGAGGGAGATAGTGGCAGGAAAGGGGAATGAAGAGGGAGATAGTTGGAGCGACTGGGGAAGTAGAGGGAGATAGTGGGAGTTATTTGGGAGGATTAGGCAGATCGGTTAGAGTAAGAAGGTGATAGTGGGAAGGAAGAGGAAGGAAGAGGGAGAGAGTGTGAGGGATTGGAGATGCAGAGGGAGATAGTGGGAAGGATGGGGGAAGAAAAGGGAGATAGTGCGAGGGACGGGAGAAGAGGGAGATTACTAGTAGAGCCAAGTGGGAGGAAGAGGGAGATAGTGGAAGGTACTGGGGAGGAAGTGGGAGATGGTGGGAGGGACGAGGGAGGAAGAGGGAGATGGTGGGACGGATTGGAGAGGTAGATAGTGGGAGGGACGCGGGAAGAAGAGGGAGATAATAGCAGGGACGAGAGAGGAAGAGGGAGATAGCCACTGATGTTCGCCGTGGCCAGAAATTTAAACTCGGTTCACAAAGTTCATGGTGTAGTGGGTGTTGAGGTGGCATATCCTGGCTGGCCAGGAGAAGGCAGTACAGCAAGTGGGATAAGCACCATCTCTGTCTGCATGGGATAGAGGGTTGCCCCCTTGCACGAGTGGGTTTTCTCTGGGTACTCCTGTATCCCCTCACGTTTATGAACGCTCAGTAATTGCCCAATTGAATTATTGCTATGCACCGCGACGTTCGTTTTGCTATGTCATGTGATCAGAATTGGGCGCCACGGTGGCGAGATGTTAACTATTTTGTAGGGTATACAGGAGGTCGTGTATTAAATCCTTACCCTGACACCTTTGTATTTGGAGTTTGTATGCTATCTCCCCGTGGTCGCGTGTATTTTTCTCCGGATCCTCCGGGTTTTCCCTCCACATTTATTAGCACATGTTTAGAGTATTTGGCTACTAATGTCCACGTAATAAGCCAATTTGTTGAGCTGTAATTGTGTGGCCGCTTCTGAAAGAGAGCTGTATAGCTCAGTGGGCCTTGCCTGGTTAAAGTAAAAAAAAATAGTCAAATAGTTTGCAATTGTTTATATCTGGGATAAATGCACCCGTGGCTTTAATGATGTGGGGATCTGCGCCTGGCATTTTCAGGTGGGATCCGGAGCAATGAATGAGCCCTGACAAGGCAATGGCCCACCCGTTGATTTGCTCCATGAGGAACTTTTAGGGGGCTCGGGACCGTGGCGCCAAGAAGACCAGCTATTGGACCATAGAGGCACCGAAGGGGGCGGTTTCCCCCCCACACGTAACGCTCCCTATCTGGTCGATAAAAACGTATCAATAGGGTCACAGAGCTTGGGCAATCGTTGGTGCCAGCTTACCAAGTGGCTTCCTTCCTGATTGTCTGTGGTTCCTCGCACCTCTGAGGCCTGCTTGATCACGTTATAAGTATAAATATTGTTGTTATCAAGTTCTAAGTGTAAATAATAATTGTTGTTGTTATTACTCGCCTGTTCTAAACATACGCCTGTTGTTATGATTCGCCTGTTATCATTCGCCTGTTTTCATTTGCCTGTTATCATTCGCCTGTTTTAATTGGACTGTTATAATTTGCCTGTTGTTTTCTTTCGCCTGTTGCTACCAAGTAATAAGTATAGTTATTGTTGTTGTTGTTATCATTCGCCTGATGTTAGTGGTGCACGTCTCAAATCCAGCACTGGGGAAGGCAGCGAGGGTTCGTAAATCACCGCACAATGATGTTGTGAAATCCTCTTCCCGTGGAAGTCGAGGTGCATAACCTGCCTCGCCAGGAGAAGGCAGTACAGCAAGTGGACTCATCGCCATCGTCACCTGTACGGTTTAAAATGCTGCCCCTTCACACACGTGGCTTTTCTCTGGGTGCTCCGATTTCCCCCACTTGTACAAACACTCGTTATTAATTAGCCAATAATGCCTCCATACATAGAGTACCGTAGAGCCTGGACAATCGTTGGTGCTGGCTCACCACGTGGCTTCCTTCCTGCATGTCTGTGGCTCCTCGCGCCTCTTGAGTCGTTCTTGTGAGTGCTATATAGCTTTAAATAATAACTACAAATACTCGCCAGAAGGTGGTGATGCAAGCCTGCGATCCAGCACTGTAGAAGGCAGCAAGGGTTGGTGGATCACACAGTAAATATTGTGAAACCCCCTTCCCGTGGACATTGAGGTGCCTTCTCCTGGCTGGCCAGGAGAAAGCATCTGACTGGCCAGGAGAAGGCATTATAGCAAGTGGGATCATCGCCATCGTCACCTGTACGGTTTAAAATGCTGCCTGCTGCCCCTTCACATACGTTTGTTTTCTCCGGGTGCTCCGGTTTCCCCCCACTTGTGTAAGCATTCGTTATTCATTGATTGAAAAGATCTTACAATAAAAAACCAAATTCAGGACCTTACTATGACTCAGCGTGGCTTTCCTGGAGTAAGTCTAATTATTATTATAAAGAATTACAGGGGCTGTATGATGACACGACTAGAGAGCTGGCTTGCACTGCGGGGAGCTTAATAGTCAACTTGGATTCCGCACCCCTCAATGCCCTTTTTAAGTTCAGTTTGTGCACTTAAGACTCGCACAAACAACCATACTCAGAGAACCATAGATTCCCACTCAGACCCAGAACCAGAAACCCATAGACTCCAACAGAGACCCATACATTCCTTCAGACACTCAGACTCATACGGCGACCCTATATACTGACACAGGGATCCATAGACTCAGACAGAGACCCATACACTCACAGAGGCCCACAAACTCAGAAATCCATAGACTCGCACAGAGGTCAATAAAATTTAAATCTGAATATTTATTTACACTGGATGAAATCGATGAGCTACAAAGATCTGTTTTCACAGCTGTCCAATCGGGCAGGTCAGAACATAACTAAAAAAATACAAAAAATGACAGGAAAGACAAACTGTTCAAAAATAAACAAATTAAACTAAACTATTTTAATCTTTATTTGAAGCTTTCGTGACTGCAGGAATCCATACTCTTTGGTTCTTTCAGTAAAGTCACGTAGGTATAAATTAAATAAAATTAAACAAATCACGACGTTTCGATCGCAACATAAGTGATATTTTCAGGTGGGACAACCACAGCAAGAAAATGCTGAAGTCGGCGGGAGAGCTGCCATGGCAAGAGGTTATACAGGTATGAGATGGGGGCGGAGGCAAGGGGGGAGAGAGAGAGGGGAGGGTGTGGGGTAGGGAGAGGAAGGGGGGCCGCGTGAGCGCTAGGAGAAGATGACGTGAGGCTGGGGTGGGGGGACGTGGGCGGGGCTAGCAGTAATCGGCAGGTAATGATGGAAACAACAACACAAGTTAAGGCATTACCTGGTTGATAACATCCTTCCAGTGATTGTTTAATTTGTATCCATCTTCTCGATTGAAGTTTTGTCCTTGGCCTCCGAAAATAACAATATCATGCGAGCCCACAGCGTTATAACAATGGCCACTACGGCAGAGGTATTGGTTTGCTATGTTTCAGATCCGCCTTGTGTTCGCGAACACGGTCCGAGACGTGTCGTTTTATTTCTCCAACGTAACTGCGGCCGAAGTTACAACTCAGTTTGTAGACTCCAGGGTATAGACAAAACTTCAACCGAGAAGATGGATACAAATTAAACAATCACTGGAAGGATGTTATCAACCAGGTAATGCCTTAACTTGTGTTGTTGTTTCCATCATTACCTGCCGGTTTTACTGCTGCCCCGCCCATGTCCCCCCACCAGCCTAACGTCCTCTTCCCCTAGCGCTTACGTGCCCCCCCCTCTTCCTACCCCACACCCCCCCCCTTTTCTCTCTGTCCCCTTGCCTCTTCCCCCCTCTCTAAACTATATAACCTCTTGCCATGGCAGCTCTCCTGCCGACTTCAGCATTTCTTGCTGTGGTTGTCCCACCTGATGAAGATCGCTTGTGTTGCGATCAAAACGTCGCGATTTGTTTTATTTTATTTCTACCTATGTGACTTTACCGAAAGAACCAAAGAGTATGGATCCCTGCAGTCACGAAAACTTCAAATCTACATTTAACACCCATACCCTCTAAAGAACTAACCCTCAAGACACCTAACCCTTAAAACACCTATACCCCTAAAACGCTAACCCTCTAAACACATAACACTCTAAGCCCCTAACCCTCTAAACGCATAATAAATATATTTTCGGGTTAGATCGTGTAAATATAAATGTGTCGTTAAACCAGACACCACCCGACACAGCCAATTAGTAAAGTTTGTCATGACAATAAAAAAGTGCCATTAAGTGTTGGAGAGAAATCCAAAACACCTTTAGTATGGATAATATTAGTTGTCAAAGTCTTGGTGTTAAACCCTCTAAACTCCCAAATCCCAAAACCCATAACCCTCTAAACCGCTAAACCCCATTACCCTATAAACCCCTAACCCTCAAAACCCCCATACCTCTAAACCCCTAAACACATACAATTATAACCTCCTAAACTCCTAACCATCTAAACCATTCAACCTCTAACAATCGAAACCCATACATCTCTAAACACCTAACTCTCTAAACCCCCAACCCTCTTTACCCCAAAATCTTCTAAACTCTAACATTCTAAACACCTAATCCTCTAAACGACCTTACCCTTAAAACCCTAACTGTCTAAAAACCTCTCCCTCGAAAACCCCACCCATAAACCCCCAAAACTCTAACTGTCTAAACACCAAACCCTCTAAACTCCGCAACCCCTAAAACCGTAAACCTCTCGGCACCTAACCTGCTAAACCCCTCACCCTCTAAACTCCTACACCACTAATAGCCCAATCCTCTAAACACCTAACACTATAAAGCCCTTTAACCTTAAAACCCTAACCCTCTAAACCCCTAACCCTTGAATCCCCTCAAGCGCTAACACTCTCAACCCCTAAACCCTCGAAGTCTATAAACCACGAAACCCCTTATCCCCGAAACACCCCGAAACTTCTAAGCTCCTAACCCTCTAAACCACTTAACCTATAACAATCGAAACCCATAAACCCATTAAACAGCTACTTCTCGAAACCCATAACACTCTAAACCCCTTTATCCTTAAAACCTTCACCCTCTAACCCCCTAAACCTCTAAACCCCTAAACCCATAACCCTGTAAACCTCTAAACGGCTCAACTTATAATCCTCTAAATCCCAAACCCTCTAAACGCCTTTACCCATTAAATCAAATCCTTTCTAAACTCCTCACCCTTTGAAACCAGAACCCAAATACCCTGAAACCCCAAACCCCCTAACACTCTAAACCCCTTTACCGTTAAAATCCGAATTCTCAAAAGCCCTAGATCTCTGCACCCCTAACCCTCTAAACACCAACCCTCTAAACCCCTAACCCTTAAAATCCTCAACCCCTAAAACGCTCAACCCCTAAACACCATAACCCTAGAAACCCCCAAAACATCGAAGACGCTTATCCCCTAAAAAACCTCTAAACCCTTAACACGTAACCTTATAAACTCCAAGCCCTCTAAACCACTAACCCTTTAACAATCGAAATCCATAAACCGTCTAAACCTCAGGACACCAAACTCCTTACAATTATAACCCTATAAACCCATAACCTTCTAAACTGTACCCCTCTAAAACCCTAACCCTCTAAGCTAATCACCTTCTAAACCGCTAAACCTCTAAAACATTTCACCCTTAAAACCCTCAGCCTCTAAACCCCTAAACCTCTAAACCACACACCCTCTAAATACCTAACCCTCTAAACCCCTAAACCCATCACCCTGTAAACCTCTAAACCCTTAACTTATAATCCTCTAAATCCCTAACCCTTTAAACCAATTTACCCATAAAACCCTATCCATCTAAACTCCTCACCTTTTGAAACCATAACCCAAATACAACAAAAAATCCCAAACCCCCTAACACTCTATATCCCTTTACTGTTAAAACCATAATTCTATAAACCCCTAGATCTCTCCACCCCTAATCCTTTAAACACGTAACCCTCAAAACCCTTAACCCTTTGTGTGGAGTGTGGTGTGTGGTGGTTGTCACGGGGTAGGTGGGTGCAGGGTGTGTGTGGAGTGTGGTGGGTGGTGGGTGTCACGGAGTGGGTGGGTGCAGGGGGTGTGTGGAGTGTGGTGGCTGGTGGGTGTCACGGGGTGGGTGCAGGGTGTGTGTGGAGTGTGGTTGGTGTCACAGGGTGAGTTGGTGCAGGGTGTGTGGAGTGTGGTGGGTGGTGCGTGTCACGGGGTGGGTGCGTGCAGGGTATGTGGTGGGTGATGGTGTCACGGGGTGGGTGGGTGCAGGGTGTGTGTGGAGTGTGGTGGGTGGTGGGTGTCATGGGGTGGGTGGGTACAGGGTGTGTGGTGGGTGATGGGTGCCACGGGGTGGGTGGTTGCAGGGTGTGTGGTGAGTGGTGGGTGTCATGGGGTGGGTGAGTGCAGGGTGTGTGGAGTGTGTTGGGTGTCACAGGGTGGGTGGGTGCAGGGTGTGAGTGGATTGTGGTGGGTGGTGGGTGTCAAGGGGGTGGGTGGGTGCAGGGTGTGTGGTGGGTGTCACGGGGTGGATGGTTGCAGGGTGTGTGGTGTGTGGAGTGTGGTGGGTGTCACGGGGTGGGTGGGTGCAGGGTGTTTGGAGTGTGGTGTGTGGTGGGTGTCACGGCGTGGGTGGGTACAGAGTGTGTGGAGTGTGGTGGGTGTCACGGGGTGGGTGGGTGCAGGGTGTGTGGTGGGTGATGGGTGTCACGGGGTGGGTGGGTGCAGGGTGTGTGTGGAATGTGGTGGATGGTGGGTGTCACGGGGTGGATGGGTGCAGGGTGTGAGTGGTGTGTGATGGGTGGTTGGTGCCACGGGGTGGGTGGGTGCAGGGTGTGTGTGTGGAGTGTGGTGGGTGGCGGGTGTCACGGGGTGGGTGCAGGGTGTGTGGTGTGTGGAGTGTGGTGGGTGTCACGGGGTGGGTGGGTGCAGGGTGTGTGGAGTGTGGTGTGTGGTGGGTGTAACGGTGTGGGTGGGTGCAGGGTGTGTGGAGTGTGGTGGGTGTCACGGGGTGGGTGGGTGCAGGGTGTGTGGTGGGTGATGGGTGTCACGGGGTGGGTGGGTGCAGGGTGTGTGTGGAATGTGGTGGATGGTGGGTGTCACGGGGTGGATGGGTGCAGGGTGTGTGTGGTGTGTGATGGGTGGTTGGTGCCACGGGGTGGGTGGGTGCAGGGTGTGTGTGTGGAGTGTGGTGGGTGGCGGGTGTCACGGGGTGGGTGGGTGCAGGGTGTGTGTGTGGAGTGTGGTGGATGGTGGGTGTCACGGGGTGGGTGGGTGCAGGGTGTGTGTGGAGTGTGGTGGGTGGTGGGTGTCACAGTGTGGGTAGGTGCAGGGTGTGTGTGGAGTGTGGCGGGTGTCATGGGGTGGGTGCAGGGTGTGTGTGGAGTGTGGTGGATGGTGGGTGTCACGGGGTGGGTGGGTGCAGGGTGTGTGTGGAGTGTGGTGGGTGTCACGGGGTGGGTGGGTACAGGGTGTGTGTGGTAGGTGTGGTGATAGTGGTCATGGATCAGACCGATCAACGACCACCTCCATCTCTACTGTGCGGTGGACCGGCCACCACACAGCAGCACGCGTCGGAGGAGTGAGCGGATGACTCTCCCCATGCGGGCCAGGCCCCCTGGCTTCCTCTTCTCCTGCATCACCCTCACTTGATCCTCTTTCCTTGTTTTCTCCTTCTCCTCCACCACCATCTCTTCCACAACGATCTCCTCCACCAGGGTGTCCTCCTCCTGCACCACCAGCTCCTCCACCAGAGTCTCCTCCTCTGGCAAAACCAGCTCCTCCACTAAGGTCTCCTCCTCCTGCAAAACCAGCTCCTCCACCAAGGTCTCCTCTTCCTGCAAAACCAGCTCCTCCACCAAGGTCTCCTGCACCACCAGCTCCTCCACCAGAGTCTCCTCCTCCTGCACCACCAGCTCCTCCACCAAGGCCTCCTCCTCCTGCAAAACCAGCTCCTCAACCAAGGTCTCCTCCTCCTGCACCACCAGCTCTTCCACCAGAGTCTCCTCCTCTTGCACCACCAGCTCCTCCACCAGGGTCTCTTCCTTCTGCAACACCAGCTCCTCCACCTGGGTTTCCTCTTCCTCCACAACCTTCAGCCTCCAATCAGAGGCCCAGGCGAGCAAAGAGAATGGGGGCAGCGCCGGCTCCGCTCTGTGAAGATATGCGCACGACATTGTTCCAACTTACTGCTACAGCAGAGATCGCAGCCATCCCCTCCCCCACCATCGGGGGGGAGGGGGGGAGCTGGCGATGTCACAGTGGATGAAGGGTTACCTACATGGCAAAGATATGGCCACTTCATTATTTGTCCTCACCCAGAAAGCAATTATAAAAATACATCCGTATATAACCGAATGTACAGGTGAGATTTGAACTCTCCGTGTGTTAGTTTGTGGGCGGCAGGGCTGGAACTCACAGCCAAAGAGGGACCTGGGTTTGATGCCCATACTTGGGCCACTTTCTCCATGTGGGAGTTGTGACTTGCCCTGGGCCCCACACCTCTCTATGGACTGCCTTGAAAATTGGTCAGCAGAATGTGGGTTACCGTCGTTCAGCAGCTCCAAAGCACTGGACACGGCCAGGAGTAGCAGTGGTGGTGGCATTGCTGGTGGTGCTGGTGGCCGCGGTCCGGAGCCAGCTGTGATCCAGCGCCTGCGCTGGCGTCATACGAGAATCCGGAACCCATCTGTTGAGAGACGCGTGGGAGACACACGCGCCACACGTAGTGAGAGAAGCGTGGTGAGAGCATTGAAGTTGCTTCCCTTCTCCTACAAGGTCAGGAATGCACGGCAGCAGCGGAAGCAGCAGGAACAGTGGCAATCCTCTGATGCCCAGTAGACTAAAAATGCCCCGAGCATCGCATTGGCCAGCAGCATCTTGCACGGACCTCCCCATCCTCCACAGAGGGCGATCTTGACACCGGTGGTACTGCACATCGGCAGTCCCACTCAGCTCCACATTTTCCTGGCGATCGGTGGAGAGTGATCGCCGATCAATTGGAGGGGGTGGGATCCTCATTGGGAGGGGGTGGTGGGTGTGTCTTACCGCAGACAGAAGCTGACGAATTCCACAAACGCCGGGTCGTGGCTTTTGAGCACACTTTCAAGTGGGAAGCTCCCCGGTACCCTTTTCTTGCCTGGGCACAACATCTTCCCTTGACGGTCTGCGGGAGCCATGCACAGCGGGACAGATGCAGTCACCAACCACCACGTCACCTACTTACCCACTTACCGACCCATCCATCAACCTACTCACCCACCCACCCACTCTTCCACCTACACAATCACTCACTCACCTACCCAATCACCGAACCACCTCCCACTCACCCGCCCACCCGCTTACCCACTGACCAATTCGCCCACTTACCCTACAACCTACTTGCCCACACACCGACTTACCCACCCACTCACCCAAGGAATTTAAAATAAAAAGAGGCCATTCCCCCCCCCCTCCCACCAAAAAAATAACAACAGCCGCAGGCCTCTTCTTAAAACTGAATCCGGTCCGTCACTCGCACCACCCTTTAACTCACCAAAAAACTGCCTTCTGTCGGGAGCTGAATTCACCATGTATCGTGGAGGCATTCCCAGAATCTGCACATGGTTGAGACAAAGACAAAGGTCACCCGTGTATCCTCGGCTGACTGTAGGGGCAAGTGCTGTTAGTATAGCGTAACAACAGCAGCAGCGCTTGTTGAGGGCAAGCATTATGGCACACAGAGACAGGGGGTGGTGGGCCACATTGACCCAGGTATTTTACACACTGCACTAGGTACTCATTTAAGGCTGAGTCTAACTAAGGGAGGCCCAGGACCGGTTCAGATAATCATCACTAGTGTGGGCCATGAGCGCAGCATGCTAACCGCTACACTACTGCTCCCCTCACACGTACAAGATGGACACGTGTACACTCATACACAACATACGACGGCCGCTATTCGCCAGATCACTAAGTGGCCACCTCCCCTCCTGCCACCCCCAAAACCCACGACTCCAAGGAAAGAGAGGGGCATCACGAGCGGATGGACGCCCAGTGGGAAATACCTCAATGCAGCGCGGGAGGTAATCTTTGTCACTGTCGGACTGAAATAATTGTCTGCCCGTCGCCAACTCCGCCACCGTGCAACCCAGGGCCCACATGTCTACGCCACAGGTCAAGCTGTAGCCCAAGTGCAGCTCCGGAGCCGAGTATTCCAGAGTCCCACCAACATTCATAGCTGCACACCAATCACAAGAACAACACATATATGTGTTTGTGTACTCACTGTTTCTTAAACAGCATCTTCATCACACACATGAACAGTCACATGTACAGAGATGCAGATACTCACACATATCCACAATCAGACAAACACCCACACGCAGACGCTCACACACCCAGGAGAGGTCACTCACGTTGACTTTCCACAAAAAAGCTCGTGCCAAAGTCCGTGACCCTCACAGTGCCGGTCACGGTGTCCTTGATGAGAACATTTTCCTGCAGGAGAAGGGGCAGAATGAATTCAAATGCAGAGGTTATGCCGATAACATTCAGCCAGCAGTGGAACGATCACGTACCACCACCTACGCTAAACAGGGGAACTAGACGAGGCGTAGTGCCGTCAACGAGCGTCAGTCAAGTGCAACATTTGATGTTTGTTGACAGCTATTACTGGGGGTTGCCCCTTTCAATTGCATCTAGAAAAGAGATTTGATTTGAGGCTCATGTTCAAAGCACTCTAAGGGACCATCGAAGTAAAGGAGGGCAGCTCTATTGACAACTGATCATGGTTCCTCTGACAGGAGAGTGCATTGAGCTCACAGCTGCAAGAGTGCCCTTTAACGGGTTACGGACCAAAAGCTACACATGAGAGCTCGCGTATTCCATGACACTATCCACCGCGCGTTTGTCTTCGGAAGTTTTCCATTCGCAGTGTGGAAGCCGACAACGGGCAGCTGTCAGGTCAAAATACACGTTTGGCACACTTAGGAAATAGTCTTTATTTGCTCCAGTTTCTGTCTCCGAAGGACTGGGGCAACGCTGTGATCAACGTTGCCGGTTTTGTCTATGGTGAGTCCCCAATACCGACACGACTCTACACTACAGTTTAATTCATACCGCATTATCTTCACCAGGGGTACAATGACCCTGCCTCCTTCCAGTTAGATGGAAACAGCGAACGCATAGATCTTGTGACTAATGTGGCCGGTTTTCTCCGTGGAACGATTCCCTACTAACAATACGCCTCTGCAACAAAATCATACTGAATGCTGTGTCCACTCACTGGCTTGATGTCCGCGTGAACTATGTTCCTGGAAGAGATGTGGGACAGGAACATGAGGATTCCCCTGGTATAACTTTTCACCATTTCCATGTCCAACCGGAACCCCGATTCTCTCATCACATCATAAAGGCTCTCCCTGTGAGAAAGACAAAAGCAGAAACAACACCAACACAGTGTCAGTGTCATCTCCTTAAATGCTGTGCTGATTCTGCTAACAACAATCTTAATATTGTTCGTGCATGTTCACGACCAATATTCAGAGTCATAGTTCAGTGTAGGTTCAGGTCGTTGGTTTGTCGATGAACCAAATTAGTTGGCTCATTTGCCCACTTGACAACTTGATTTCATTGGCATTTTTGCCAGGTGGTAGAGGGTTATCCATGGGGAGAAGATAACAACTCCGCCTGGTAAGGTCGTGGGGTTTGATCCCGAACCTGACGCATGTACATTTGGAGTTTGCATGTTCTCCCTGTGATCATGTGGATTATTCTGTAGGTCCTCTGGTTTTCCCCTCCACATTTCGAATCGACATGCATTCATAGTATTTGGCTGCTATACATTTCCACGTGATAAGTTACTTTGTTAAGCTATCATTTGTGGGCAGGTCGCTTACAAAAAAATAACTAATAGGTCAGTGGACTTTCCCACGAAAACAAAAAAGTTTGTTTAGTTAATCAGTTAACCACGCTATTAGCGGAGGGAGGGGGAGATGGAACACGCGGTACATACTTCAACAGCTCCAGGACAAGGCAGTGGTGTCCCCTGAAATCAAAGCTGTTTAGGACTTTGATGACGTTGTAATCTTCATTGCTGTCCTCACTCTGAAGTTCCAGAGCTATCTGGAGCTCCATCCTCTGCAATGTTTCTTCCTTGGAGCTGCGCAGAGGAAGTCCACAAATTAATAACTTACACTTGCTTAAGGGACACCCAGAGGCAAATGCTATTCAGAATTCATAATTAAATATACTTTCACCAGGTCTAACGGCATTGTGAGCTAGAGTAGCGTTCTCGACTCTCATTGGTACCATACGGGGCGCAGGAGCTGGCGTAGGGTACCCAATAGGATTTGAAGGTGAAGAGCCATTCAAATCGGATTGGTCATTCGGGAAAACTAAATGCAAACGCCCGTTAAAACAACGCGTTTTCGTTATAACGTGGTTCTTCAACACTTTTTACACAATGCAGAATGTGTCCGTTGTAACAAGAAACGCGACCATTACAACATGGAACACGCACATTCTAACAAGATACGCACCCATTATAACACGGAATAAGCCCATCATAACGTGGTTTGTGAGTAGTCGACAACAAAATACTTTTTTGAGCTGCACTGTTGAGCGGTATGATACAGTACTCGGAATGATAAAAGTAACGTGACAGCATAGCCTCATTATGAGACCTCCTTTGCCAGTAACAAGATATAGTAATAGGTTTTACCCTTTTAACTGGCACAAAAACTGACACCTTTATTCAAGGCATCATGTTTGCAATAACCACAACACAAGCAGTCAAAATGCAAACAAAAGAGACAACTCTGATAATAATAATATGCACTGTCCTTGAATTTGATTGGTCCACACCCGAGACGGCTTTTCTTAGAGCCTAGTCTCCACTCTTCTGGTCCAACACCAGTGGAGACTAAGCTCTAAGAAAAGCCGTCTCGGGTGTGTTGAGCTCTGTCGTCCCGACAGGTCTGTAACTTTCACCTGAAGACGGCCGCTTGCGTTGTGGCCGAAACGTCGTGAGAAAATTTACTGTATTATTTTATTATTTTATTCTCATTCTACGTGACATTACCGAAAGAACCAAAGAAGGTGTCAGTTTTTGTGCCAGTTAAAAGGGTAAAACCTATTACTATAGCATAGCCTCAGTTATTGGTCTCATCATCTCACAGTGTATGCATACATTGCATCTCGGCAAACTTTATTGTTACATTATTTATGGAGAGATTATTTTCGCTCAATGCTTTTTCGCTTAACGCGGAACTTTTCATGAATGTATCTACAGCATTAAATGATGACTTACTGTAATGTGGAGGTAATCTTGTAGCAATGGGATGTTTTGGCCGATACCAGTTCACACTGTGTGTGTATGTATTTTAAGCTTTAGAGACGAAAAACCAGAGTACCTAGAAGGAACCGATGCAGAACAGGGGTAGAAGGTACACACTCCACACACGATGGTGCCCGAGTCAGGAGCCGAACCAAGGCCCCCCTTCTCGCTGTGAAGCATGAGTGTCACCACCGCATTGCACGACAATGGACTTAACAACGTCGGCCTCGTGATGGCACGTCTCTGAAGTCTTACCTCGACGGTGACACCAGGATCTTTACAGCTACCAGGGTGTTCCTCTTGTGGTCAAGGCACTGGATCACCTGGCCTTGACCTCCTTCCCCAATCATCTTGAGCACCTCATAGCGGTAGTGGAGGTGATCATGTCGGAACTGAACAAAAGGTATAATCATTTAAACTGACTATTGTTAAAATCACAACGTTTAAGAAGTGCTAATGTAATTTTAACAAAAACATTTGCTTGGAATTATGAAGTTATTTTTAACCATAATTTGGAATGCTCAGATGTCTGCTGGCTGAGTCACCCTTAAAAAGAGCTTCTGAGCTCAATGGGCTTTACTCGGGAAATAAACTTCTGATTCAGATGTGTGCGGGTGAGTGCATTGGTGAGTGGGCGAGTGGGTCGGTGAGTGATTGAGTGGGTGAATGAGTGAGTGAGTCAGCAAGTGAGTGCGTCTGGGGGTGGGTGAGTAAGTGTGTGAGTGGGTGTAATTGTCGAATGCTTTGATACTGTCTGTTGGCGAAGATTCCCTTGAAAAATTGCTTCTTATCTAAAAGGGCTTTACTCGGGATTAAACATTCTGATTTTGAAGCGCGTTGGTGTGTGCCCTGGTTGGTAATTCAGGTGCAATAATAAGAAGCCACAAACCCCGCTACCTCTG
Source organism: Petromyzon marinus (assembly GCF_048934315.1). NCBI lineage: Eukaryota > Metazoa > Chordata > Hyperoartia > Petromyzontiformes > Petromyzontidae > Petromyzon > Petromyzon marinus. The sequence goes on along the minus strand of NW_027423057.1, from coordinate 5,114,802 downwards.
GGCCCTGTGACCGCCCCCAAGGCTGTAGTTTTGTGGTGAGCCTCACCAGAATGTAATTACGTTCGTCGTCATCATATCCATGCCTGTTGCATCCCTTGGGTTTGTTGTCGAGGGCAAAGTACCACACTTCTTGCATGGCTGCGAGCTCCAGCTTTTCGCGGTCGGTCAAGTGAGGGCCAAAGTGAGCCAGGATTTCTGTAGGCACGAGGAGAATAACAACAACAGGTGTGTGAACCTAAATTTTGAGCAATTTATAGGGTAAATATTTCAGGATTGGGATGTTTTTGCCAATCCCAGCTATGTATGTTGAAATTATTTTGCACCGCATGTAGCCAATGGTGCTAATCAACAGTGTGGGGGAAGGTTAATAAACTAACCATGCAAATAGGTTCCACACATCTGTTAGAACCTTTAACAGACTGCGAGACAAGAAGGCTCACATGATCGAGTCACTCACCTTTCTGAAGAGATGCCGCGACAACAAGATAATACCGACCACATTTAAACTCACATCTGCTTCTGTCACTTAACCCAACTCTAAACGGATCTTATTCAGAGCTAGCCTTTCTCTAATCTCAGAGAGGATAAGAATACTCCGGCTTGAACTTGATAATTTAGACAAATGTCTCCTACAATCACACTTAACATTAACAGGTAAAAAGTCATAATCTTAGTTTTTTCGGTAAAGTCACGTTGAAGGGAAACAACAAAATAATAAAATATATATAAACCAATAAAAAAATACTCACGACGTTTCGACCATAACTCAAACGGTCGTCTTCAGGTGTGTTGGTTTGCATACATTTATTTGTAAACGGCGCATTTATTTATTTATTAAAAAACGTTAGCGCCATGCGCAACGATTTGGCAGTTTATTTAGGACTAGTCCATCTATATTCTGAAAAGAGGAGGGGGGAGACGAATTTTTTTTATTTTTTTATTTTTTATAATGTATGCTGTCTGAAAGCCACTGTAAGCGTGAACAATCAATTAAGACCTGAAATGGTTTATCAAATCTTTCCAATGATTGCTAAGATAGAATCCATCTTCTCGGTTGAAATTGTCTCTGTGCTTGTATATGTGGATAGCCTCATGAACGAATCTCTCATGGAAGCCAGATGGCTTACAAAGAACCTCTGTCTTGGAAAAGTCAATGTCATGTGAGCCTACTGAATTATAACAATGATCTGTCACGGCCGAGGTGTTGGTCCAACACACCTGAAGACGACCGTTTGAGTTATGGTCGAAACGTCGTGAGAATTTTTTATTGGTTTATATATATTTTATTATTTTGTTGTTTCCCTTCAACGTGACTTTACCGAAAAAACTAAGAATATGAATTACTGCAGTCATGAAAGCTTTAAATCAAAAGATAAAATGTCCGCATCTGATTGGAACCTTGTAGATAACATGACTGCTTCTTCTGCCACAACAATGTCTTCCAAATGCAAGGTTAACCTTATTGCTAAATTCAATAACTTGTCAAAAAAGAAACCAGATCCACACATAAAAAAGACTGCTATTAATCAGAGTAACAGCACAATCTCCGATAGCCTAAAATCGGTACTAGCTAGAGGGCTGAATTTTGCTGTCACCCTCAAACACATCCCAGTGGATGATATAAAAACCCAGGTAGATGTAGCCCTCAAAGGCTTGGGACACATCCCGACAGACGTGGCAAGATTTAAAATTGCCACCATCTTTAAAAATGCTAAGAATCCTATTAATAACATCAGCAAGGACGAGCGCTCTGAATTCACCAAATTAAAAAATAGAGAGGACAAAGTCATCCTCTCAGCCGACAAGGGCAATGCTACTGTCATCATGGATAAAACCACATTCAGCAACATAATCCAGGACCTTCTTAATGATAGCAATTACACCAAAATCAACAAAGATCCGACCAACTGCCTGGCTATAAAAACAAACAATATCATTACCAATTCGACTTCTCTAATCGAACCATTCAAGCAGTTCTCCCTAAAACCTTCTGCTAATAAACCACCCAGATTATATGGTCTTCCAAAAATCCATAAAGAAGATACTCCACTTCGACCCATCGTTTCCACTATCAACTCACCTCCCTACAAACTGGCCCAATTTCTGTCTGAGACCTTGCTTCCATTCACGGGCAAGACTACCTCAGCAGTATGAAACTCAGCTCACTTTATCTCTCTAATCAAAGGCATTTCACTGTCCCCAGATGATTTGCTCGTCAGCTTTGATGTAGTCTCTCTGTTCACCAAGGTTCCTGTACCTGACACCTTAGCAATAATTGAAGACTTGGTCCAACATGGACCAACTTTGGTCAGGAACTGCCTTACTAACATTTACTCTTTGTTTTTTTCGGTAAAGTCACATATGGATAAAATAAAATAAATGACGACGTTTCGATCGCAACACAAGCGGTCGTCCTCAGGCGGAAAAAAAATCATGCAGCAGTAGAAACGCTGAACCGGCACTTACTTCACCAGGAATGGTACTTTCTACAAACAAAATCAAGGTACCCACATGGGTCCCCCCTTATCACCAGTGATAGCGAATGTTTTCATGGAGAAATTTGAAACTGATGTCATCCAGACATGCACCCAACGTCCTTCCTTGTGGAAGAGATACATAGATCACACTTTCGTCATTTGGCCACATGGCCTGCCAACATTGAATCAATTTCTCAACAACATAAATTCCATACACCCATCCATCAAATTCACCATGGAAGTGGAAAAGGATGGTAAGCTACTAATTCCTGGATGTTTTGTTTGAGAAGAGACCTATCTAAAACCTAATTCCCACCACCATCCGGCGCAGAAGAATTCCCTCATCAAACCACTACACCATAGGGCCACTGCATTTGCAACCAACACCACCAAGCCAGTGAACTGGAACACGTACACCAGACTCTTAAGATGAATGGGTACTGGGACAGCATTATTCGCAAAGCTGTTTCTCCAACCATGTAGAAACAATCCACTGAGACGCCTATCAAAACCATCACTTTACCATACATAGCAGGTGTTACCAAAAATATTTCCAAAATCTTAAACAAACACAAGATCCAAGTCCGATTCAATACAGTACACAAAATCCGTGATCTAATCCCATCCTGACATGCAATATCCTGGAGTCGACAAACTGAGTTTTACCTGCGGTAGCAGTTACATTGGGAAAACGAATTGACATGTCGCGGACCGTGTTAGCGAACACAAGGCAGATCTGAAACATCGCAGAACCAATACCTCTGCCGTGTCTGACCATTGTTATAACGCTGTGGGCTCGCGTGATATTGTTTTTTTCCGAGACCAAGGTACTCTGCAAACCTTCAGGTAACTATCAAAGGTTTTTTCATGAAGCCATACAGATATACAAACATAGACATAACTTCAACCGAGAAGATGGATACAAATTGAGCAATCATTCGATGGATGTTATTAACTAGGTAAAGCCTTAACTGGTTGTGGTTGTTTCCATCACACGCGCCAGGTACTAGTAGATTTTTCAGATTTACTTTCCCACCATGTCCCATACTCAGCTTACCACTTCTACCTCCGCCTACGTCCCCCCCCAGCCTCACTTCTTCTCCCCCTAGCGCTCACGCAGCTCCCCTCTCTCTCCCCCCCTTGCTCCTCCCCCCTTTCTTACCGATAACCTCTTGCCACAGCAGCTCTCTCACCTACTTCAGCATTTTATTATTGCTGTGGTTGTTCCACCTGATGAAGATTGATTGTGTTGCGATAGAAACGTCGTGATTTGTTTTATTTTATTTCTACCTACGTGACATTGCCAATAGAGCGAATGAGTATAGATATTAGTTGTCAAACTAGATGATTTAAACGCGCATAGCTTCAGTGGTTTCCTAATATTGGAAGAGCATTCAAGATGGCCGCAGAAGCAATTCTGAAAGCGTTTGATGTTGTTTCAGTACTGAGGCCAGAGCAGAGATAATTATCCCCATGCAACATGGCCACCATGAAGTCCCCCATGTAACATGGCAACCATGATGCAGTCTCTAATGCAACATAATTACCATATTCTTGGTTCTTTCGGTAAAGTCACGTAGAAGGGAAACAATAAAATAATAAAATAATACAATTCTCACGACGTTTCGACTGCAACACAAGCAATCATCATCAGGTGTGAAAACCACAGCAAGAAAATTTAAATTTTTCTTGCTGTGGTTCTTGCCGTGGTTTTCACACCTGATGATGATTACTTGTGTTGCAGTCGAAACGTCGTGAGAATTTTATTGTTTTATATTTTAATAATTTTATTGCTGCCCTTCTACGTGAGTTTACCGAAAGAACCAAGAATATGAATCCCTGCAGCCACGAAAGCTTTAAATCAAAACATGATTACCATTAAGTCCCCCATGTAGCATTGCTATCTTGACATCACCCATACAATCACCATAAAATCTCTCATACACCAAAGGCACTGTGACGTCCCCCATGCAACATGGCCATCGTGATGTCCCACTATTTACCGTGGCCACTGTGACGTCCCTCATTACTGTTCTTACCTTTCGGCGATTTGCTACAGATGGAGCCGGTGCCCTCTGAGGACAGCGCACTCCACGTGGTGCAAGACGTGTCGTTACTCCGAGCCTCTCCAGCTCGGCTCATCTACACACACACAAAGACAAAGGTCCACCACATAGGCTTGAGTAAAATGGTGGAGCAAGTGCAGAAGGCGAGCACTGAGCCAGCATCTTTGAGATCCTGGGCTCCACATTCAGGAGGGTCCTGCCGAGATGTTGTCGTTTCTCAGCATTGGGATATTTGGCCAATATCAGATGCCATGCTTGGATTCACAATGAAAGATGCGTGGATTTTGAGGTCACACGCAGGGATTGTTCAAATTGTTAAAGAGTGATTGGGGATCGGGCATGACGAGCCATGGCAAGGAGGGACAACAATGGCTGATAGTGTAGAATAATAACGGAGCGGCAGCCAAGGAAGGAAACACATCGGAGAGGAGAGCCACCAGAGAGATGGTGCGACAAAATCGGCGCTTGGCGGATTATTCCATCACAGCATTTGAGGGGTAGCAAGGTCTCAGGGAGGAAGGCATTCTCATTCATCAGTGGATAGATAATAGTGCTGTAAATGCTCACACGTAGACAGGCAGGCACACCAACAGGATCTCGGAGACACACTCTGATAGACATACACATACTCAGGCGGACAAGGAGAAGCACATCCAGGTATACAGGTAGGTGACAGGTAGGCACAAGTCGAGGGGAAAACACACGTCCACCCATATTTTACCACACGAGTTGAAGAGCCACACGTACCTCCATGGCAGCAACTTGCAGAGTAGGGTGCTCAGAGCTCACTGCGTTTCTCGCACGGTCCGGGTCTCTGCGTGGAGAGCGGGAGACGCAGGCGAGGGTCACACAAAACCGATGGTGTGCGACAATACTCATGTCTAAACACGCGTCATGTCACAATGCGGACTCTCATCATCAACACGGACTCACATCATCATCACAGACTCACAACCTCACCACTCACCCACAACACGAAACACAACAAAAACAACAAAGACCGCCATTTGCCACTAAGTAGCGGCAAATGCCAGGCCAGGTGCACTTTGAGACCACGTGAAATGCTGAAGGCTCACTGACAGGTCACAGGTCAGACCCAGGTGCCAAGAGTTGACTGACTGAGATGACTGTGCCAACGTGCTACATTTCAGCCGCCCAGGTCAAAGGTCGTTGTTGTGACCATCGCTCCTTTGTTCGGACACCAGCAACACCGCGACAAACACCACCACTAGTACCACCACTAACACCACTGCTAACACCACCACCACTAACAAAGACAGATCCCCCGTATAGCCTGAATATACTGTAGGGGCAATTTCTGCTAGCGAGCACCTATAAAGGTCGGCATGGCACACGAGGGGGTGGGTGGCTAACACCACGCCTGGCCACCTTTGTCTCCCTAGCGGCGATGTTTACACATCGTACCAGGTATTCATTTGAGGCTGAGTCTACCTAGGGGAGGCCCAGGACCGGTTCAGATAATCGTTACTGGTGTTGGTCGTGAGTGGAAATCGAACCCGGGTCGCCAGGTTTGTAGCGCAGCACGTTAACCGCTACACTACCGCTCCCCTCAACTAACACCACAACTAACACCAGCACTAACACCACTCCTAACACCACCACTAACACTACGAACCCTAAAAACACCACCACCAACATCAACTCCACCACCACCAACACCACCACCACTAACACCACCACCACTAACACTACCACCAATAATACCACCAATAATACCATCATCACTAACACGACCACCACTAATACCACCAACACCACCATCACTAACACCAGCAACAATACCTCGAACAACCACCACCACTAACACCACCATCACTAACACCAACACCACCATTATTAACACCACAAACACCACCACTAACACCACCATCACTAACACCACCACCACTAATACCACCAACATTAACACCACCACTCCTCCTCCTGCTAATACAGGACACCAAAGACAACGATCCTCATAGAGCCTTAACAGGCTGTAGGGGCAAGTGCTGTTAGCCAGCAGTACGTATGAAGGCCGGCACGGTACACGAAGGGGTGGGTGGTTAGCACCACGCCCGACCGCCTTTGTCTCCCCAGTGGCGATGTTTACACACGTACACAGACTCACACAGAGAGACTCACACACAGACTCACTTAGAGAGACTCACACACAGACTCACATAGAAAGACTCACACCACCACCGCCACCACTCACCCACAGCTCGATTCCACGCCTAACGGCCAAACTGCCAGGGGAAGCACGTGGCGCGAGACGCGGCGTGGTGTAATAGCCATTAGCTCCTCCCCCTCACCTAAGCTCCTCCCCCATGCTCCCCCTTTCCCCCCCCTGCCCCTCCCCCTTCACAACCCCCCATGCCCCCCACACGACCCCCCCACGACCACCCCCCTTGCCCCCCCTGGCAACCCCCACCTATGCCCCCCTCGTGAACCCCCCTATCCGCTCGTCCAGACGGGGAGAATTCAATCACATTCATTCGATGCGACGTTTATTATGGGATTTAATAAGCGACAACATTTTGACCCCAAACCGAGAGGATTCTGGGATGTTTGTGGTTTTTTGGTAATAACTCTGGAAGGAAACGTCGCAGACCCATCATGGTGGTACTCGTACTGCTCGGCTCGTCGAGCTGAATCCAAATATATGAGTGGTTCAGATATGGGATATGAAATTGACGAGCGACCAATAAAACAACATGTATTATGGGGTTGAATGCTTTTTGCTATTCACAAAATAAAACAAAAGCAGTCATGCAAATATCTGAATTTTCACAGCACAGCAAAATTAGTTGCACCATTCAATTCCGCTCGTCCAGACGGGGAGAATTCAATCACATTCATTCGATGCGACGTTTCTTATGGGATTTAATGAGCGACAACATTTTGACCCCAAACCGAGAGGATTCTGGGATGTTTGTGGTTTTTTGGTAATAACTCTGGAAGGAAACGTCGCAGACCCATCAAGGTGGTACTCGTACTGCTCGCCTCGTCGAGCGGAATCCAAATATATGAGTGTTTAAGCTATGGGATATGAAATGGACGAGCGACCAATAAAACAGCATGTATTATGGGGTTGAATGCTTTTTGCTATTCACAAAACAAAACAAAAGCAGTCATGCAAATATTTGAATTTTCACAGCACAGCAAAATCAGTTGCACCATTCAATTCCGCTCGTCCAGACGGGTAGAATTCAATCACATTTATTCAATGCGACGTTTCTTATGGGATTTAATAAGCGACAACATTTTGACCCCAAACCGAGAGGATTCTGGGATGTTTGTGGTTTTTTGGTAATAACTCTGGAAGGAAACGTCGCAGACCCATCAAGGTGGAACTCGAACTGCTCGCCTCATCAAGAGGAATCCAAATGTATGAGTTGTTAAGCTATGGGATATGAAATGGACGAGCGACCAATAAAACAACATGTATTATGGGGTTGAATGCTTTTTGCTATTCACAAAATAAAACAAAAGCAGTCATGCAAATATCTGAATTTTCACAGCACAGCAAAATCAGTTGCACCATTCAATTCCGCTCGTCCAGACGGGGAGAATTCAATCACATTCATTCGATGCGACGTTTCTTATGGGATTTAATGAGCGACAACATTTTGACCCCAAACCGAGAGGATTCTGGGATTTTTGTGGTTTTTGGTAATAACTCTGGAAGGAAACGTCGCAGACCCATCAAGGTGGTACTCGTACTGCTCGCCTCGTCGAGAGGAATCCAAATATATGAATGGTTAAGCTATGTGATATGAAATGGACGAGCGACCAATAAAACAACATGTATTATGGGGTTGAATGCTTTTTGCTATTCACAAAAAAAAACAAAAGCAGTCATGCAAATATCTGAATTTTCACAGCACAGCAAAATCAGTTGCACCATTCAATTCCGCTCTTCCAGACGGGGAGAATTCAATCACATTCATTCGATGCGACGTTTCTTATGGGATTTAATGAGCGACAACATTTTGACCCCAAACCGAGAGGATTCTGGGATGTTTGTGTTTTTTTGGTAATAACTCTGGAAGGAAACGTCGCAGAACCATCAAGGTGGTACTCCTACTGCTCACCTCGTCGAGCGGAATCCAAATATATGAGTGTTTCAGCTATGGGATATGAAATGGACGAGCGACCAATAAAACAACATGTATTATGGGGTTGAATGCTTTTTGCTATTCACAAAATAAAACAAAAGCAGTCATGCAAATATCTGAATTTTTACAGCACAGCAAAATCAGTTGCACCATTCAATTCCGCTCGTCCAGACGGGTAGAATTCAATCACATTTATTCGATGCGACGTTTCTTATGGGATTTAATGAGCGACAACATTTTGACCCCAAACCGAGAGGATTCTGGGATGTTTGTGGTTTTTTGGTAATAACTCTGGAAGGAAACGTCGCAGACCCATCAAGGTGGAACTCGAACTGCTCGCCTCATCAAGAGGAATCCAAATGTATGAGTTGTTAAGCTATGGGATATGAAATGGACGAGCGACCAATAAAACAGCATGTATTATGGGGTTGAATGCTTTTTGCTATTCACAAAAAAAACCAAAAGCAGTCATGCAAATATCTGAATTTTCACAGCACAGCAAAATCAGTTGCACCATTCAATTCCGCTCTTCCAGACGGGGAGAATTCAATCACATTCATTCGATGCGACGTTTCTTATGGGATTTAATGAGCGACAACATTTTGACCCCAAACCGAGAGGATTCTGGGATGTTTGTGTTTTTTTGGTAATAACTCTGGAAGGAAACGTCGCAGAACCATCAAGGTGGTACTCCTACTGCTCGCCTCATCGAGAGGAATCCAAATGTATGAGTTGTTAAGCTATGGGATATGAAATGGACGAGCGACTAATAAAACAACATGTATTATGGGGTTGAATGCTTTTTGTTATTCACAAAATAAAACAAAAGCAGTCATGCAAATATCTGAATTTTCACAGCACAGCAAAATCAGTTGCACCATTCAATTCCGCTCGTCCAGGCGGGGAGAATTCAATCACATTCATTCGATGCGACGTTTCTTATGGAATTTAATGAGCGACAACATTTTGACCCCAAACCGAGAGGATTCTGGAATTTTTGTGGTTTTTGGTAATAACTCTGGAAGGAAACGTCGCAGAAATATCAAGGTGGTACTCCTACTGCTCGCCTCATCGAGAGGAATCCAAATATATGAGTTGTTAAGCTATGGGATATGAAATGGACGAGCGACCAATAAAACAACATGTATTATGGGGTTGAATGCTTTTTGCTATTCACAAAATAAAACAAAAGCAGTCATGCAAATATCTGAATTTTTACAGCACAGCAAAATCAGTTGCACCATTCAATTCCGCTCGTCCAGACGGGTAGAATTCAATCACATTTATTCGATGCGACGTTTCTTATGGGATTTAATAAGCGACAACATTTTGACCCCAAACCGAGAGGATTCTGGGATGTTTGTGGTTTTTTGGTAATAACTCTGGAAGGAAACGTCGCAGACTCATCAAGGTGGAACTCGAACTGCTCGCCTCATCAAGAGGAATCCAAATGTATGACTTGTTAAGCTATGGGATATGAAATGGACGAGCGACCAATAAAACAGCATGTATTATGGGGTTGAATGCTTTTTGCTATTCACAAAATAAAACAAAAGCAGTCATGCAAATATCTGAATTTTCACAGCACAGCAAAATCAGTTGCACCATTCAATTCCGCTCGTCCAGACGGGGAGAATTCAATCACATTCATTCGATGCGACGTTTCTTATGGGATTTAATGAGCGACAACATTTTGACCCCAAACCGAGAGGATTCTGGGATTTTTGTGGTTTTTGGTAATAACTCTGGAAGGAAACGTCGCAGACCCATCAAGGTGGTACTCGTACTGCTCGCCTCGTCGAGAGGAATCCAAATATATGAATGGTTAAGCTATGTGGTATGAAATGGACGAGCGACCAATAAAACAACATGTATTATGGGGTTGAATGCTTTTTGCTATTCACAAAAAAAAACAAAAGCAGTCATGCAAATATCTGAATTTTCACAGCACAGCAAAATCAGTTGCACCATTCAATTCCGCTCTTCCAGACGGGGAGAATTCAATCACATTCATTCGATGCGACGTTTCTTATGGGATTTAATGAGCGACACCATTTTGACCCCAAACCGAGAGGATTCTGGGATGTTTGTGTTTTTTTGGTAATAACTCTGGAAGGAAACGTCGCAGAACCATCAAGGTGGTACTCCTACTGCTCGCCTCATCGAGAGGAATCCAAATATATGAGTTGTTAAGCTATGGGATATGAAATGGACGAGCGACTAATAAAACAACATGTATTATGGGGTTGAATGCTTTTTGTTATTCACAAAATAAAACAAAAGCAGTCATGCAAATATCTGAATTTTCACAGCACAGCAAAATCAGTTGCACCATTCAATTCCGCTCGTCCAGGCGGGGAGAATTCAATCACATTCATTCGATGCGACGTTTCTTATGGGATTTAATGAGCGACAACATTTTGACCCCAAACCGAGAGGATTCTGGAATTTTTGTGGTTTTTGGTAATAACTCTGGAAGGAAACGTCGCAGAAATATCAAGGTGGTACTCCTACTGCTCGCCTCATCGAGAGGAATCCAAATATATGAGTTGTTAAGCTATGGGATATGAAATGGACGAGCGACCAATAAAACAACATGTATTATGGGGTTGAATGCTTTTTGCTATTCACAAAATAAAACAAAAGCAGTCATGCAAATATCTGAATTTTCACAGCACAGCAAAATCAGTTGCACCATTCAATTCCGCTCGTCCAGACGGGGAGAATTCAATCACATTCATTCGATGCGACGTTTCTTATGGGATTTAATGAGCGACAACATTTTGACCCCAAACCGAGATGATTCTGGGATGTTTGTGTTTTTTTGGTAATAACTCTGGAAGGAAACGTCGCAGACCCATCAAGGTGGTACTCCTACTGCTCGCCTCATCGAGAGGAATCCAAATATATGAGTTGTTAAGCTATGGGATATGAAATGGACGAGCGACCAATAAAACAACATGTATTATGTGGTTGAATGCTTTTTGCTATTCACAAAATAAAACAAAAGCAGTCATGCAAATATCTGAATTTTCACAGCACAGCAAAATCAGTTGCACCATTCAATTCCGCTCGTCCAGACGGGGAGAATTCAATCACATTCATTCGATGCGACGTTTCTTATGGGATTTAATGAGCGACAACATTTTGACCCCAAACCGAGAGGATTCTGGGATGTTTGTGTTTTTTTGGTAATAACTCTGGAAGGAAACGTCGCAGACCCATCAAGGTGGTACTCGTACTGCTCGCCTCGTCGAGAGGAATCCAAATATATGAATGGTTAAGCTATGGGATTTGAAATGGACTAGCGACCAATAAAACAGCATGTATTATGGGGTTGAATGCTTTTTGTTATTCACAAAATAAAACAAATGCAGTCATGCAAATATTTGAATTTTCACAGCACAGCAAAATCAGTTGCACCATTCAATTCCGCTCGTCCAGACTGGGAGAATTCAATCACATTTATTCGATGCGACGTTTCTTATGGGATTTAATAAGCGACAACATTTTGACCCCAAACCGAGAGGATTCTGGGATGTTTGTGTTTTTTTGGTAATAACTCTGGAAGGAAACGTCGCAGAACCATCAAGGTGGTACTCGTACTGCTCGCCTCGTCGAGAGGAATCCAAATATATGAATGGTTAAGCTATGTGATATGAAATGGACGAGCGACCAATAAAACAGCATGTATTATGGGGTTGAATGCTTGTTGCTATTCACAAAATAAAACAAAAGCAGTCATGCAAATATCTGAATTTTCACAGCACAGCAAAATCAGTTGCACCATTCAATTCCGCTCGTCCAGACGGGTAGAATTCAATCACATTTATTCGATGCGACGTTTCTTATGGGATTTAATGAGCGACAACATTTTGACCCCAAACCGAGAAGATTCTGGGATTTTTGTGGTTTTTGGTAATAACTCTGGAAGGAAACGTCGCAGACCCATCAAGGTGGTACTCGTACTGCTCGCCTCGTCGAGAGGAATCCAAATATATGAATGGTTAAGCTATGTGATATGAAATGGACGAGCGACCAATAAAACAACATGTATTATGTGGTTGAATGCTTTTTGCTATTCACAAAATAAAACAAAAGCAGTCATGCAAATATCTGAATTTTCACAGCACAGCAAAATCAGTTGCACCATTCAATTCCGCTCGTCCAGACGGGGAGAATTCAATCACATTCATTCGATGCGACGTTTCTTATGGGATTTAATGAGCGACAACATTTTGACCCCAAACCGAGAGGATTCTGGGATGTTTGTGTTTTTTTGGTAATAACTCTGGAAGGAAACGTCGCAGACCCATCAAGGTGGTACTCGTACTGCTCGCCTCGTCGAGAGGAATCCAAATATATGAATGGTTAAGCTATGGGATTTGAAATGGACTAGCGACCAATAAAACAGCATGTATTATGGGGTTGAATGCTTTTTGTTATTCACAAAATAAAACAAATGCAGTCATGCAAATATTTGAATTTTCACAGCACAGCAAAATCAGTTGCACCATTCAATTCCGCTCGTCCAGACGGGGAGAATTCAATCACATTTATTCGATGCGACGTTTCTTATGGGATTTAATAAGCGACAACATTTTGACCCCAAACCGAGAGGATTCTGGGATGTTTGTGTTTTTTTGGTAATAACTCTGGAAGGAAACGTCGCGGAACCATCAAGGTGGTACTCGTACTGCTCGCCTCGTCGAGAGGAATCCAAATATATGAGTTGTTAAGCTATGGGATATGAAATGGACGAGCGACTAATAAAACAACATGTATTATGGGGTTGAATGCTTTTTGTTATTCACAAAATAAAACAAAAGCAGTCATGCAAATATCTGAATTTTCACAGCACAGCAAAATCAGTTGCACCATTCAATTCCGCTCGTCCAGGCGGGGAGAATTCAATCACATTCATTCGATGCGACGTTTCTTATGGGATTTAATGAGCGACAACATTTTGACCCCAAACCGAGAGGATTCTGGAATTTTTGTGGTTTTTGGTAATAACTCTGGAAGGAAACGTCGCAGAAATATCAAGGTGGTACTCCTACTGCTCGCCTCATCGAGAGGAATCCAAATATATGAGTTGTTAAGCTATGGGATATGAAATGGACGAGCGACCAATAAAACAACATGTATTATGGGGTTGAATGCTTTTTGCTATTCACAAAATAAAACAAAAGCAGTCATGCAAATATCTGAATTTTCACAGCACAGCAAAATCAGTTGCACCATTCAATTCCGCTCGTCCAGACGGGGAGAATTCAATCACATTCATTCGATGCGACGTTTCTTATGGGATTTAATGAGCGACAACATTTTGACCCCAAACCGAGATGATTCTGGGATGTTTGTGTTTTTTTGGTAATAACTCTGGAAGGAAACGTCGCAGACCCATCAAGGTGGTACTCCTACTGCTCGCCTCATCGAGAGGAATCCAAATATATGAGTTGTTAAGCTATGGGATATGAAATGGACGAGCGACCAATAAAACAACATGTATTATGTGGTTGAATGCTTTTTGCTATTCACAAAATAAAACAAAAGCAGTCATGCAAATATCTGAATTTTCACAGCACAGCAAAATCAGTTGCACCATTCAATTCCGCTCGTCCAGACGGGGAGAATTCAATCACATTCATTCGATGCGACGTTTCTTATGGGATTTAATGAGCGACAACATTTTGACCCCAAACCGAGAGGATTCTGGGATGTTTGTGTTTTTTTGGTAATAACTCTGGAAGGAAACGTCGCAGACCCATCAAGGTGGTACTCGTACTGCTCGCCTCGTCGAGAGGAATCCAAATATATGAATGGTTAAGCTATGGGATTTGAAATGGACTAGCGACCAATAAAACAGCATGTATTATGGGGTTGAATGCTTTTTGTTATTCACAAAATAAAACAAATGCAGTCATGCAAATATTTGAATTTTCACAGCACAGCAAAATCAGTTGCACCATTCAATTCCGCTCGTCCAGACTGGGAGAATTCAATCACATTTATTCGATGCGACGTTTCTTATGGGATTTAATAAGCGACAACATTTTGACCCCAAACCGAGAGGATTCTGGGATGTTTGTGTTTTTTTGGTAATAACTCTGGAAGGAAACGTCGCAGAACCATCAAGGTGGTACTCGTACTGCTCGCCTCGTCGAGAGGAATCCAAATATATGAATGGTTAAGCTATGTGATATGAAATGGACGAGCGACCAATAAAACAGCATGTATTATGGGGTTGAATGCTTGTTGCTATTCACAAAATAAAACAAAAGCAGTCATGCAAATATCTGAATTTTCACAGCACAGCAAAATCAGTTGCACCATTCAATTCCGCTCGTCCAGACGGGGAGAATTCAATCACATTTATTCGATGCGACGTTTCTTATGGGATTAAATAAGCGACAACATTTTGACCCCAAACCGAGAGGATTCTGGGATGTTTGTGGTTTTTTGGTAATAACTCTGGAAGGAAACGTCGCAGACCCATCAAGGTGGTACTCGTACTGCTCGCCTCATCGAGAGGAATCCAAATATATGAGTTGTTAAGCTATGGGATATGAAATGGACGAGCGACCAATAAAACAGCATGTATTATGGGGTTGAATGCTTTTTGCTATTCACAAAATAAAACAAAAGCAGTCATGCAAATATCTGAATTTTCACAGCACAGCAAAATCAGTTGCACCATTCAATTCCGCTCGTCCAGACGGGTAGAATTCAATCACATTTATTCGATGCGACGTTTCTTATGGGATTTAATGAGCGACAACATTTTGACCCCAAACCGAGAAGATTCTGGGATTTTTGTGGTTTTTGGTAATAACTCTGGAAGGAAACGTCGCAGACCCATCAAGGTGGTACTCGTACTGCTCGCCTCGTCGAGAGGAATCCAATTATATGAATGGTTAAGCTATGTGATATGAAATGGACGAGCGACCAATAAAACAACATGTATTATGTGGTTGAATGCTTTTTGCTATTCACAAAATAAAACAAAAGCAGTCATGCAAATATCTGAATTTTCACAGCACAGCAAAATCAGTTGCACCATTCAATTCCGCTCGTCCAGACGGGGAGAATTCAATCACATTCATTCGATGCGACGTTTCTTATGGGATTTAATGAGCGACAACAGTTTGACCCCAAACCGAGAGGATTCTGGGATGTTTGTGTTTTTTTGGTAATAACTCTGGAAGGAAACGTCGCAGACCCATCAAGATGGTACTCGTACTGCTCGCCTCGTCGAGAGGAATCCAAATATATGAATGGTTAAGCTATGTGATATGAAATGGACGAGCGACCAATAAAACAGCATGTATTATGGGGTTGAATGCTTGTTGCTATTCACAAAATAAAACAAAAGCAGTCATGCAAATATCTGAATTTTCACAGCACAGCAAAATTAGTTGCACCATTCAATTCCGCTCGTCCAGACGGGGAGAATTCAATCACATTTATTCGATGCGACGTTTCTTATGGGATTTAATAAGCGACAACATTTTGACCCCAAACCGAGAGGATTCTGGGATGTTTGTGGTTTTTTGGTAATAACTCTGGAAGGAAACGTCGCAGACCCATCAAGGTGGTACTCGTACTGCTCGCCTCATCGAGAGGAATCCAAATATATGAGTTGTTAAGCTATGGGATATGAAATGGACGAGCGACCAATAAAACAGCATGTATTATGGGGTTGAATGCTTTTTGCTATTCACAAAATAAAACAAAAGCAGTCATGCAAATATCTGAATTTTCACAGCACAGCAAAATCAGTTGCACCATTCAATTCCGCTCGTCCAGACGGGTAGAATTCAATCACATTTATTCGATGCGACGTTTCTTATGGGATTTAATAAGCGACAACATTTTGACCCCAAACCGAGAGGATTCTGGGATGTTTGTGGTTTTTTGGTAAGAACTCTGGAAGAAACGTCGCAGACCCATCAAGGTGGAACTCGAACTGCTCGCCTCATCAAGAGGAATCCAAATGTATGAGTTGTTAAGCTATGGGATATGAAATGGACGAGCGACCAATAAAACAACATGTATTATGGGGTTGAATGCTTTTTGCTATTCACAAAATAAAACAAAAGCAGTCATGCAAATATCTGAATTTTCACAGCACAGCAAAATCAGTTGCACCATTCAATTCTGCTCGTCCAGACGGGGAGAATTCAATCACATTCATTCGATGCGACGTTTCTAATGGGATTTAATGAGCGACAACATTTTGACCCCAAACCGAGAAGATTCTGGGATTTTTGTGGTTTTTGGTAATAACTCTGGAAGGAAACGTCGCAGACCCATCAAGGTGGTACTCGTACTGCTCGCCTCATCGAGAGGAATCCAAATATATGAGTTGTTAAGCTATGGGATATGAAATGGACGAGCGACCAATAAAACAGCATGTATTATGGGGTTGAATGCTTTTTGCTATTCACAAAATAAAACAAAAGCAGTCATGCAAATATCTGAATTTTCACAGCACAGCAAAATCAGTTGCACCATTCAATTCCGCTCGTCCAGACGGGTAGAATTCAATCACATTTATTCGATGCGACGTTTCTTATGGGATTTAATGAGCGACAACATTTTGACCCCAAACCGAGAGGATTCTGGGATGTTTGTGGTTTTTTTGTAATAACTCTGGAAGGAAACGTCGCAGACCCATCAAGGTGGTACTCGTACTGCTCGCCTCATCGAGAGGAATCCAAATATATGAGTTGTTAAGCTATGTGATATGAAATGGACGAGCGACCAATAAAACAGCATGTATTATGGGGTTGAATGCTTTTTGCTATTCACAAAATAAAACAAAAGCAGTCATGCAAATATCTGAATTTTCACAGCACAGCAAAATCAGTTGCACCATTCAATTCCGCTCGTCCAGACGGGTAGAATTCAATCACATTTATTCGATGCGACGTTTCTTATGGGATTTAATGAGCGACAACATTTTGACCCCAAACCGAGAGGATTCTGGGATGTTTGTGGTTTTTTGGTAAGAACTCTGGAAGAAACGTCGCAGACCCATCAAGGTGGAACTCGAACTGCTCGCCTCATCAAGAGGAATCCAAATGTATGAGTTGTTAAGCTATGGGATATGAAATGGACGAGCGACCAATAAAACAACATGTATTATGGGGTTGAATGCTTTTTGCTATTCACAAAATAAAACAAAAGCAGTCATTCAAATATCTGAATTTTCACAGCACAGCAAAATCAGTTGCACCATTCAATTCTGCTCGTCCAGACGGGGAGAATTCAATCACATTCATTCGATGCGACGTTTCTTATGGGATTTAATGAGCGACAACATTTTGACCCCAAACCGAGAAGATTCTGGGATTTTTGTGGTTTTTGGTAATAACTCTGGAAGGAAACGTCGCAGACCCATCAAGGTGGTACTCGTACTGCTCGCCTCATCGAGAGGAATCCAAATATATGAGTTGTTAAGCTATGGGATATGAAATGGACGAGCGACCAATAAAACAGCATGTATTATGGGGTTGAATGCTTTTTGCTATTCACAAAATAAAACAAAAGCAGTCATGCAAATATCTGAATTTTCACAGCACAGCAAAATCAGTTGCACCATTCAATTCCGCTCGTCCAGACGGGTAGAATTCAATCACATTTATTCGATGCGACGTTTCTTATGGGATTTAATGAGCGACAACATTTTGACCCCAAACCGAGAAGATTCTGGGATTTTTGTGGTTTTTGGTAATAACTCTGGAAGGAAACGTCGCAGACCCATCAAGGTGGTACTCGTACTGCTCGCCTCGTCGAGAGGAATCCAAATATATGAATGGTTAAGCTATGTGATATGAAATGGACGAGCGACCAATAAAACAACATGTATTATGTGGTTGAATGCTTTTTGCTATTCACAAAATAAAACAAAAGCAGTCATGCAAATATCTGAATTTTCACAGCACAGCAAAATCAGTTGCACCATTCAATTCCGCTCGTCCAGACGGAGAGAATTCAATCACATTCATTCGATGCGACGTTTCTTATGGGATTTAATGAGCGACAACATTTTGACCCCAAACCGAGAGGATTCTGGGATGTTTGTGTTTTTTTGGTAATAACTCTGGAAGGAAACGTCGCAGACCCATCAAGGTGGTACTCGTACTGCTCGCCTCGTCGAGAGGAATCCAAATATATGAATGGTTAAGCTATGGGATTTGAAATGGACTAGCGACCAATAAAACAGCATGTATTATGGGGTTGAATGCTTTTTGTTATTCACAAAATAAAACAAATGCAGTCATGCAAATATTTGAATTTTCACAGCACAGCAAAATCAGTTGCACCATTCAATTCCGCTCGTCCAGACGGGGAGAATTCAATCACATTTATTCGATGCGACGTTTCTTATGGGATTTAATAAGCGACAACATTTTGACCCCAAACCGAGAGGATTCTGGGATGTTTGTGTTTTTTTGGTAATAACTCTGGAAGGAAACGTCGCGGAACCATCAAGGTGGTACTCGTACTGCTCGCCTCGTCGAGAGGAATCCAAATATATGAATGGTTAAGCTATGTGATATGAAATGGACGAGCGACCAATAAAACAGCATGTATTATGGGGTTGAATGCTTGTTGCTATTCACAAAATAAAACAAAAGCAGTCATGCAAATATCTGAATTTTCACAGCACAGCAAAATCAGTTGCACCATTCAATTCCGCTCGTCCAGACGGGTAGAATTCAATCACATTTATTCGATGCGACGTTTCTTATGGGATTTAATAAGCGACAACATTTTGACCCCAAACCGAGAAGATTCTGGGATGTTTGTGGTTTTTTGGTAATAACTCTGGAAGGAAACGTCGCAGACCCATCAAGTTGGTACTCGTACTGCTCGCCTCATCGAGAGGAATCCAAATATATGAGTTGTTAAGCTATGGGATATGAAATGGACGAGCGACCAATAAAACAGCATGTATTATGGGGTTGAATGCTTTTTGCTATTCACAAAATAAAACAAAAGCAGTCATGCAAATATCTGAATTTTCACAGCACAGCAAAATCAGTTGCACCATTCAATTCTGCTCGTCCAGACGGGGAGAATTCAATCACATTCATTCGATGCGACGTTTCTTATGGGATTTAATGAGCGACAACATTTTGACCCCAAACCGAGAAGATTCTGGGATTTTTGTGGTTTTTGGTAATAACTCTGGAAGGAAACGTCGCAGACCCATCAAGGTGGTACTCGTACTGCTCGCCTCATCGAGAGGAATCCAAATATATGAGTTGTTAAGCTATGGGATATGAAATGGACGAGCGACCAATAAAACAGCATGTATTATGGGGTTGAATGCTTTTTGCTATTCACAAAATAAAACAAAAGCAGTCATGCAAATATCTGAATTTTCACAGCACAGCAAAATCAGTTGCACCATTCAATTCCGCTCGTCCAGACGGGTAGAATTCAATCACATTTATTCGATGCGACGTTTCTTATGGGATTTAATGAGCGACAACATTTTGACCCCAAACCGAGAAGATTCTGGGATTTTTGTGGTTTTTGGTAATAACTCTGGAAGGAAACGTCGCAGACCCATCAAGGTGGTACTCGTACTGCTCGCCTCGTCGAGAGGAATCCAAATATATGAATGGTTAAGCTATGTGATATGAAATGGACGAGCGACCAATAAAACAACATGTATTATGTGGTTGAATGCTTTTTGCTATTCACAAAATAAAACAAAAGCAGTCATGCAAATATCTGAATTTTCACAGCACAGCAAAATCAGTTGCACCATTCAATTCCGCTCGTCCAGACGGGGAGAATTCAATCACATTCATTCGATGCGACGTTTCTTATGGGATTTAATGAGCGACAACATTTTGACCCCAAACCGAGAGGATTCTGGGATGTTTGTGTTTTTTTGGTAATAACTCTGGAAGGAAACGTCGCAGACCCATCAAGGTGGTACTCGTACTGCTCGCCTCGTCGAGAGGAATCCAAATATATGAATGGTTAAGCTATGGGATTTGAAATGGACTAGCGACCAATAAAACAGCATGTATTATGGGGTTGAATGCTTTTTGTTATTCACAAAATAAAACAAATGCAGTCATGCAAATATTTGAATTTTCACAGCACAGCAAAATCAGTTGCACCATTCAATTCCGCTCGTCCAGACGGGGAGAATTCAATCACATTTATTCGATGCGACGTTTCTTATGGGATTTAATAAGCGACAACATTTTGACCCCAAACCGAGAGGATTCTGGGATGTTTGTGTTTTTTTGGTAATAACTCTGGAAGGAAACGTCGCGGAACCATCAAGGTGGTACTCGTACTGCTCGCCTCGTCGAGAGGAATCCAAATATATGAATGGTTAAGCTATGTGATATGAAATGGACGAGCGACCAATAAAACAGCATGTATTATGGGGTTGAATGCTTGTTGCTATTCACAAAATAAAACAAAAGCAGTCATGCAAATATCTGAATTTTCACAGCACAGCAAAATCAGTTGCACCATTCAATTCCGCTCGTCCAGACGGGTAGAATTCAATCACATTTATTCGATGCGACGTTTCTTATGGGATTTAATAAGCGACAACATTTTGACCCCAAACCGAGAAGATTCTGGGATGTTTGTGTTTTTTTGGTAATAACTCTGGAAGGAAACGTCGCAGACCCATCAAGTTGGTACTCGTACTGCTCGCCTCATCGAGAGGAATCCAAATATATGAGTTGTTAAGCTATGGGATATGAAATGGACGAGCGACCAATAAAACAGCATGTATTATGGGGTTGAATGCTTTTTGCTATTCACAAAATAAAACAAAAGCAGTCATGCAAATATCTGAATTTTCACAGCACAGCAAAATCAGTTGCACCATTCAATTCCGCTCGTCCAGACGGGGAGAATTCAATCACATTTATTCGATGCGACGTTTCTTATGGGATTTAATAAGCGACAACATTTTGACCCCAAACCGAGAGGATTCTGGGATGTTTGTGGTTTTTTGGTAATAACTCTGGAAGGAAACGTCGCAGACCCATCAAGGTGGTACTCGTACTGCTCGCCTCGTCGAGAGGAATCCAAATATATGAATGGTTAAGCTATGTGATATGAAATGGACGAGCGACCAATAAAACAACATGTATTATGTGGTTGAATGCTTTTTGCTATTCACAAAATAAAACAAAAGCAGTCATGCAAATATCTGAATTTTCACAGCACAGCAAAATCAGTTGCACCATTCAATTCCGCTCGTCCAGACGGGGAGAATTCAATCACATTCATTCGATGCGACGTTTCTTATGGGATTTAATGAGCGACAACATTTTGACCCCAAACCGAGAGGATTCTGGGATGTTTGTGGTTTTTTGGTAAGAACTCTGGAAGAAACGTCGCAGACCCATCAAGGTGGAACTCGAACTGCTCGCCTCATCAAGAGGAATCCAAATGTATGAGTTGTTAAGCTATGGGATATGAAATGGACGAGCGACCAATAAAACAACATGTATTATGGGGTTGAATGCTTTTTGCTATTCACAAAATAAAACAAAAGCAGTCATGCAAATATCTGAATTTTCACAGCACAGCAAAATCAGTTGCACCATTCAATTCTGCTCGTCCAGACGGGGAGAATTCAATCACATTCATTCGATGCGACGTTTCTTATGGGATTTAATGAGCGACAACATTTTGACCCCAAACCGAGAAGATTCTGGGATTTTTGTGGTTTTTGGTAATAACTCTGGATGGAAACGTCGCAGACCCATCAAGGTGGTACTCGTACTGCTCGCCTCGTCGAGAGGAATCCAAATATGTGAATGGTTAAGCTATGTGATATGAAATGGACGAGCGACCAATAAAACAACATGTATTATGGGGTTGAATGCTTTTTGCTATTCACAAAAAAAAACAAAAGCAGTCATGCAAATATCTGAATTTTCACAGCACAGCAAAATCAGTTGCACCATTCAATTCCGCTCTTCCAGACGGGGAGAATTCAATCACATTCATTCGATGCGACGTTTCTTATGGGATTTAATGAGCGACAACATTTTGACCCCAAACCGAGAGGATTCTGGGATGTTTGTGTTTTTTTGGTAATAACTCTGGAAGGAAACGTCGCAGAACCATCAAGATGGTACTCCTACTGCTCGCCTCATCGAGAGGAATCCAAATATATGAGTTGTTAAGCTATAGGATATGAAATGGACGAGCGACTAATAAAAAAACATGTATTATGGGGTTGAATGCTTTTTGCTATTCACAAAATAAAACAAAAGCAGTCATGCAAATATCTGAATTTTCACAGCACAGCAAAATCAGTTGCACCATTCAATTCCGCTCGTCCAGAAGGGGAGAATTCAATCACATTCATTCGATGCGACGTTTCTTATGGGATTTAATGAGCAACAACATTTTGACCCCAAACCGAGAGGATTCTGGGATTTTTGTGGTTTTTGGTAATAACTCTGGAAGGAAACGTCGCAGACCCATCAAGGTGGTACTCGTACTGCTCGCCTCGTCGAGAGGAATCCAAATATATGAATGGTTAAGCTTTGTGATATGAAATGGACGAGCGACCAATAAAACAACATGTTTATGGGGTTGAATGCTTTTTGCTATTCACAAAATAAAACAAAAGCAGTCATGCAAATATCTGAATTTTCACAGCACAGCAAAATCAGTTGCACCATTCAATTCCGCTCGTCCAGACGGGGAGAATTCAATCACATTCATTCGATGCGACGTTTCCTATGGGATTTAATGAGCGACAACATTTTGACCCCAAACCGAGATTATTCTAGGATGTTTGTGTTTTTTTGGTAATAACTCTGGAAGGAAACGTCGCAGAACCATCAAGGTGGTACTCGTACTGCTCGCCTCGTCGAGAGGAATCCAAATATATGAATGGTTAAGCTATGTGATATGAAATGGACGAGCGACCAATAAAACAGCATGTATTATGGGGTTGAATGCTTTTTGCTATTCACAAAATAAAACAAAAGCAGTCATGCAAATATCTGAATTTTCACAGCACAGCAAAATCAGTTGCACCATTCAATTCCGCTCGTCCAGACGGGTAGAATTCAATCACATTTATTCGATGCGACGTTTCTTATGGGATTTAATAAGCGACAACATTTTGACCCCAAACCGAGAGGATTCTGGGATGTTTGTGGTTTTTTGGTAAGAACTCTGGAAGAAACGTCGCAGACCCATCAAGGTGGAACTCGAACTGCTCGCCTCATCAAGAGGAATCCAAATGTATGAGTTGTTAAGCTATGGGATATGAAATGGACGAGCGACCAATAAAACAACATGTATTATGGGGTTGAATGCTTTTTGCTATTCACAAAATAAAACAAAAGCAGTCATGCAAATATCTGAATTTTCACAGCACAGCAAAATCAGTTGCACCATTCAATTCTGCTCGTCCAGACGGGGAGAATTCAATCACATTCATTCGATGCGACGTTTCTAATGGGATTTAATGAGCGACAACATTTTGACCCCAAACCGAGAAGATTCTGGGATTTTTGTGGTTTTTGGTAATAACTCTGGAAGGAAACGTCGCAGACCCATCAAGGTGGTACTCGTACTGCTCGCCTCATCGAGAGGAATCCAAATATATGAGTTGTTAAGCTATGGGATATGAAATGGACGAGCGACCAATAAAACAGCATGTATTATGGGGTTGAATGCTTTTTGCTATTCACAAAATAAAACAAAAGCAGTCATGCAAATATCTGAATTTTCACAGCACAGCAAAATCAGTTGCACCATTCAATTCCGCTCGTCCAGACGGGTAGAATTCAATCACATTTATTCGATGCGACGTTTCTTATGGGATTTAATGAGCGACAACATTTTGACCCCAAACCGAGAGGATTCTGGGATGTTTGTGGTTTTTTTGTAATAACTCTGGAAGGAAACGTCGCAGACCCATCAAGGTGGTACTCGTACTGCTCGCCTCATCGAGAGGAATCCAAATATATGAGTTGTTAAGCTATGTGATATGAAATGGACGAGCGACCAATAAAACAGCATGTATTATGGGGTTGAATGCTTTTTGCTATTCACAAAATAAAACAAAAGCAGTCATGCAAATATCTGAATTTTCACAGCACAGCAAAATCAGTTGCACCATTCAATTCCGCTCGTCCAGACGGGTAGAATTCAATCACATTTATTCGATGCGACGTTTCTTATGGGATTTAATGAGCGACAACATTTTGACCCCAAACCGAGAGGATTCTGGGATGTTTGTGGTTTTTTGGTAAGAACTCTGGAAGAAACGTCGCAGACCCATCAAGGTGGAACTCGAACTGCTCGCCTCATCAAGAGGAATCCAAATGTATGAGTTGTTAAGCTATGGGATATGAAATGGACGAGCGACCAATAAAACAACATGTATTATGGGGTTGAATGCTTTTTGCTATTCACAAAATAAAACAAAAGCAGTCATTCAAATATCTGAATTTTCACAGCACAGCAAAATCAGTTGCACCATTCAATTCTGCTCGTCCAGACGGGGAGAATTCAATCACATTCATTCGATGCGACGTTTCTTATGGGATTTAATGAGCGACAACATTTTGACCCCAAACCGAGAAGATTCTGGGATTTTTGTGGTTTTTGGTAATAACTCTGGAAGGAAACGTCGCAGACCCATCAAGGTGGTACTCGTACTGCTCGCCTCATCGAGAGGAATCCAAATATATGAGTTGTTAAGCTATGGGATATGAAATGGACGAGCGACCAATAAAACAGCATGTATTATGGGGTTGAATGCTTTTTGCTATTCACAAAATAAAACAAAAGCAGTCATGCAAATATCTGAATTTTCACAGCACAGCAAAATCAGTTGCACCATTCAATTCCGCTCGTCCAGACGGGTAGAATTCAATCACATTTATTCGATGCGACGTTTCTTATGGGATTTAATGAGCGACAACATTTTGACCCCAAACCGAGAAGATTCTGGGATTTTTGTGGTTTTTGGTAATAACTCTGGAAGGAAACGTCGCAGACCCATCAAGGTGGTACTCGTACTGCTCGCCTCGTCGAGAGGAATCCAAATATATGAATGGTTAAGCTATGTGATATGAAATGGACGAGCGACCAATAAAACAACATGTATTATGTGGTTGAATGCTTTTTGCTATTCACAAAATAAAACAAAAGCAGTCATGCAAATATCTGAATTTTCACAGCACAGCAAAATCAGTTGCACCATTCAATTCCGCTCGTCCAGACGGAGAGAATTCAATCACATTCATTCGATGCGACGTTTCTTATGGGATTTAATGAGCGACAACATTTTGACCCCAAACCGAGAGGATTCTGGGATGTTTGTGTTTTTTTGGTAATAACTCTGGAAGGAAACGTCGCAGACCCATCAAGGTGGTACTCGTACTGCTCGCCTCGTCGAGAGGAATCCAAATATATGAATGGTTAAGCTATGGGATTTGAAATGGACTAGCGACCAATAAAACAGCATGTATTATGGGGTTGAATGCTTTTTGTTATTCACAAAATAAAACAAATGCAGTCATGCAAATATTTGAATTTTCACAGCACAGCAAAATCAGTTGCACCATTCAATTCCGCTCGTCCAGACGGGGAGAATTCAATCACATTTATTCGATGCGACGTTTCTTATGGGATTTAATAAGCGACAACATTTTGACCCCAAACCGAGAGGATTCTGGGATGTTTGTGTTTTTTTGGTAATAACTCTGGAAGGAAACGTCGCGGAACCATCAAGGTGGTACTCGTACTGCTCGCCTCGTCGAGAGGAATCCAAATATATGAATGGTTAAGCTATGTGATATGAAATGGACGAGCGACCAATAAAACAGCATGTATTATGGGGTTGAATGCTTGTTGCTATTCACAAAATAAAACAAAAGCAGTCATGCAAATATCTGAATTTTCACAGCACAGCAAAATCAGTTGCACCATTCAATTCCGCTCGTCCAGACGGGTAGAATTCAATCACATTTATTCGATGCGACGTTTCTTATGGGATTTAATAAGCGACAACATTTTGACCCCAAACCGAGAAGATTCTGGGATGTTTGTGGTTTTTTGGTAATAACTCTGGAAGGAAACGTCGCAGACCCATCAAGTTGGTACTCGTACTGCTCGCCTCATCGAGAGGAATCCAAATATATGAGTTGTTAAGCTATGGGATATGAAATGGACGAGCGACCAATAAAACAGCATGTATTATGGGGTTGAATGCTTTTTGCTATTCACAAAATAAAACAAAAGCAGTCATGCAAATATCTGAATTTTCACAGCACAGCAAAATCAGTTGCACCATTCAATTCTGCTCGTCCAGACGGGGAGAATTCAATCACATTCATTCGATGCGACGTTTCTTATGGGATTTAATGAGCGACAACATTTTGACCCCAAACCGAGAAGATTCTGGGATTTTTGTGGTTTTTGGTAATAACTCTGGAAGGAAACGTCGCAGACCCATCAAGGTGGTACTCGTACTGCTCGCCTCATCGAGAGGAATCCAAATATATGAGTTGTTAAGCTATGGGATATGAAATGGACGAGCGACCAATAAAACAGCATGTATTATGGGGTTGAATGCTTTTTGCTATTCACAAAATAAAACAAAAGCAGTCATGCAAATATCTGAATTTTCACAGCACAGCAAAATCAGTTGCACCATTCAATTCCGCTCGTCCAGACGGGTAGAATTCAATCACATTTATTCGATGCGACGTTTCTTATGGGATTTAATGAGCGACAACATTTTGACCCCAAACCGAGAAGATTCTGGGATTTTTGTGGTTTTTGGTAATAACTCTGGAAGGAAACGTCGCAGACCCATCAAGGTGGTACTCGTACTGCTCGCCTCGTCGAGAGGAATCCAAATATATGAATGGTTAAGCTATGTGATATGAAATGGACGAGCGACCAATAAAACAACATGTATTATGTGGTTGAATGCTTTTTGCTATTCACAAAATAAAACAAAAGCAGTCATGCAAATATCTGAATTTTCACAGCACAGCAAAATCAGTTGCACCATTCAATTCCGCTCGTCCAGACGGGGAGAATTCAATCACATTCATTCGATGCGACGTTTCTTATGGGATTTAATGAGCGACAACATTTTGACCCCAAACCGAGAGGATTCTGGGATGTTTGTGTTTTTTTGGTAATAACTCTGGAAGGAAACGTCGCAGACCCATCAAGGTGGTACTCGTACTGCTCGCCTCGTCGAGAGGAATCCAAATATATGAATGGTTAAGCTATGGGATTTGAAATGGACTAGCGACCAATAAAACAGCATGTATTATGGGGTTGAATGCTTTTTGTTATTCACAAAATAAAACAAATGCAGTCATGCAAATATTTGAATTTTCACAGCACAGCAAAATCAGTTGCACCATTCAATTCCGCTCGTCCAGACGGGGAGAATTCAATCACATTTATTCGATGCGACGTTTCTTATGGGATTTAATAAGCGACAACATTTTGACCCCAAACCGAGAGGATTCTGGGATGTTTGTGTTTTTTTGGTAATAACTCTGGAAGGAAACGTCGCGGAACCATCAAGGTGGTACTCGTACTGCTCGCCTCGTCGAGAGGAATCCAAATATATGAATGGTTAAGCTATGTGATATGAAATGGACGAGCGACCAATAAAACAGCATGTATTATGGGGTTGAATGCTTGTTGCTATTCACAAAATAAAACAAAAGCAGTCATGCAAATATCTGAATTTTCACAGCACAGCAAAATCAGTTGCACCATTCAATTCCGCTCGTCCAGACGGGTAGAATTCAATCACATTTATTCGATGCGACGTTTCTTATGGGATTTAATAAGCGACAACATTTTGACCCCAAACCGAGAAGATTCTGGGATGTTTGTGTTTTTTTGGTAATAACTCTGGAAGGAAACGTCGCAGACCCATCAAGTTGGTACTCGTACTGCTCGCCTCATCGAGAGGAATCCAAATATATGAGTTGTTAAGCTATGGGATATGAAATGGACGAGCGACCAATAAAACAGCATGTATTATGGGGTTGAATGCTTTTTGCTATTCACAAAATAAAACAAAAGCAGTCATGCAAATATCTGAATTTTCACAGCACAGCAAAATCAGTTGCACCATTCAATTCCGCTCGTCCAGACGGGGAGAATTCAATCACATTTATTCGATGCGACGTTTCTTATGGGATTTAATAAGCGACAACATTTTGACCCCAAACCGAGAGGATTCTGGGATGTTTGTGGTTTTTTGGTAATAACTCTGGAAGGAAACGTCGCAGACCCATCAAGGTGGTACTCGTACTGCTCGCCTCGTCGAGAGGAATCCAAATATATGAATGGTTAAGCTATGTGATATGAAATGGACGAGCGACCAATAAAACAACATGTATTATGTGGTTGAATGCTTTTTGCTATTCACAAAATAAAACAAAAGCAGTCATGCAAATATCTGAATTTTCACAGCACAGCAAAATCAGTTGCACCATTCAATTCCGCTCGTCCAGACGGGGAGAATTCAATCACATTCATTCGATGCGACGTTTCTTATGGGATTTAATGAGCGACAACATTTTGACCCCAAACCGAGAGGATTCTGGGATGTTTGTGGTTTTTTGGTAAGAACTCTGGAAGAAACGTCGCAGACCCATCAAGGTGGAACTCGAACTGCTCGCCTCATCAAGAGGAATCCAAATGTATGAGTTGTTAAGCTATGGGATATGAAATGGACGAGCGACCAATAAAACAACATGTATTATGGGGTTGAATGCTTTTTGCTATTCACAAAATAAAACAAAAGCAGTCATGCAAATATCTGAATTTTCACAGCACAGCAAAATCAGTTGCACCATTCAATTCTGCTCGTCCAGACGGGGAGAATTCAATCACATTCATTCGATGCGACGTTTCTTATGGGATTTAATGAGCGACAACATTTTGACCCCAAACCGAGAAGATTCTGGGATTTTTGTGGTTTTTGGTAATAACTCTGGATGGAAACGTCGCAGACCCATCAAGGTGGTACTCGTACTGCTCGCCTCGTCGAGAGGAATCCAAATATGTGAATGGTTAAGCTATGTGATATGAAATGGACGAGCGACCAATAAAACAACATGTATTATGGGGTTGAATGCTTTTTGCTATTCACAAAAAAAAACAAAAGCAGTCATGCAAATATCTGAATTTTCACAGCACAGCAAAATCAGTTGCACCATTCAATTCCGCTCTTCCAGACGGGGAGAATTCAATCACATTCATTCGATGCGACGTTTCTTATGGGATTTAATGAGCGACAACATTTTGACCCCAAACCGAGAGGATTCTGGGATGTTTGTGTTTTTTTGGTAATAACTCTGGAAGGAAACGTCGCAGAACCATCAAGATGGTACTCCTACTGCTCGCCTCATCGAGAGGAATCCAAATATATGAGTTGTTAAGCTATAGGATATGAAATGGACGAGCGACTAATAAAAAAACATGTATTATGGGGTTGAATGCTTTTTGCTATTCACAAAATAAAACAAAAGCAGTCATGCAAATATCTGAATTTTCACAGCACAGCAAAATCAGTTGCACCATTCAATTCCGCTCGTCCAGAAGGGGAGAATTCAATCACATTCATTCGATGCGACGTTTCTTATGGGATTTAATGAGCAACAACATTTTGACCCCAAACCGAGAGGATTCTGGGATTTTTGTGGTTTTTGGTAATAACTCTGGAAGGAAACGTCGCAGACCCATCAAGGTGGTACTCGTACTGCTCGCCTCGTCGAGAGGAATCCAAATATATGAATGGTTAAGCTTTGTGATATGAAATGGACGAGCGACCAATAAAACAACATGTTTATGGGGTTGAATGCTTTTTGCTATTCACAAAATAAAACAAAAGCAGTCATGCAAATATCTGAATTTTCACAGCACAGCAAAATCAGTTGCACCATTCAATTCCGCTCGTCCAGACGGGGAGAATTCAATCACATTCATTCGATGCGACGTTTCCTATGGGATTTAATGAGCGACAACATTTTGACCCCAAACCGAGATTATTCTAGGATGTTTGTGTTTTTTTGGTAATAACTCTGGAAGGAAACGTCGCAGAACCATCAAGGTGGTACTCGTACTGCTCGCCTCGTCGAGAGGAATCCAAATATATGAATGGTTAAGCTATGTGATATGAAATGGACGAGCGACCAATAAAACAGCATGTATTATGGGGTTGAATGCTTGTTGCTATTCACAAAATAAAACAAAAGCAGTCATGCAAATATCTGAATTTTCACAGCACAGCAAAATCAGTTGCACCATTCAATTCTGCTCGTCCAGACGGGGAGAATTCAATCACATTCATTCGATGCGACGTTTCTTATGGGATTTAATGAGCGACAACATTTTGACCCCAAACCGAGAAGATTCTGGGATTTTTGTGGTTTTTGGTAATAACTCTGGAAGGAAACGTCGCAGACCCATCAAGGTGGTACTCGTACTGCTCGCCTCATCGAGAGGAATCCAAATATATGAGTTGTTAAGCTATGGGATATGAAATGGACGAGCGACCAATAAAACAGCATGTATTATGGGGTTGAATGCTTTTTGCTATTCACAAAATAAAACAAAAGCAGTCATGCAAATATCTGAATTTTCACAGCACAGCAAAATCAGTTGCACCATTCAATTCCGCTCGTCCAGACGGGTAGAATTCAATCACATTTATTCGATGCGACGTTTCTTATGGGATTTAATGAGCGACAACATTTTGACCCCAAACCGAGAAGATTCTGGGATTTTTGTGGTTTTTGGTAATAACTCTGGAAGGAAACGTCGCAGACCCATCAAGGTGGTACTCGTACTGCTCGCCTCGTCGAGAGGAATCCAAATATATGAATGGTTAAGCTATGTGATATGAAATGGACGAGCGACCAATAAAACAACATGTATTATGTGGTTGAATGCTTTTTGCTATTCACAAAATAAAACAAAAGCAGTCATGCAAATATCTGAATTTTCACAGCACAGCAAAATCAGTTGCACCATTCAATTCCGCTCGTCCAGACGGGGAGAATTCAATCACATTCATTCGATGCGACGTTTCTTATGGGATTTAATGAGCGACAACATTTTGACCCCAAACCGAGAGGATTCTGGGATGTTTGTGTTTTTTTGGTAATAACTCTGGAAGGAAACGTCGCAGACCCATCAAGGTGGTACTCGTACTGCTCGCCTCGTCGAGAGGAATCCAAATATATGAATGGTTAAGCTATGGGATTTGAAATGGACTAGCGACCAATAAAACAGCATGTATTATGGGGTTGAATGCTTTTTGTTATTCACAAAATAAAACAAATGCAGTCATGCAAATATTTGAATTTTCACAGCACAGCAAAATCAGTTGCACCATTCAATTCCGCTCGTCCAGACGGGGAGAATTCAATCACATTTATTCGATGCGACGTTTCTTATGGGATTTAATAAGCGACAACATTTTGACCCCAAACCGAGAGGATTCTGGGATGTTTGTGTTTTTTTGGTAATAACTCTGGAAGGAAACGTCGCGGAACCATCAAGGTGGTACTCGTACTGCTCGACTCGTCGAGAGGAATCCAAATATATGAATGGTTAAGCTATGTGATATGAAATGGACGAGCGACCAATAAAACAGCATGTATTATGGGGTTGAATGCTTGTTGCTATTCACAAAATAAAACAAAAGCAGTCATGCAAATATCTGAATTTTCACAGCACAGCAAAATCAGTTGCACCATTCAATTCCGCTCGTCCAGACGGGTAGAATTCAATCACATTTATTCGATGCGACGTTTCTTATGGGATTTAATAAGCGACAACATTTTGACCCCAAACCGAGAAGATTCTGGGATGTTTGTGGTTTTTTGGTAATAACTCTGGAAGGAAACGTCGCAGACCCATCAAGTTGGTACTCGTACTGCTCGCCTCATCGAGAGGAATCCAAATATATGAGTTGTTAAGCTATGGGATATGAAATGGACGAGCGACCAATAAAACAGCATGTATTATGGGGTTGAATGCTTTTTGCTATTCACAAAATAAAACAAAAGCAGTCATGCAAATATCTGAATTTTCACAGCACAGCAAAATCAGTTGCACCATTCAATTCTGCTCGTCCAGACGGGGAGAATTCAATCACATTCATTCGATGCGACGTTTCTTATGGGATTTAATGAGCGACAACATTTTGACCCCAAACCGAGAAGATTCTGGGATTTTTGTGGTTTTTGGTAATAACTCTGGAAGGAAACGTCGCAGACCCATCAAGGTGGTACTCGTACTGCTCGCCTCATCGAGAGGAATCCAAATATATGAGTTGTTAAGCTATGGGATATGAAATGGACGAGCGACCAATAAAACAGCATGTATTATGGGGTTGAATGCTTTTTGCTATTCACAAAATAAAACAAAAGCAGTCATGCAAATATCTGAATTTTCACAGCACAGCAAAATCAGTTGCACCATTCAATTCCGCTCGTCCAGACGGGTAGAATTCAATCACATTTATTCGATGCGACGTTTCTTATGGGATTTAATGAGCGACAACATTTTGACCCCAAACCGAGAAGATTCTGGGATTTTTGTGGTTTTTTGGTAATAACTCTGGAAGGAAACGTCGCAGACCCATCAAGTTGGTACTCGTACTGCTCGCCTCATCGAGAGGAATCCAAATATATGAGTTGTTAAGCTATGGGATATGAAATGGACGAGCGACCAATAAAACAGCATGTATTATGGGGTTGAATGCTTTTTGCTATTCACAAAATAAAACAAAAGCAGTCATGCAAATATCTGAATTTTCACAGCACAGCAAAATCAGTTGCACCATTCAATTCTGCTCGTCCAGACGGGGAGAATTCAATCACATTCATTCGATGCGACGTTTCTTATGGGATTTAATGAGCGACAACATTTTGACCCCAAACCGA
The DNA here is from genome assembly GCF_048934315.1 of Petromyzon marinus. Taxonomy (NCBI): domain Eukaryota; kingdom Metazoa; phylum Chordata; class Hyperoartia; order Petromyzontiformes; family Petromyzontidae; genus Petromyzon; species Petromyzon marinus. The sequence goes on along the minus strand of NW_027423057.1, from coordinate 5,081,167 downwards.
GAAGATTCTGGGATTTTTGTGGTTTTTGGTAATAACTCTGGAAGGAAACGTCGCAGACCCATCAAGGTGGTACTCGTACTGCTCGCCTCATCGAGAGGAATCCAAATATATGAGTTGTTAAGCTATGGGATATGAAATGGACGAGCGACCAATAAAACAGCATGTATTATGGGGTTGAATGCTTTTTGCTATTCACAAAATAAAACAAAAGCAGTCATGCAAATATCTGAATTTTCACAGCACAGCAAAATCAGTTGCACCATTCAATTCCGCTCGTCCAGACGGGTAGAATTCAATCACATTTATTCGATGCGACGTTTCTTATGGGATTTAATGAGCGACAACATTTTGACCCCAAACCGAGAAGATTCTGGGATTTTTGTGGTTTTTGGTAATAACTCTGGAAGGAAACGTCGCAGACCCATCAAGGTGGTACTCGTACTGCTCGCCTCGTCGAGAGGAATCCAAATATATGAATGGTTAAGCTATGTGATATGAAATGGACGAGCGACCAATAAAACAACATGTATTATGTGGTTGAATGCTTTTTGCTATTCACAAAATAAAACAAAAGCAGTCATGCAAATATCTGAATTTTCACAGCACAGCAAAATCAGTTGCACCATTCAATTCCGCTCGTCCAGACGGGGAGAATTCAATCACATTCATTCGATGCGACGTTTCTTATGGGATTTAATGAGCGACAACATTTTGACCCCAAACCGAGAGGATTCTGGGATGTTTGTGTTTTTTTGGTAATAACTCTGGAAGGAAACGTCGCAGACCCATCAAGGTGGTACTCGTACTGCTCGCCTCGTCGAGAGGAATCCAAATATATGAATGGTTAAGCTATGGGATTTGAAATGGACTAGCGACCAATAAAACAGCATGTATTATGGGGTTGAATGCTTTTTGTTATTCACAAAATAAAACAAATGCAGTCATGCAAATATTTGAATTTTCACAGCACAGCAAAATCAGTTGCACCATTCAATTCCGCTCGTCCAGACGGGGAGAATTCAATCACATTTATTCGATGCGACGTTTCTTATGGGATTTAATAAGCGACAACATTTTGACCCCAAACCGAGAGGATTCTGGGATGTTTGTGTTTTTTTGGTAATAACTCTGGAAGGAAACGTCGCGGAACCATCAAGGTGGTACTCGTACTGCTCGCCTCGTCGAGAGGAATCCAAATATATGAATGGTTAAGCTATGTGATATGAAATGGACGAGCGACCAATAAAACAGCATGTATTATGGGGTTGAATGCTTGTTGCTATTCACAAAATAAAACAAAAGCAGTCATGCAAATATCTGAATTTTCACAGCACAGCAAAATCAGTTGCACCATTCAATTCCGCTCGTCCAGACGGGTAGAATTCAATCACATTTATTCGATGCGACGTTTCTTATGGGATTTAATAAGCGACAACATTTTGACCCCAAACCGAGAAGATTCTGGGATGTTTGTGTTTTTTTGGTAATAACTCTGGAAGGAAACGTCGCAGACCCATCAAGTTGGTACTCGTACTGCTCGCCTCATCGAGAGGAATCCAAATATATGAGTTGTTAAGCTATGGGATATGAAATGGACGAGCGACCAATAAAACAGCATGTATTATGGGGTTGAATGCTTTTTGCTATTCACAAAATAAAACAAAAGCAGTCATGCAAATATCTGAATTTTCACAGCACAGCAAAATCAGTTGCACCATTCAATTCCGCTCGTCCAGACGGGGAGAATTCAATCACATTTATTCGATGCGACGTTTCTTATGGGATTTAATAAGCGACAACATTTTGACCCCAAACCGAGAGGATTCTGGGATGTTTGTGGTTTTTTGGTAATAACTCTGGAAGGAAACGTCGCAGACCCATCAAGGTGGTACTCGTACTGCTCGCCTCGTCGAGAGGAATCCAAATATATGAATGGTTAAGCTATGTGATATGAAATGGACGAGCGACCAATAAAACAACATGTATTATGTGGTTGAATGCTTTTTGCTATTCACAAAATAAAACAAAAGCAGTCATGCAAATATCTGAATTTTCACAGCACAGCAAAATCAGTTGCACCATTCAATTCCGCTCGTCCAGACGGGGAGAATTCAATCACATTCATTCGATGCGACGTTTCTTATGGGATTTAATGAGCGACAACATTTTGACCCCAAACCGAGAGGATTCTGGGATGTTTGTGGTTTTTTGGTAAGAACTCTGGAAGAAACGTCGCAGACCCATCAAGGTGGTACTCGTACTGCTCGCCTCGTCGAGAGGAATCCAAATATATGAATGGTTAAGCTATGGGATATGAAATGGACGAGCGACCAATAAAACAGCATGTATTATGGGGTTGAATGCTTTTTGCTATTCACAAAATAAAACAAAAGCAGTCATGCAAATATCTGAATTTTCACAGCACAGCAAAATCAGTTGCACCATTCAATTCTGCTCGTCCAGACGGGGAGAATTCAATCACATTCATTCGATGCGACGTTTCTTATGGGATTTAATGAGCGACAACATTTTGACCCCAAACCGAGAAGATTCTGGGATTTTTGTGGTTTTTGGTAATAACTCTGGAAGGAAACGTCGCAGACCCATCAAGGTGGTACTCGTACTGCTCGCCTCATCGAGAGGAATCCAAATATATGAGTTGTTAAGCTATGGGATATGAAATGGACGAGCGACCAATAAAACAGCATGTATTATGGGGTTGAATGCTTTTTGCTATTCACAAAATAAAACAAAAGCAGTCATGCAAATATCTGAATTTTCACAGCACAGCAAAATCAGTTGCACCATTCAATTCCGCTCGTCCAGACGGGTAGAATTCAATCACATTTATTCGATGCGACGTTTCTTATGGGATTTAATGAGCGACAACATTTTGACCCCAAACCGAGAAGATTCTGGGATTTTTGTGGTTTTTTGGTAATAACTCTGGAAGGAAACGTCGCAGACCCATCAAGTTGGTACTCGTACTGCTCGCCTCATCGAGAGGAATCCAAATATATGAGTTGTTAAGCTATGGGATATGAAATGGACGAGCGACCAATAAAACAGCATGTATTATGGGGTTGAATGCTTTTTGCTATTCACAAAATAAAACAAAAGCAGTCATGCAAATATCTGAATTTTCACAGCACAGCAAAATCAGTTGCACCATTCAATTCTGCTCGTCCAGACGGGGAGAATTCAATCACATTCATTCGATGCGACGTTTCTTATGGGATTTAATGAGCGACAACATTTTGACCCCAAACCGAGAAGATTCTGGGATTTTTGTGGTTTTTGGTAATAACTCTGGAAGGAAACGTCGCAGACCCATCAAGGTGGTACTCGTACTGCTCGCCTCATCGAGAGGAATCCAAATATATGAGTTGTTAAGCTATGGGATATGAAATGGACGAGCGACCAATAAAACAGCATGTATTATGGGGTTGAATGCTTTTTGCTATTCACAAAATAAAACAAAAGCAGTCATGCAAATATCTGAATTTTCACAGCACAGCAAAATCAGTTGCACCATTCAATTCCGCTCGTCCAGACGGGTAGAATTCAATCACATTTATTCGATGCGACGTTTCTTATGGGATTTAATGAGCGACAACATTTTGACCCCAAACCGAGAAGATTCTGGGATTTTTGTGGTTTTTGGTAATAACTCTGGAAGGAAACGTCGCAGACCCATCAAGGTGGTACTCGTACTGCTCGCCTCGTCGAGAGGAATCCAAATATATGAATGGTTAAGCTATGTGATATGAAATGGACGAGCGACCAATAAAACAACATGTATTATGTGGTTGAATGCTTTTTGCTATTCACAAAATAAAACAAAAGCAGTCATGCAAATATCTGAATTTTCACAGCACAGCAAAATCAGTTGCACCATTCAATTCCGCTCGTCCAGACGGGGAGAATTCAATCACATTCATTCGATGCGACGTTTCTTATGGGATTTAATGAGCGACAACATTTTGACCCCAAACCGAGAGGATTCTGGGATGTTTGTGTTTTTTTGGTAATAACTCTGGAAGGAAACGTCGCAGACCCATCAAGGTGGTACTCGTACTGCTCGCCTCGTCGAGAGGAATCCAAATATATGAATGGTTAAGCTATGGGATTTGAAATGGACTAGCGACCAATAAAACAGCATGTATTATGGGGTTGAATGCTTTTTGTTATTCACAAAATAAAACAAATGCAGTCATGCAAATATTTGAATTTTCACAGCACAGCAAAATCAGTTGCACCATTCAATTCCGCTCGTCCAGACGGGGAGAATTCAATCACATTTATTCGATGCGACGTTTCTTATGGGATTTAATAAGCGACAACATTTTGACCCCAAACCGAGAGGATTCTGGGATGTTTGTGTTTTTTTGGTAATAACTCTGGAAGGAAACGTCGCGGAACCATCAAGGTGGTACTCGTACTGCTCGCCTCGTCGAGAGGAATCCAAATATATGAATGGTTAAGCTATGTGATATGAAATGGACGAGCGACCAATAAAACAGCATGTATTATGGGGTTGAATGCTTGTTGCTATTCACAAAATAAAACAAAAGCAGTCATGCAAATATCTGAATTTTCACAGCACAGCAAAATCAGTTGCACCATTCAATTCCGCTCGTCCAGACGGGTAGAATTCAATCACATTTATTCGATGCGACGTTTCTTATGGGATTTAATAAGCGACAACATTTTGACCCCAAACCGAGAAGATTCTGGGATGTTTGTGTTTTTTTGGTAATAACTCTGGAAGGAAACGTCGCAGACCCATCAAGTTGGTACTCGTACTGCTCGCCTCATCGAGAGGAATCCAAATATATGAGTTGTTAAGCTATGGGATATGAAATGGACGAGCGACCAATAAAACAGCATGTATTATGGGGTTGAATGCTTTTTGCTATTCACAAAATAAAACAAAAGCAGTCATGCAAATATCTGAATTTTCACAGCACAGCAAAATCAGTTGCACCATTCAATTCCGCTCGTCCAGACGGGGAGAATTCAATCACATTTATTCGATGCGACGTTTCTTATGGGATTTAATAAGCGACAACATTTTGACCCCAAACCGAGAGGATTCTGGGATGTTTGTGGTTTTTTGGTAATAACTCTGGAAGGAAACGTCGCAGACCCATCAAGGTGGTACTCGTACTGCTCGCCTCGTCGAGAGGAATCCAAATTTATGAATGGTTAAGCTATGTGATATGAAATGGACGAGCGACCAATAAAACAACATGTATTATGTGGTTGAATGCTTTTTGCTATTCACAAAATAAAACAAAAGCAGTCATGCAAATATCTGAATTTTCACAGCACAGCAAAATCAGTTGCACCATTCAATTCCGCTCGTCCAGACGGGGAGAATTCAATCACATTCATTCGATGCGACGTTTCTTATGGGATTTAATGAGCGACAACATTTTGACCCCAAACCGAGAGGATTCTGGGATGTTTGTGGTTTTTTGGTAAGAACTCTGGAAGAAACGTCGCAGACCCATCAAGGTGGAACTCGAACTGCTCGCCTCATCAAGAGGAATCCAAATGTATGAGTTGTTAAGCTATGGGATATGAAATGGACGAGCGACCAATAAAACAACATGTATTATGGGGTTGAATGCTTTTTGCTATTCACAAAATAAAACAAAAGCAGTCATGCAAATATCTGAATTTTCACAGCACAGCAAAATCAGTTGCACCATTCAATTCTGCTCGTCCAGACGGGGAGAATTCAATCACATTCATTCGATGCGACGTTTCTTATGGGATTTAATGAGCGACAACATTTTGACCCCAAACCGAGAAGATTCTGGGATTTTTGTGGTTTTTGGTAATAACTATGGATGGAAACGTCGCAGACCCATCAAGGTGGTACTCGTACTGCTCGCCTCGTCGAGAGGAATCCAAATATGTGAATGGTTAAGCTATGTGATATGAAATGGACGAGCGACCAATAAAACAACATGTATTATGGGGTTGAATGCTTTTTGCTATTCACAAAAAAAAACAAAAGCAGTCATGCAAATATCTGAATTTTCACAGCACAGCAAAATCAGTTGCACCATTCAATTCCGCTCTTCCAGACGGGGAGAATTCAATCACATTCATTCGATGCGACGTTTCTTATGGGATTTAATGAGCGACAACATTTTGACCCCAAACCGAGAGGATTCTGGGATGTTTGTGTTTTTTTGGTAATAACTCTGGAAGGAAACGTCGCAGAACCATCAAGATGGTACTCCTACTGCTCGCCTCATCGAGAGGAATCCAAATATATGAGTTGTTAAGCTATAGGATATGAAATGGACGAGCGACTAATAAAAAAACATGTATTATGGGGTTGAATGCTTTTTGCTATTCACAAAATAAAACAAAAGCAGTCATGCAAATATCTGAATTTTCACAGCACAGCAAAATCAGTTGCACCATTCAATTCCGCTCGTCCAGAAGGGGAGAATTCAATCACATTCATTCGATGCGACGTTTCTTATGGGATTTAATGAGCAACAACATTTTGACCCCAAACCGAGAGGATTCTGGGATTTTTGTGGTTTTTGGTAATAACTCTGGAAGGAAACGTCGCAGACCCATCAAGGTGGTACTCGTACTGCTCGCCTCGTCGAGAGGAATCCAAATATATGAATGGTTAAGCTTTGTGATATGAAATGGACGAGCGACCAATAAAACAACATGTTTATGGGGTTGAATGCTTTTTGCTATTCACAAAATAAAACAAAAGCAGTCATGCAAATATCTGAATTTTCACAGCACAGCAAAATCAGTTGCACCATTCAATTCCGCTCGTCCAGACGGGGAGAATTCAATCACATTCATTCGATGCGACGTTTCCTATGGGATTTAATGAGCGACAACATTTTGACCCCAAACCGAGATTATTCTAGGATGTTTGTGTTTTTTTGGTAATAACTCTGGAAGGAAACGTCGCAGAACCATCAAGGTGGTACTCCTACTGCTCGCCTCATCGAGAGGAATCCAAATATATGAGTTGTTAAGCTATGGGATATGAAATGGACGAGCGACCAATAAAACAACATGTATTATGGGGTTGAATGCTTTTTGCTATTCACAAAATAAAACAAAAGCAGTCATGCAAATATCTGAATTTTCACAGCACAGCAAAATCAGTTGCACCATTCAATTCCGCTCGTCCAGACAGGGAGAATTCAATCACATTTATTCGATGCGACGTTTCTTATGGGATTTAATAAGCGACAACATTTTGACCCCAAACCGAGAGGATTCTGGGATGTTTGTGGTTTTTTGGTAATAACTCTGGAAGGAAACGTCGCAGACCCATCAAGGTGGTACTCGTACTGCTCGCCTCGTCGAGAGGAATCCAAATATATGAATGGTTAAGCTATGTGATATGAAATGGACGAGCGACCAATAAAACAACATGTATTATGTGGTTGAATGCTTTTTGCTATTCACAAAATAAAACAAAAGCAGTCATGCAAATATCTGAATTTTCACAGCACAGCAAAATCAGTTGCACCATTCAATTCCGCTCGTCCAGACGGGGAGAATTCAATCACATTCATTCGATGCGACGTTTTTTATGGGATTTAATGAGCGACAACATTTTGACCCCAAACCGAGAGGATTCTGGGATGTTTGTGGTTTTTTGGTAAGAACTCTGGAAGAAACGTCGCAGACCCATCAAGGTGGAACTCGAACTGCTCGCCTCATCAAGAGGAATCCAAATGTATGAGTTGTTAAGCTATGGGATATGAAATGGACGAGCGACCAATAAAACAACATGTATTATGGGGTTGAATGCTTTTTGCTATTCACAAAATAAAACAAAAGCAGTCATGCAAATATCTGAATTTTAACAGCACAGCAAAATCAGTTGCACCATTAAATTCTGCTCGTCCAGACGGGGAGAATTCAATCACATTCATTCGATGCGACGTTTCTTATGGGATTTAATGAGCGACAACATTTTGACCCCAAACCGAGAAGATTCTGGGATTTTTGTGGTTTTTGGTAATAACTCTGGATGGAAACGTGGCAGACCCATCAAGGTGGTACTCGTACTGCTCGCCTCGTCGAGAGGAATCCAAATATATGAATGGTTAAGCTATGTGATATGAAATGGACGAGCGACCAATAAAACAACATGTATTATGGGGTTGAATGCTTTTTGCTATTCACAAAAAAAAACAAAAGCAGTCATGCAAATATCTGAATTTTCACAGCACAGCAAAATCAGTTGCACCATTCAATTCCGCTCTTCCAGACGGGGAGAATTCAATCACATTCATTCGATGCGACGTTTCTTATGGGATTTAATGAGCGACAACATTTTGACCCCAAACCGAGAGGATTCTGGGATTTTTGTGGTTTTTGGTAATAACTCTGGAAGGAAACGTCGCAGACCCATCAAGGTGGTACTCGTACTGCTCGCCTCGTCGAGAGGAATCCAAATATATGAATGGTTAAGCTTTGTGATATGAAATGGACGAGCGACCAATAAAACAACATGTTTATGGGGTTGAATGCTTTTTGCTATTCACAAAATAAAACAAAAGCAGTCATGCAAATATCTGAATTTTCACAGCACAGCAAAATCAGTTGCACCATTCAATTCCGCTCGTCCAGACGGGGAGAATTCAATCACATTCATTCGATGCGACGTTTCCTATGGGATTTAATGAGCGACAACATTTTGACCCCAAACCGAGATTATTCTAGGATGTTTGTGTTTTTTTGGTAATAACTCTGGAAGGAAACGTCGCAGAACCATCAAGGTGGTACTCCTACTGCTCGCCTCATCGAGAGGAATCCAAATATATGAGTTGTTAAGCTATGGGATATGAAATGGACGAGCGACCAATAAAACAACATGTATTATGGGGTTGAATGCTTTTTGTTATTCACAAAATAAAACAAATGCAGTCATGCAAATATTTGAATTTTCACAGCACAGCAAAATCAGTTGCACCATTCAATTCCGCTCGTCCAGACGGGGAGAATTCAATCACATTTATTCGATGCGACGTTTCTTATGGGATTTAATAAGCGACAACATTTTGACCCCAAACCGAGAGGATTCTGGGATGTTTGTGTTTTTTTGGTAATAACTCTGGAAGGAAACGTCGCAGAACCATCAAGGTGGTACTCGTACTGCTCGCCTCGTCGAGAGGAATCCAAATATATGAGTTGTTAAGCTATGGGATATGAAATGGACGAGCGACCAATAAAACAGCATGTATTATGGGGTTGAATGCTTTTTGCTATTCACAAAATAAAACAAAAGCAGTCATGCAAATATCTGAATTTTCACAGCACAGCAAAATCAGTTGCACCATTCAATTCCGCTCGTCCAGACGGGGAGAATTCAATCACATTCATTCGATGCGACGTTTCTTATGGGATTTAATGAGCGACAACATTTTGACCCCAAACCGAGAGGATTCTGGGATGTTTGTGGTTTTTTGGTAAGAACTCTGGAAGAAACGTCGCAGACCCATCAAGGTGGTACTCCTACTGCTCGCCTCGTCGAGAGGAATCCAAATATATGAATGGTTAAGCTATGTGATATGAAATGGACGAGCGACCAATAAAACAACATGTATTATGGGGTTGAATGCTTTTTGCTATTCACAAAAAAAAACAAAAGCAGTCATGCAAATATCTGAATTTTCACAGCACAGCAAAATCAGTTGCACCATTCAATTCCGCTCTTCCAGACGGGGAGAATTCAATCACATTCATTCGATGCGACGTTTCTTATGGGATTTAATGAGCGACAACATTTTGACCCCAAACCGAGAGGATTCTGGGATTTTTGTGGTTTTTGGTAATAACTCTGGAAGGAAACGTCGCAGACCCATCAAGGTGGTACTCGTACTGCTCGCCTCGTCGAGAGGAATCCAAATATATGAATGGTTAAGCTTTGTGATATGAAATGGACGAGCGACCAATAAAACAACATGTTTATGGGGTTGAATGCTTTTTGCTATTCACAAAATAAAACAAAAGCAGTCATGCAAATATCTGAATTTTCACAGCACAGCAAAATCAGTTGCACCATTCAATTCCGCTCGTCCAGACGGGGAGAATTCAATCACATTCATTCGATGCGACGTTTCCTATGGGATTTAATGAGCGACAACATTTTGACCCCAAACCGAGATTATTCTAGGATGTTTGTGTTTTTTTGGTAATAACTCTGGAAGGAAACGTCGCAGAACCATCAAGGTGGTACTCCTACTGCTCGCCTCATCGAGAGGAATCCAAATATATGAGTTGTTAAGCTATGGGATATGAAATGGACGAGCGACCAATAAAACAACATGTATTATGGGGTTGAATGCTTTTTGTTATTCACAAAATAAAACAAATGCAGTCATGCAAATATTTGAATTTTCACAGCACAGCAAAATCAGTTGCACCATTCAATTCCGCTCGTCCAGACGGGGAGAATTCAATCACATTTATTCGATGCGACGTTTCTTATGGGATTTAATAAGCGACAACATTTTGACCCCAAACCGAGAGGATTCTGGGATGTTTGTGTTTTTTTGGTAATAACTCTGGAAGGAAACGTCGCAGAACCATCAAGGTGGTACTCGTACTGCTCGCCTCGTCGAGAGGAATCCAAATATATGAGTTGTTAAGCTATGGGATATGAAATGGACGAGCGACCAATAAAACAGCATGTATTATGGGGTTGAATGCTTTTTGCTATTCACAAAATAAAACAAAAGCAGTCATGCAAATATCTGAATTTTCACAGCACAGCAAAATCAGTTGCACCATTCAATTCCGCTCGTCCAGACGGGTAGAATTCAATCACATTTATTCGATGCGACGTTTCTTATGGGATTTAATGAGCGACAACATTTTGACCCCAAACCGAGAAGATTCTGGGATTTTTGTGGTTTTTGGTAATAACTCTGGAAGGAAACGTCGCAGACCCATCAAGGTGGTACTCGTACTGCTCGCCTCGTCGAGAGGAATCCAAATATATGAATGGTTAAGCTATGTGATATGAAATGGACGAGCGACCAATAAAACAACATGTATTATGTGGTTGAATGCTTTTTGCTATTCACAAAATAAAACAAAAGCAGTCATGCAAATATCTGAATTTTCACAGCACAGCAAAATCAGTTGCACCATTCAATTCCGCTCGTCCAGACGGGGAGAATTCAATCACATTCATTCGATGCGACGTTTCCTATGGGATTTAATGAGCGACAACATTTTGACCCCAAACCGAGATTATTCTAGGATGTTTGTGTTTTTTTGGTAATAACTCTGGAAGGAAACGTCGCAGAACCATCAAGGTGGTACTCCTACTGCTCGCCTCATCGAGAGAAATCCAAATATATGAGTTGTTAAGCTATGGGATATGAAATGGACGAGCGACCAATAAAACAACATGTATTATGGGGTTGAATGCTTTTTGTTATTCACAAAATAAAACAAATGCAGTCATGCAAATATTTGAATTTTCACAGCACAGCAAAATCAGTTGCACCATTCAATTCCGCTCGTCCAGACGGGGAGAATTCAATCACATTCATTCGATGCGACGTTTCCTATGGGATTTAATGAGCGACAACATTTTGACCCCAAACCGAGATTATTCTAGGATGTTTGTGTTTTTTTGGTAATAACTCTGGAAGGAAACGTCGCAGAACCATCAAGGTGGTACTCCTACTGCTCGCCTCATCGAGAGAAATCCAAATATATGAGTTGTTAAGCTATGGGATATGAAATGGACGAGCGACCAATAAAACAGCATGTATTATGGGGTTGAATGCTTTTTGCTATTCACAAAATAAAACAAAAGCAGTCATGCAAATATCTGAATTTTCACAGCACAGCAAAATCAGTTGCACCATTCAATTCCGCTCGTCCAGACGGGTAGAATTCAATCACATTTATTCGATGCGACGTTTCTTATGGGATTTAATGAGCGACAACATTTTGACCCCAAACCGAGAAGATTCTGGGATTTTTGTGGTTTTTGGTAATAACTCTGGAAGGAAACGTCGCAGACCCATCAAGGTGGTACTCGTACTGCTCGCCTCGTCGAGAGGAATCCAAATATATGAATGGTTAAGCTATGTGATATGAAATGGACGAGCGACCAATAAAACAACATGTATTATGTGGTTGAATGCTTTTTGCTATTCACAAAATAAAACAAAAGCAGTCATGCAAATATCTGAATTTTCACAGCACAGCAAAATCAGTTGCACCATTCAATTCCGCTCGTCCAGACGGGGAGAATTCAATCACATTCATTCGATGCGACGTTTCTTATGGGATTTAATGAGCGACAACATTTTGACCCCAAACCGAGAGGATTCTGGGATGTTTGTGTTTTTTTGGTAATAACTCTGGAAGGAAACGTCGCAGACCCATCAAGGTGGTACTCGTACTGCTCGCCTCGTCGAGAGGAATCCAAATATATGAATGGTTAAGCTATGGGATTTGAAATGGACTAGCGACCAATAAAACAGCATGTATTATGGGGTTGAATGCTTTTTGTTATTCACAAAATAAAACAAATGCAGTCATGCAAATATTTGAATTTTCACAGCACAGCAAAATCAGTTGCACCATTCAATTCCGCTCGTCCAGACGGGGAGAATTCAATCACATTTATTCGATGCGACGTTTCTTATGGGATTTAATAAGCGACAACATTTTGACCCCAAACCGAGAGGATTCTGGGATGTTTGTGTTTTTTTGGTAATAACTCTGGAAGGAAACGTCGCAGAACCATCAAGGTGGTACTCGTACTGCTCGCCTCGTCGAGAGGAATCCAAATATATGAATGGTTAAGCTATGTGATATGAAATGGACGAGCGACCAATAAAACAGCATGTATTATGGTGTTGAATGCTTGTTGCTATTCACAAAATAAAATAAAAGCAGTCATGCAAATATCTGAATTTTCACAGCACAGCAAAATCAGTTGCACCATTCAATTCCGCTCGTCCAGACGGGGAGAATTCAATCACATTTATTCGAAGCGACGTTTCTTATGGGATTTAATAAGCGACAACATTTTGACCCCAAACCGAGAGGATTCTGGGATGTTTGTGGTTTTTTGGTAATAACTCTGGAAGGAAACGTCGCAGACCCATCAAGGTGGTACTCGTACTGCTCGCCTCATCGAGAGGAATCCAAATATATGAGTTGTTAAGCTATGGGATATGAAATGGACGAGCGACCAATAAAACAGCATGTATTATGGGGTTGAATGCTTTTTTCTATTCACAAAATAAAACAAAAGCAGTCATGCAAATATCTGAATTTTCACAGCACAGCAAAATCAGTTGCACCATTCAATTCCGCTCGTCCAGACGGGTAGAATTCAATCACATTTATTCGATGCGACGTTTCTTATGGGATTTAATAAGCGACAACATTTTGACCCCAAACCGAGAGGATTCTGGGATGTTTGTGGTTTTTTGGTAAGAACTCTGGAAGACACGTCGCAGACCCATCAAGGTGGAACTCGAACTGCTCGCCTCATCAAGAGGAATCCAAATGTATGAGTTGTTAAGCTATGGGATATGAAATGGACGAGCGACCAATAAAACAACATGTATTATGGGGTTGAATGCTTTTTGCTATTCACAAAATAAAACAAAAGCAGTCATGCAAATATCTGAATTTTCACAGCACAGCAAAATCAGTTGCACCATTCAATTCCGCTCGTCCAGACGGGTAGAATTCAATCACATTTATTCGATGCGACGTTTCTTATGGGATTTAATAAGCGACAACATTTTGACCCCAAACCGAGAGGATTCTGGGATGTTTGTGGTTTTTTGGTAAGAACTCTGGAAGACACGTCGCAGACCCATCAAGGTGGAACTCGAACTGCTCGCCTCATCAAGAGGAATCCAAATGTATGAGTTGTTAAGCTATGGGATATGAAATGGACGAGCGACCAATAAAACAACATGTATTATGGGGTTGAATGCTTTTTGCTATTCACAAAATAAAACAAAAGCAGTCATGCAAATATCTGAATTTTCACAGCACAGCAAAATCAGTTGCACCATTCAATTCTGCTCGTCCAGACGGGGAGAATTCAATCACATTTATTCGAAGCGACGTTTCTTATGGGATTTAATAAGCGACAACATTTTGACCCCAAACCGAGAGGATTCTGGGATGTTTGTGGTTTTTTGGTAATAACTCTGGAAGGAAACGTCGCAGACCCATCAAGGTGGTACTCGTACTGCTCGCCTCATCGAGAGGAATCCAAATATATGAGTTGTTAAGCTATGGGATATGAAATGGACGAGCGACCAATAAAACAGCATGTATTATGGGGTTGAATGCTTTTTTCTATTCACAAAATAAAACAAAAGCAGTCATGCAAATATCTGAATTTTCACAGCACAGCAAAATCAGTTGCACCATTCAATTCCGCTCGTCCAGACGGGTAGAATTCAATCACATTTATTCGATGCGACGTTTCTTATGGGATTTAATAAGCGACAACATTTTGACCCCAAACCGAGAGGATTCTGGGATGTTTGTGGTTTTTTGGTAAGAACTCTGGAAGACACGTCGCAGACCCATCAAGGTGGAACTCGAACTGCTCGCCTCATCAAGAGGAATCCAAATGTATGAGTTGTTAAGCTATGGGATATGAAATGGACGAGCGACCAATAAAACAACATGTATTATGGGGTTGAATGCTTTTTGCTATTCACAAAATAAAACAAAAGCAGTCATGCAAATATCTGAATTTTCACAGCACAGCAAAATCAGTTGCACCATTCAATTCTGCTCGTCCAGACGGGGAGAATTCAATCACATTCATTCGATGCGACGTTTCTTATGGGATTTAATGAGCGACAACATTTTGACCCCAAACCGAGAAGATTCTGGGATTTTTGTGGTTTTTGGTAATAACTCTGGAAGGAAACGTCGCAGACCCATCAAGGTGGTACTCGTACTGCTCGCCTCGTCGAGAGGAATCCAAATATATGAATGGTTAAGCTATGTGATATGAAATGGACGAGCGACCAATAAAACAACATGTATTATGGGGTTGAATGCTTTTTGCTATTCACAAAAAAAAACAAAAGCAGTCATGCAAATATCTGAATTTTCACAGCACAGCAAAATCAGTTGCACCATTCAATTCCGCTCGTCCAGACGGGTAGAATTCAATCACATTTATTCGATGCGACGTTTCTTATGGGATTTAATAAGCGACAACATTTTGACCCCAAACCGAGAGGATTCTGGGATGTTTGTGGTTTTTTGGTAAGAACTCTGGAAGACACGTCGCAGACCCATCAAGGTGGAACTCGAACTGCTCGCCTCATCAAGAGGAATCCAAATGTATGAGTTGTTAAGCTATGGGATATGAAATGGACGAGCGACCAATAAAACAACATGTATTATGGGGTTGAATGCTTTTTGCTATTCACAAAATAAAACAAAAGCAGTCATGCAAATATCTGAATTTTCACAGCACAGCAAAATTAGTTGCACCATTCAATTCTGCTCGTCCAGACGGGGAGAATTCAATCACATTCATTCGATGCGACGTTTCTTATGGGATTTAATGAGCGACAACATTTTGACCCCAAACCGAGAAGATTCTGGGATTTTTGTGGTTTTTGGTAATAACTCTGGAAGGAAACGTCGCAGACCCATCAAGGTGGTACTTGTACTGCTCGCCTCGTCGAGAGGAATCCAAATATATGAATGGTTAAGCTATGTGATATGAAATGGACGAGCGACCAATAAAACAACATGTATTATGGGGTTGAATGCTTTTTGCTATTCACAAAAAAAAACAAAAGCAGTCATGCAAATATCTGAATTTTCACAGGACAGCAAAATCAGTTGCACCATTCAATTCCGCTCTTCCAGACGGGGAGAATTCAATCACATTCATTCGATGCGACGTTTCTTATGGGATTTAATGAGCGACAACATTTTGACCCCAAACCGAGAGGATTCTGGGATGTTTGTGTTTTTTTGGTAATAACTCTGGAAGGAAACGTCGCAGAACCATCAAGATGGTACTCCTACTGCTCGCCTCATCGAGAGGAATCCAAATATATGAGTTGTTAAGCTATAGGATATGAAATGGACGAGCGACTAATAAAAAAACATGTATTATGGGGTTGAATGCTTTTTGCTATTCACAAAATAAAACAAAAGCAGTCATGCAAATATCTGAATTTTCACAGCACAGCAAAATCAGTTGCACCATTCAATTCCGCTCGTCCAGACGGGGAGAATTCAATCACATTCATTCGATGCGACGTTTCTTATGGGATTTAATGAGCAACAACATTTTGACCCCAAACCGAGAGGATTCTGGGATTTTTGTGGTTTTTGGTAATAACTCTGGAAGGAAACGTCGCAGAACCATCAAGGTGGTACTCGTACTGCTCGCCTCGTCGAGAGGAATCCAAATATATGAATGGTTAAGCTATGTGATATGAAATGGACGAGCGACCAATAAAACAGCATGTATTATGGGGTTGAATGCTTGTTGCTATTCACAAAATAAAACAAAAGCAGTCATGCAAATATCTGAATTTTTACAGCACAGCAAAATCAGTTGCACCATTCAATTCCGCTCGTCCAGATGGGGAGAATTCAATCACATTTATTCGATGCGACGTTTCTTATGGGATTAAATAAGCGACAACATTTTGACCCCAAACCGAGAGGATTCTGGGATGTTTGTGGTTTTTTGGTAATAACTCTGGAAGGAAACGTCGCAGACCCATCAAGGTGGTACTCGTACTGCTCGCCTCATCGAGAGGAATCCAAATATATGAGTTGTTAAGCTATGGGATATGAAATGGACGAGCGACCAATAAAACAGCATGTATTATGGGGTTGAATGCTTTTTGCTATTCACAAAATAAAACAAAAGCAGTCATGCAAATATCTGAATTTTCACAGCACAGCAAAATCAGTTGCACCATTCAATTCCGCTCGTCCAGACGGGTAGAATTCAATCACATTTATTCGATGCGACGTTTCTTATGGGATTTAATGAGCGACAACATTTTGACCCCAAACCGAGAAGATTCTGGGATTTTTGTGGTTTTTGGTAATAACTCTGGAAGGAAACGTCGCAGACCCATCAAGGTGGTACTCGTACTGCTCGCCTCGTCGAGAGGAATCCAAATATATGAATGGTTAAGCTATGTGATATGAAATGGACGAGCGACCAATAAAACAACATGTATTATGTGGTTGAATGCTTTTTGCTATTCACAAAATAAAACAAAAGCAGTCATGCAAATATCTGAATTTTCACAGCACAGCAAAATCAGTTGCACCATTCAATTCCGCTCGTCCAGACGGGGAGAATTCAATCACATTCATTCGATGCGACGTTTCTTATGGGATTTAATGAGCGACAACATTTTGACCCCAAACCGAGAGGATTCTGGGATGTTTGTGTTTTTTTGGTAATAACTCTGGAAGGAAACGTCGCAGACCCATCAAGGTGGTACTCGTACTGCTCGCCTCGTCGAGAGGAATCCAAATATATGAATGGTTAAGCTATGGGATTTGAAATGGACTAGCGACCAATAAAACAGCATGTATTATGGGGTTGAATGCTTTTTGTTATTCACAAAATAAAACAAATGCAGTCATGCAAATATTTGAATTTTCACAGCACAGCAAAATCAGTTGCACCATTCAATTCCGCTCGTCCAGACGGGGAGAATTCAATCACATTTATTCGATGCGACGTTTCTTATGGGATTTAATAAGCGACAACATTTTGACCCCAAACCGAGAGGATTCTGGGATGTTTGTGTTTTTTTGGTAATAACTCTGGAAGGAAACGTCGCAGACCCATCAAGGTGGTACTCATACTGCTCGCCTCATCGAGAGGAATCCAAATATATGAGTTGTTAAGCTATGGGATATGAAATGGACGAGCGACCAATAAAACAGCATGTATTATGGGGTTGAATGCTTTTTGCTATTCACAAAATAAAACAAAAGCAGTCATGCAAATATCTGAATTTTCACAGCACAGCAAAATCAGTTGCACCATTCAATTCCGCTCGTCCAGACGGGTAGAATTCAATCACATTTATTCGATGCGACGTTTCTTATGGGATTTAATAAGCGACAACATTTTGACCCCAAACCGAGAGGATTCTGGGATGTTTGTGGTTTTTTGGTAAGAACTCTGGAAGAAACGTCGCAGACCCATCAAGGTGGAACTCGAACTGCTCGCCTCATCAAGAGGAATCCAAATGTATGAGTTGTTAAGCTATGGGATATGAAATGGACGAGCGACCAATAAAACAACATGTATTATGGGGTTGAATGCTTTTTGCTATTCACAAAATAAAACAAAAGCAGTCATGCAAATATCTGAATTTTCACAGCACAGCAAAATCAGTTGCACCATTCAATTCTGCTCGTCCAGACGGGGAGAATTCAATCACATTCATTCGATGCGACGTTTCTTATGGGATTTAATGAGCGACAACATTTTGACCCCAAACCGAGAAGATTCTGGGATTTTTGTGGTTTTTGGTAATAACTCTGGAAGGAAACGTCGCAGACCCATCAAGGTGGTACTCGTACTGCTCGCCTCGTCGAGAGGAATCCAAATATATGAATGGTTAAGCTATGTGATATGAAATGGACGAGCGACCAATAAAACAACATGTATTATGGGGTTGAATGCTTTTTGCTATTCACAAAAAAAAACAAAAGCAGTCATGCAAATATCTGAATTTTCACAGCACAGCAAAATCAGTTGCACCATTCAATTCCGCTCTTCCAGACGGGGAGAATTCAATCACATTCATTCGATGCGACGTTTCTTATGGGATTTAATGAGCGACAACATTTTGACCCCAAACCGAGAGGATTCTGGGATGTTTGTGTTTTTTTGGTAATAACTCTGGAAGGAAACGTCGCAGAACCATCAAGATGGTACTCCTACTGCTCGCCTCATCGAGAGGAATCCAAATATATGAGTTGTTAAGCTATAGGATATGAAATGGACGAGCGACTAATAAAAAAACATGTATTATGGGGTTGAATGCTTTTTGCTATTCACAAAATAAAACAAAAGCAGTCATGCAAATATCTGAATTTTCACAGCACAGCAAAATCAGTTGCACCATTCAATTCCGCTCGTCCAGACGGGTAGAATTCAATCACATTTATTCGATGCGACGTTTCTTATGGGATTTAATAAGCGACAACATTTTGACCCCAAACCGAGAGGATTCTGGGATGTTTGTGGTTTTTTGGTAAGAACTCTGGAAGAAACGTCGCAGACCCATCAAGGTGGAACTCGAACTGCTCGCCTCATCAAGAGGAATCCAAATGTATGAGTTGTTAAGCTATGGGATATGAAATGGACGAGCGACCAATAAAACAACATGTATTATGGGGTTGAATGCTTTTTGCTATTCACAAAATAAAACAAAAGCAGTCATGCAAATATCTGAATTTTCACAGCACAGCAAAATCAGTTGCACCATTCAATTCTGCTCGTCCAGACGGGGAGAATTCAATCACATTCATTCGATGCGACGTTTCTTATGGGATTTAATGAGCGACAACATTTTGACCCCAAACCGAGAAGATTCTGGGATTTTTGTGGTTTTTGGTAATAACTCTGGAAGGAAACGTCGCAGACCCATCAAGGTGGTACTCGTACTGCTCGCCTCGTCGAGAGGAATCCAAATATATGAATGGTTAAGCTATGTGATATGAAATGGACGAGCGACCAATAAAACAACATGTATTATGGGGTTGAATGCTTTTTGCTATTCACAAAAAAAAACAAAAGCAGTCATGCAAATATCTGAATTTTCACAGCACAGCAAAATCAGTTGCACCATTCAATTCCGCTCTTCCAGACGGGGAGAATTCAATCACATTCATTCGATGCGACGTTTCTTATGGGATTTAATGAGCGACAACATTTTGACCCCATACCGAGAGGATTCTGGGATGTTTGTGTTTTTTTGGTAATAACTCTGGAAGGAAACGTCGCAGAACCATCAAGATGGTACTCCTACTGCTCGCCTCATCGAGAGGAATCCAAATATATGAGTTGTTAAGCTATAGGATATGAAATGGACGAGCGACTAATAAAAAAACATGTATTATGGGGTTGAATGCTTTTTGCTATTCACAAAATAAAACAAAAGCAGTCATGCAAATATCTGAATTTTCACAGCACAGCAAAATCAGTTGCACCATTCAATTCCGCTCGTCCAGACGGGGAGAATTCAATCACATTCATTCGATGCGACGTTTCTTATGGGATTTAATGAGCAACAACATTTTGACCCCAAACCGAGAGGATTCTGGGATTTTTGTGGTTTTTGGTAATAACTCTGGAAGGAAACGTCGCAGACCCATCAAGGTGGTACTCGTACTGCTCGCCTCGTCGAGAGGAATCCAAATATATGAATGGTTAAGCTTTGTGATATGAAATGGACGAGCGACCAATAAAACAACATGTTTATGGGGTTGAATGCTTTTTGCTATTCACAAAATAAAACAAAAGCAGTCATGCAAATATCTGAATTTTCACAGCACAGCAAAATCAGTTGCACCATTCAATTCCGCTCGTCCAGACGGGGAGAATTCAATCACATTCATTCGATGCGACGTTTCCTATGGGATTTAATGAGCGACAACATTTTGACCCCAAACCGAGATTATTCTAGGATGTTTGTGTTTTTTTGGTAATAACTCTGGAAGGAAACGTCGCAGAACCATCAAGGTGGTACTCGTACTGCTCGCCTCGTCGAGAGGAATCCAAATATATGAATGGTTAAGCTATGTGATATGAAATGGACGAGCGACCAATAAAACAGCATGTATTATGGGGTTGAATGCTTGTTGCTATTCACAAAATAAAACAAAAGCAGTCATGCAAATATCTGAATTTTCACAGCACAGCAAAATCAGTTGCACCATTCAATTCCGCTCGTCCAGACGGGGAGAATTCAATCACATTTATTCGATGCGACGTTTCTTATGGGATTAAATAAGCGACAACATTTTGACCCCAAACCGAGAGGATTCTGGGATGTTTGTAGTTTTTTGGTAATAACTCTGGAAGGAAACGTCGCAGACCCATCAAGGTGGTACTCGTACTGCTCGCCTCATCGAGAGGAATCCAAATATATGAGTTGTTAAGCTATGGGATATGAAATGGACGAGCGACCAATAAAACAGCATGTATTATGGGGTTGAATGCTTTTTGCTATTCACAAAATAAAACAAAAGCAGTCATGCAAATATCTGAATTTTCACAGCACAGCAAAATCAGTTGCACCATTCAATTCCGCTCGTCCAGACGGGTAGAATTCAATCACATTTATTCGATGCGACGTTTCTTATGGGATTTAATGAGCGACAACATTTTGACCCCAAACCGAGAAGATTCTGGGATTTTTGTGGTTTTTGGTAATAACTCTGGAAGGAAACGTCGCAGACCCATCAAGGTGGTACTCGTACTGCTCGCCTCGTCGAGAGGAATCCAAATATATGAATGGTTAAGCTATGGGATTTGAAATGGACTAGCGACCAATAAAACAGCATGTATTATGGGGTTGAATGCTTTTTGTTATTCACAAAATAAAACAAATGCAGTCATGCAAATATTTGAATTTTCACAGCACAGCAAAATCAGTTGCACCATTCAATTCCGCTCGTCCAGACGGGGAGAATTCAATCACATTTATTCGATGCGACGTTTCTTATGGGATTTAATAAGCGACAACATTTTGACCCCAAACCGAGAGGATTCTGGGATGTTTGTGTTTTTTTGGTAATAACTCTGGAAGGAAACGTCGCAGAACCATCAAGGTGGTACTCCTACTGCTCGCCTCATCGAGAGGAATCCAAATATATGAGTTGTTAAGCTATAGGATATGAAATGGACGAGCGACTAATAAAAAAACATGTATTATGGGGTTGAATGCTTTTTGCTATTCACAAAATAAAACAAAAGCAGTCATGCAAATATCTGAATTTTCACAGCACAGCAAAATCAGTTGCACCATTCAATTCCGCTCGTCCAGACGGGGAGAATTCAATCACATTCATTCGATGCGACGTTTCTTATGGGATTTAATGAGCAACAACATTTTGACCCCAAACCGAGAGGATTCTGGGATTTTTGTGGTTTTTGGTAATAACTCTGGAAGGAAACGTCGCAGACCCATCAAGGTGGTACTCGTACTGCTCGCCTCGTCGAGAGGAATCCAAATATATGAATGGTTAAGCTATGGGATTTGAAATGGACTAGCGACCAATAAAACAGCATGTATTATGGGGTTGAATGCTTTTTGTTATTCACAAAATAAAACAAATGCAGTCATGCAAATATTTGAATTTTCACAGCACAGCAAAATCAGTTGCACCATTCAATTCCGCTCGTCCAGACGGGGAGAATTCAATCACATTTATTCGATGCGACGTTTCTTATGGGATTTAATAAGCGACAACATTTTGACCCCAAACCGAGAGGATTCTGGGATGTTTGTGTTTTTTTGGTAATAACTCTGGAAGGAAACGTCGCAGAACCATCAAGGTGGTACTCCTACTGCTCGCCTCATCGAGAGGAATCCAAATATATGAGTTGTTAAGCTATAGGATATGAAATGGACGAGCGACTAATAAAAAAACATGTATTATGGGGTTGAATGCTTTTTGCTATTCACAAAATAAAACAAAAGCAGTCATGCAAATATCTGAATTTTCACAGCACAGCAAAATCAGTTGCACCATTCAATTCCGCTCGTCCAGACGGGGAGAATTCAATCACATTCATTCGATGCGACGTTTCTTATGGGATTTAATGAGCAACAACATTTTGACCCCAAACCGAGAGGATTCTGGGATTTTTGTGGTTTTTGGTAATAACTCTGGAAGGAAACGTCGCAGAACCATCAAGGTGGTACTCGTACTGCTCGCCTCGTCGAGAGGAATCCAAATATATGAAT
The DNA here is from genome assembly GCF_048934315.1 of Petromyzon marinus. Taxonomy (NCBI): domain Eukaryota; kingdom Metazoa; phylum Chordata; class Hyperoartia; order Petromyzontiformes; family Petromyzontidae; genus Petromyzon; species Petromyzon marinus. Next base: position 5,058,155 of record NW_027423057.1, on the reverse strand, counting down.
GGTTAAGCTATGTGATATGAAATGGACGAGCGACCAATAAAACAGCATGTATTATGGGGTTGAATGCTTGTTGCTATTCACAAAATAAAACAAAAGCAGTCATGCAAATATCTGAATTTTTACAGCACAGCAAAATCAGTTGCACCATTCAATTCCGCTCGTCCAGATGGGGAGAATTCAATCACATTTATTCGATGCGACGTTTCTTATGGGATTAAATAAGCGACAACATTTTGACCCCAAACCGAGAGGATTCTGGGATGTTTGTGGTTTTTTGGTAATAACTCTGGAAGGAAACGTCGCAGACCCATCAAGGTGGTACTCGTACTGCTCGCCTCATCGAGAGGAATCCAAATATATGAGTTGTTAAGCTATGGGATATGAAATGGACGAGCGACCAATAAAACAGCATGTATTATGGGGTTGAATGCTTTTTGCTATTCACAAAATAAAACAAAAGCAGTCATGCAAATATCTGAATTTTCACAGCACAGCAAAATCAGTTGCACCATTCAATTCCGCTCGTCCAGACGGGTAGAATTCAATCACATTTATTCGATGCGACGTTTCTTATGGGATTTAATGAGCGACAACATTTTGACCCCAAACCGAGAAGATTCTGGGATTTTTGTGGTTTTTGGTAATAACTCTGGAAGGAAACGTCGCAGACCCATCAAGGTGGTACTCGTACTGCTCGCCTCGTCGAGAGGAATCCAAATATATGAATGGTTAAGCTATGTGATATGAAATGGACGAGCGACCAATAAAACAACATGTATTATGTGGTTGAATGCTTTTTGCTATTCACAAAATAAAACAAAAGCAGTCATGCAAATATCTGAATTTTCACAGCACAGCAAAATCAGTTGCACCATTCAATTCCGCTCGTCCAGACGGGGAGAATTCAATCACATTCATTCGATGCGACGTTTCTTATGGGATTTAATGAGCGACAACATTTTGACCCCAAACCGAGAGGATTCTGGGATGTTTGTGTTTTTTTGGTAATAACTCTGGAAGGAAACGTCGCAGACCCATCAAGGTGGTACTCGTACTGCTCGCCTCGTCGAGAGGAATCCAAATATATGAATGGTTAAGCTATGGGATTTGAAATGGACTAGCGACCAATAAAACAGCATGTATTATGGGGTTGAATGCTTTTTGTTATTCACAAAATAAAACAAATGCAGTCATGCAAATATTTGAATTTTCACAGCACAGCAAAATCAGTTGCACCATTCAATTCCGCTCGTCCAGACGGGGAGAATTCAATCACATTTATTCGATGCGACGTTTCTTATGGGATTTAATAAGCGACAACATTTTGACCCCAAACCGAGAGGATTCTGGGATGTTTGTGTTTTTTTGGTAATAACTCTGGAAGGAAACGTCGCAGACCCATCAAGGTGGTACTCATACTGCTCGCCTCATCGAGAGGAATCCAAATATATGAGTTGTTAAGCTATGGGATATGAAATGGACGAGCGACCAATAAAACAGCATGTATTATGGGGTTGAATGCTTTTTGCTATTCACAAAATAAAACAAAAGCAGTCATGCAAATATCTGAATTTTCACAGCACAGCAAAATCAGTTGCACCATTCAATTCCGCTCGTCCAGACGGGTAGAATTCAATCACATTTATTCGATGCGACGTTTCTTATGGGATTTAATAAGCGACAACATTTTGACCCCAAACCGAGAGGATTCTGGGATGTTTGTGGTTTTTTGGTAAGAACTCTGGAAGAAACGTCGCAGACCCATCAAGGTGGAACTCGAACTGCTCGCCTCATCAAGAGGAATCCAAATGTATGAGTTGTTAAGCTATGGGATATGAAATGGACGAGCGACCAATAAAACAACATGTATTATGGGGTTGAATGCTTTTTGCTATTCACAAAATAAAACAAAAGCAGTCATGCAAATATCTGAATTTTCACAGCACAGCAAAATCAGTTGCACCATTCAATTCTGCTCGTCCAGACGGGGAGAATTCAATCACATTCATTCGATGCGACGTTTCTTATGGGATTTAATGAGCGACAACATTTTGACCCCAAACCGAGAAGATTCTGGGATTTTTGTGGTTTTTGGTAATAACTCTGGAAGGAAACGTCGCAGACCCATCAAGGTGGTACTCGTACTGCTCGCCTCGTCGAGAGGAATCCAAATATATGAATGGTTAAGCTATGTGATATGAAATGGACGAGCGACCAATAAAACAACATGTATTATGGGGTTGAATGCTTTTTGCTATTCACAAAAAAAAACAAAAGCAGTCATGCAAATATCTGAATTTTCACAGCACAGCAAAATCAGTTGCACCATTCAATTCCGCTCTTCCAGACGGGGAGAATTCAATCACATTCATTCGATGCGACGTTTCTTATGGGATTTAATGAGCGACAACATTTTGACCCCAAACCGAGAGGATTCTGGGATGTTTGTGTTTTTTTGGTAATAACTCTGGAAGGAAACGTCGCAGAACCATCAAGATGGTACTCCTACTGCTCGCCTCATCGAGAGGAATCCAAATATATGAGTTGTTAAGCTATAGGATATGAAATGGACGAGCGACTAATAAAAAAACATGTATTATGGGGTTGAATGCTTTTTGCTATTCACAAAATAAAACAAAAGCAGTCATGCAAATATCTGAATTTTCACAGCACAGCAAAATCAGTTGCACCATTCAATTCCGCTCGTCCAGACGGGTAGAATTCAATCACATTTATTCGATGCGACGTTTCTTATGGGATTTAATAAGCGACAACATTTTGACCCCAAACCGAGAGGATTCTGGGATGTTTGTGGTTTTTTGGTAAGAACTCTGGAAGAAACGTCGCAGACCCATCAAGGTGGAACTCGAACTGCTCGCCTCATCAAGAGGAATCCAAATGTATGAGTTGTTAAGCTATGGGATATGAAATGGACGAGCGACCAATAAAACAACATGTATTATGGGGTTGAATGCTTTTTGCTATTCACAAAATAAAACAAAAGCAGTCATGCAAATATCTGAATTTTCACAGCACAGCAAAATCAGTTGCACCATTCAATTCTGCTCGTCCAGACGGGGAGAATTCAATCACATTCATTCGATGCGACGTTTCTTATGGGATTTAATGAGCGACAACATTTTGACCCCAAACCGAGAAGATTCTGGGATTTTTGTGGTTTTTGGTAATAACTCTGGAAGGAAACGTCGCAGACCCATCAAGGTGGTACTCGTACTGCTCGCCTCGTCGAGAGGAATCCAAATATATGAATGGTTAAGCTATGTGATATGAAATGGACGAGCGACCAATAAAACAACATGTATTATGGGGTTGAATGCTTTTTGCTATTCACAAAAAAAAACAAAAGCAGTCATGCAAATATCTGAATTTTCACAGCACAGCAAAATCAGTTGCACCATTCAATTCCGCTCTTCCAGACGGGGAGAATTCAATCACATTCATTCGATGCGACGTTTCTTATGGGATTTAATGAGCGACAACATTTTGACCCCATACCGAGAGGATTCTGGGATGTTTGTGTTTTTTTGGTAATAACTCTGGAAGGAAACGTCGCAGAACCATCAAGATGGTACTCCTACTGCTCGCCTCATCGAGAGGAATCCAAATATATGAGTTGTTAAGCTATAGGATATGAAATGGACGAGCGACTAATAAAAAAACATGTATTATGGGGTTGAATGCTTTTTGCTATTCACAAAATAAAACAAAAGCAGTCATGCAAATATCTGAATTTTCACAGCACAGCAAAATCAGTTGCACCATTCAATTCCGCTCGTCCAGACGGGGAGAATTCAATCACATTCATTCGATGCGACGTTTCTTATGGGATTTAATGAGCAACAACATTTTGACCCCAAACCGAGAGGATTCTGGGATTTTTGTGGTTTTTGGTAATAACTCTGGAAGGAAACGTCGCAGACCCATCAAGGTGGTACTCGTACTGCTCGCCTCGTCGAGAGGAATCCAAATATATGAATGGTTAAGCTTTGTGATATGAAATGGACGAGCGACCAATAAAACAACATGTTTATGGGGTTGAATGCTTTTTGCTATTCACAAAATAAAACAAAAGCAGTCATGCAAATATCTGAATTTTCACAGCACAGCAAAATCAGTTGCACCATTCAATTCCGCTCGTCCAGACGGGGAGAATTCAATCACATTCATTCGATGCGACGTTTCCTATGGGATTTAATGAGCGACAACATTTTGACCCCAAACCGAGATTATTCTAGGATGTTTGTGTTTTTTTGGTAATAACTCTGGAAGGAAACGTCGCAGAACCATCAAGGTGGTACTCGTACTGCTCGCCTCGTCGAGAGGAATCCAAATATATGAATGGTTAAGCTATGTGATATGAAATGGACGAGCGACCAATAAAACAGCATGTATTATGGGGTTGAATGCTTGTTGCTATTCACAAAATAAAACAAAAGCAGTCATGCAAATATCTGAATTTTCACAGCACAGCAAAATCAGTTGCACCATTCAATTCCGCTCGTCCAGACGGGGAGAATTCAATCACATTTATTCGATGCGACGTTTCTTATGGGATTAAATAAGCGACAACATTTTGACCCCAAACCGAGAGGATTCTGGGATGTTTGTGGTTTTTTGGTAATAACTCTGGAAGGAAACGTCGCAGACCCATCAAGGTGGTACTCGTACTGCTCGCCTCATCGAGAGGAATCCAAATATATGAGTTGTTAAGCTATGGGATATGAAATGGACGAGCGACCAATAAAACAGCATGTATTATGGGGTTGAATGCTTTTTGCTATTCACAAAATAAAACAAAAGCAGTCATGCAAATATCTGAATTTTCACAGCACAGCAAAATCAGTTGCACCATTCAATTCCGCTCGTCCAGACGGGTAGAATTCAATCACATTTATTCGATGCGACGTTTCTTATGGGATTTAATGAGCGACAACATTTTGACCCCAAACCGAGAAGATTCTGGGATTTTTGTGGTTTTTGGTAATAACTCTGGAAGGAAACGTCGCAGACCCATCAAGGTGGTACTCGTACTGCTCGCCTCGTCGAGAGGAATCCAAATATATGAATGGTTAAGCTATGGGATTTGAAATGGACTAGCGACCAATAAAACAGCATGTATTATGGGGTTGAATGCTTTTTGTTATTCACAAAATAAAACAAATGCAGTCATGCAAATATTTGAATTTTCACAGCACAGCAAAATCAGTTGCACCATTCAATTCCGCTCGTCCAGACGGGGAGAATTCAATCACATTTATTCGATGCGACGTTTCTTATGGGATTTAATAAGCGACAACATTTTGACCCCAAACCGAGAGGATTCTGGGATGTTTGTGTTTTTTTGGTAATAACTCTGGAAGGAAACGTCGCAGAACCATCAAGGTGGTACTCGTACTGCTCGCCTCGTCGAGAGGAATCCAAATATATGAATGGTTAAGCTATGTGATATGAAATGGACGAGCGACCAATAAAACAGCATGTATTATGGGGTTGAATGCTTTTTGCTATTCACAAAATAAAACAAAAGCAGTCATGCAAATATCTGAATTTTCACAGCACAGCAAAATCAGTTGCACCATTCAATTCCGCTCTTCCAGACGGGGAGAATTCAATCACATTCATTCGATGCGACGTTTCTTATGGGATTTAATGAGCGACAACATTTTGACCCCAAACCGAGAGGATTCTGGGATGTTTGTGTTTTTTTGGTAATAACTCTGGAAGGAAACGTCGCAGAACCATCAAGATGGTACTCCTACTGCTCGCCTCATCGAGAGGAATCCAAATATATGAGTTGTTAAGCTATAGGATATGAAATGGACGAGCGACTAATAAAAAAACATGTATTATGGGGTTGAATGCTTTTTGCTATTCACAAAATAAAACAAAAGCAGTCATGCAAATATCTGAATTTTCACAGCACAGCAAAATCAGTTGCACCATTCAATTCCGCTCGTCCAGACGGGGAGAATTCAATCACATTCATTCGATGCGACGTTTCTTATGGGATTTAATGAGCAACAACATTTTGACCCCAAACCGAGAGGATTCTGGGATTTTTGTGGTTTTTGGTAATAACTCTGGAAGGAAACGTCGCAGACCCATCAAGGTGGTACTCGTACTGCTCGCCTCGTCGAGAGGAATCCAAATATATGAATGGTTAAGCTTTGTGATATGAAATGGACGAGCGACCAATAAAACAACATGTTTATGGGGTTGAATGCTTTTTGCTATTCACAAAATAAAACAAAAGCAGTCATGCAAATATCTGAATTTTCACAGCACAGCAAAATCAGTTGCACCATTCAATTCCGCTCGTCCAGACGGGGAGAATTCAATCACATTCATTCGATGCGACGTTTCCTATGGGATTTAATGAGCGACAACATTTTGACCCCAAACCGAGATTATTCTAGGATGTTTGTGTTTTTTTGGTAATAACTCTGGAAGGAAACGTCGCAGAACCATCAAGGTGGTACTCCTACTGCTCGCCTCATCGAGAGGAATCCAAATATATGAGTTGTTAAGCTATGGGATATGAAATGGACGAGCGACCAATAAAACAACATGTATTATGGGGTTGAATGCTTTTTGTTATTCACAAAATAAAACAAATGCAGTCATGCAAATATTTGAATTTTCACAGCACAGCAAAATCAGTTGCACCATTCAATTCCGCTCGTCCAGACGGGGAGAATTCAATCACATTTATTCGATGCGACGTTTCTTATGGGATTTAATAAGCGACAACATTTTGACCCCAAACCGAGAGGATTCTGGGATGTTTGTGTTTTTTTGGTAATAACTCTGGAAGGAAACGTCGCAGAACCATCAAGGTGGTACTCGTACTGCTCGCCTCGTCGAGAGGAATCCAAATATATGAATGGTTAAGCTATGTGATATGAAATGGACGAGCGACCAATAAAACAGCATGTATTATGGGGTTGAATGCTTGTTGCTATTCACAAAATAAAACAAAAGCAGTCATGCAAATATCTGAATTTTCACAGCACAGCAAAATCAGTTGCACCATTCAATTCCGCTCGTCCAGACGGGGAGAATTCAATCACATTTATTCGATGCGACGTTTCTTATGGGATTAAATAAGCGACAACATTTTGACCCCAAACCGAGAGGATTCTGGGATGTTTGTGGTTTTTTGGTAATAACTCTGGAAGGAAACGTCGCAGACCCATCAAGGTGGTACTCGTACTGCTCGCCTCATCGAGAGGAATCCAAATATATGAGTTGTTAAGCTATGGGATATGAAATGGACGAGCGACCAATAAAACAGCATGTATTATGGGGTTGAATGCTTTTTGCTATTCACAAAATAAAACAAAAGCAGTCATGCAAATATCTGAATTTTCACAGCACAGCAAAATCAGTTGCACCATTCAATTCCGCTCGTCCAGACGGGTAGAATTCAATCACATTTATTCGATGCGACGTTTCTTATGGGATTTAATGAGCGACAACATTTTGACCCCAAACCGAGAAGATTCTGGGATTTTTGTGGTTTTTGGTAATAACTCTGGAAGGAAACGTCGCAGACCCATCAAGGTGGTACTCGTACTGCTCGCCTCGTCGAGAGGAATCCAAATATATGAATGGTTAAGCTATGTGATATGAAATGGACGAGCGACCAATAAAACAACATGTATTATGTGGTTGAATGCTTTTTGCTATTCACAAAATAAAACAAAAGCAGTCATGCAAATATCTGAATTTTCACAGCACAGCAAAATCAGTTGCACCATTCAATTCCGCTCGTCCAGACGGGGAGAATTCAATCACATTCATTCGATGCGACGTTTCTTATGGGATTTAATGAGCGACAACATTTTGACCCCAAACCGAGAGGATTCTGGGATGTTTGTGTTTTTTTGGTAATAACTCTGGAAGGAAACGTCGCAGACCCATCAAGGTGGTACTCGTACTGCTCGCCTCGTCGAGAGGAATCCAAATATATGAATGGTTAAGCTATGGGATTTGAAATGGACTAGCGACCAATAAAACAGCATGTATTATGGGGTTGAATGCTTTTTGTTATTCACAAAATAAAACAAATGCAGTCATGCAAATATTTGAATTTTCACAGCACAGCAAAATCAGTTGCACCATTCAATTCCGCTCGTCCAGACGGGGAGAATTCAATCACATTTATTCGATGCGACGTTTCTTATGGGATTTAATAAGCGACAACATTTTGACCCCAAACCGAGAGGATTCTGGGATGTTTGTGTTTTTTTGGTAATAACTCTGGAAGGAAACGTCGCAGAACCATCAAGGTGGTACTCGTACTGCTCGCCTCGTCGAGAGGAATCCAAATATATGAATGGTTAAGCTATGTGATATGAAATGGACGAGCGACCAATAAAACAGCATGTATTATGGGGTTGAATGCTTGTTGCTATTCACAAAATAAAACAAAAGCAGTCATGCAAATATCTGAATTTTCACAGCACAGCAAAATCAGTTGCACCATTCAATTCCGCTCGTCCAGACGGGGAGAATTCAATCACATTTATTCGATGCGACGTTTCTTATGGGATTAAATAAGCGACAACATTTTGACCCCAAACCGAGAGGATTCTGGGATGTTTGTGGTTTTTTGGTAATAACTCTGGAAGGAAACGTCGCAGACCCATCAAGGTGGTACTCGTACTGCTCGCCTCATCGAGAGGAATCCAAATATATGAGTTGTTAAGCTATGGGATATGAAATGGACGAGCGACCAATAAAACAGCATGTATTATGGGGTTGAATGCTTTTTGCTATTCACAAAATAAAACAAAAGCAGTCATGCAAATATCTGAATTTTCACAGCACAGCAAAATCAGTTGCACCATTCAATTCCGCTCGTCCAGACGGGTAGAATTCAATCACATTTATTCGATGCGACGTTTCTTATGGGATTTAATGAGCGACAACATTTTGACCCCAAACCGAGAAGATTCTGGGATTTTTGTGGTTTTTGGTAATAACTCTGGAAGGAAACGTCGCAGACCCATCAAGGTGGTACTCGTACTGCTCGCCTCGTCGAGAGGAATCCAAATATATGAATGGTTAAGCTATGGGATTTGAAATGGACTAGCGACCAATAAAACAGCATGTATTATGGGGTTGAATGCTTTTTGTTATTCACAAAATAAAACAAATGCAGTCATGCAAATATTTGAATTTTCACAGCACAGCAAAATCAGTTGCACCATTCAATTCCGCTCGTCCAGACGGGGAGAATTCAATCACATTTATTCGATGCGACGTTTCTTATGGGATTTAATAAGCGACAACATTTTGACCCCAAACCGAGAGGATTCTGGGATGTTTGTGTTTTTTTGGTAATAACTCTGGAAGGAAACGTCGCAGAACCATCAAGGTGGTACTCGTACTGCTCGCCTCGTCGAGAGGAATCCAAATATATGAATGGTTAAGCTATGTGATATGAAATGGACGAGCGACCAATAAAACAGCATGTATTATGGGGTTGAATGCTTTTTGCTATTCACAAAATAAAACAAAAGCAGTCATGCAAATATCTGAATTTTCACAGCACTGCAAAATCAGTTGCACCATTCAATTCCGCTCTTCCAGACGGGGAGAATTCAATCACATTCATTCGATGCGACGTTTCTTATGGGATTTAATGAGCGACAACATTTTGACCCCAAACCGAGAGGATTCTGGGATGTTTGTGTTTTTTTGGTAATAACTCTGGAAGGAAACGTCGCAGAACCATCAAGATGGTACTCCTACTGCTCGCCTCATCGAGAGGAATCCAAATATATGAGTTGTTAAGCTATAGGATATGAAATGGACGAGCGACTAATAAAAAAACATGTATTATGGGGTTGAATGCTTTTTGCTATTCACAAAATAAAACAAAAGCAGTCATGCAAATATCTGAATTTTCACAGCACAGCAAAATCAGTTGCACCATTCAATTCCGCTCGTCCAGACGGGGAGAATTCAATCACATTCATTCGATGCGACGTTTCTTATGGGATTTAATGAGCAACAACATTTTGACCCCAAACCGAGAGGATTCTGGGATTTTTGTGGTTTTTGGTAATAACTCTGGAAGGAAACGTCGCAGACCCATCAAGGTGGTACTCGTACTGCTCGCCTCGTCGAGAGGAATCCAAATATATGAATGGTTAAGCTTTGTGATATGAAATGGACGAGCGACCAATAAAACAACATGTTTATGGGGTTGAATGCTTTTTGCTATTCACAAAATAAAACAAAAGCAGTCATGCAAATATCTGAATTTTCACAGCACAGCAAAATCAGTTGCACCATTCAATTCCGCTCGTCCAGACGGGGAGAATTCAATCACATTCATTCGATGCGACGTTTCCTATGGGATTTAATGAGCGACAACATTTTGACCCCAAACCGAGATTATTCTAGGATGTTTGTGTTTTTTTGGTAATAACTCTGGAAGGAAACGTCGCAGAACCATCAAGGTGGTACTCCTACTGCTCGCCTCATCGAGAGGAATCCAAATATATGAGTTGTTAAGCTATGGGATATGAAATGGACGAGCGACCAATAAAACAACATGTATTATGGGGTTGAATGCTTTTTGTTATTCACAAAATAAAACAAATGCAGTCATGCAAATATTTGAATTTTCACAGCACAGCAAAATCAGTTGCACCATTCAATTCCGCTCGTCCAGACGGGGAGAATTCAATCACATTTATTCGATGCGACGTTTCTTATGGGATTTAATAAGCGACAACATTTTGACCCCAAACCGAGAGGATTCTGGGATGTTTGTGTTTTTTTGGTAATAACTCTGGAAGGAAACGTCGCAGAACCATCAAGGTGGTACTCGTACTGCTCGCCTCGTCGAGAGGAATCCAAATATATGAATGGTTAAGCTATGTGATATGAAATGGACGAGCGACCAATAAAACAGCATGTATTATGGGGTTGAATGCTTGTTGCTATTCACAAAATAAAACAAAAGCAGTCATGCAAATATCTGAATTTTCACAGCACAGCAAAATCAGTTGCACCATTCAATTCCGCTCGTCCAGACGGGGAGAATTCAATCACATTTATTCGATGCGACGTTTCTTATGGGATTAAATAAGCGACAACATTTTGACCCCAAACCGAGAGGATTCTGGGATGTTTGTGGTTTTTTGGTAATAACTCTGGAAGGAAACGTCGCAGACCCATCAAGGTGGTACTCGTACTGCTCGCCTCATCGAGAGGAATCCAAATATATGAGTTGTTAAGCTATGGGATATGAAATGGACGAGCGACCAATAAAACAGCATGTATTATGGGGTTGAATGCTTTTTGCTATTCACAAAATAAAACAAAAGCAGTCATGCAAATATCTGAATTTTCACAGCACAGCAAAATCAGTTGCACCATTCAATTCCGCTCGTCCAGACGGGTAGAATTCAATCACATTTATTCGATGCGACGTTTCTTATGGGATTTAATGAGCGACAACATTTTGACCCCAAACCGAGAAGATTCTGGGATTTTTGTGGTTTTTGGTAATAACTCTGGAAGGAAACGTCGCAGACCCATCAAGGTGGTACTCGTACTGCTCGCCTCGTCGAGAGGAATCCAAATATATGAATGGTTAAGCTATGTGATATGAAATGGACGAGCGACCAATAAAACAACATGTATTATGTGGTTGAATGCTTTTTGCTATTCACAAAATAAAACAAAAGCAGTCATGCAAATATCTGAATTTTCACAGCACAGCAAAATCAGTTGCACCATTCAATTCCGCTCGTCCAGACGGGGAGAATTCAATCACATTCATTCGATGCGACGTTTCTTATGGGATTTAATGAGCGACAACATTTTGACCCCAAACCGAGAGGATTCTGGGATGTTTGTGTTTTTTTGGTAATAACTCTGGAAGGAAACGTCGCAGACCCATCAAGGTGGTACTCGTACTGCTCGCCTCGTCGAGAGGAATCCAAATATATGAATGGTTAAGCTATGGGATTTGAAATGGACTAGCGACCAATAAAACAGCATGTATTATGGGGTTGAATGCTTTTTGTTATTCACAAAATAAAACAAATGCAGTCATGCAAATATTTGAATTTTCACAGCACAGCAAAATCAGTTGCACCATTCAATTCCGCTCGTCCAGACGGGGAGAATTCAATCACATTTATTCGATGCGACGTTTCTTATGGGATTTAATAAGCGACAACATTTTGACCCCAAACCGAGAGGATTCTGGGATGTTTGTGTTTTTTTGGTAATAACTCTGGAAGGAAACGTCGCAGAACCATCAAGGTGGTACTCGTACTGCTCGCCTCGTCGAGAGGAATCCAAATATATGAATGGTTAAGCTATGTGATATGAAATGGACGAGCGACCAATAAAACAGCATGTATTATGGGGTTGAATGCTTGTTGCTATTCACAAAATAAAACAAAAGCAGTCATGCAAATATCTGAATTTTCACAGCACAGCAAAATCAGTTGCACCATTCAATTCCGCTCGTCCAGACGGGGAGAATTCAATCACATTTATTTGATGCGACGTTTCTTATGGGATTTAATAAGCGACAACATTTTGACCCCAAACCGAGAGGATTCTGGGATGTTTGTGGTTTTTTGGTAATAACTCTGGAAGGAAACGTCGCAGACCCATGAAGGTGGTACTCGTACTGCTCGCCTCATCGAGAGGAATCCAAATATATGAGTTGTTAAGCTATGGGATATGAAATGGACGAGCGACCAATAAAACAGCATGTATTATGGGGTTGAATGCTTTTTGCTATTCACAAAATAAAACAAAAGCAGTCATGCAAATATCTGAATTTTCACAGCACAGCAAAATCAGTTGCACCATTCAATTCCGCTCGTCCAGACGGGTAGAATTCAATCACATTTATTCGATGCGACGTTTCTTATGGGATTTAATAAGCGACAACATTTTGACCCCAAACCGAGAGGATTCTGGGATGTTTGTGGTTTTTTGGTAAGAACTCTGGAAGAAACGTCGCAGACCCATCAAGGTGGAACTCGAACTGCTCGCCTCATCAAGAGGAATCCAAATGTATGAGTTGTTAAGCTATGGGATATGAAATGGACGAGCGACCAATAAAACAACATGTATTATGGGGTTGAATGCTTTTTGCTATTCACAAAATAAAACAAAAGCAGTCATGCAAATATCTGAATTTTCACAGCACAGCAAAATCAGTTGCACCATTCAATTCTGCTCGTCCAGACGGGGAGAATTCAATCACATTCATTCGATGCGACGTTTCTTATGGGATTTAATGAGCGACAACATTTTGACCCCAAACCGAGAAGATTCTGGGATTTTTGTGGTTTTTGGTAATAACTCTGGAAGGAAACGTCGCAGACCCATCAAGGTGGTACTCGTACTGATCGCCTCGGCGAGAGGAATCCAAACATATGAATGGTTAAGCTATGTGATATGAAATGGACGAGCGACCAATAAAACAACATGTATTATGGGGTTGAATGCTTTTTGCTATTCACAAAAAAAAACAAAAGCAGTCATGCAAATATCTGAATTTTCACAGCACAGCAAAATCAGTTGCACCATTCAATTCCGCTCTTCCAGACGGGGAGAATTCAATCACATTCATTCGATGCGACGTTTCTTATGGGATTTAATGAGCGACAACATTTTGACCCCAAACCGAGAGGATTCTGGGATGTTTGTGTTTTTTTGGTAATAACTCTGGAAGGAAACGTCGCAGAACCATCAAGATGGTACTCCTACTGCTCGCCTCATCGAGAGGAATCCAAATATATGAGTTGTTAAGCTATAGGATATGAAATGGACGAGCGACTAATAAAAAAACATGTATTATGGGGTTGAATGCTTTTTGCTATTCACAAAATAAAACAAAAGCAGTCATGCAAATATCTGAATTTTCACAGCACAGCAAAATCAGTTGCACCATTCAATTCCGCTCGTCCAGACGGGGAGAATTCAATCACATTCATTCGATGCGACGTTTCTTATGGGATTTAATGAGCAACAACATTTTGACCCCAAACCGAGAGGATTCTGGGATTTTTGTGGTTTTTGGTAATAACTCTGGAAGGAAACGTCGCAGACCCATCAAGGTGGTACTCGTACTGCTCGCCTCATCGAGAGGAATCCAAATATATGAATGGTTAAGCTTTGTGATATGAAATGGACGAGCGACCAATAAAACAACATGTTTATGGGGTTGAATGCTTTTTGCTATTCACAAAATAAAACAAAAGCAGTCATGCAAATATCTGAATTTTCACAGCACAGCAAAATCAGTTGCACCATTCAATTCCGCTCGTCCAGACGGGGAGAATTCAATCACATTCATTCGATGCGACGTTTCTTATGGGATTTAATGAGCGACAACATTTTGACCCCAAACCGAGATGATTCTGGGATGTTTGTGTTTTTTTGGTAGTAACTCTGGAAGGAAACGTCGCAGACCCATCAAGGTGGTACTCCTACTGCTCGCCTCATCGAGAGGAATCCAAATATATGAGTTGTTAAGCTATGGGATATGAAATGGACGAGCGACCAATAAAACAACATGTATTATGTGGTTGAATGCTTTTTGCTATTCACAAAATAAAACAAAAGCAGTCATGCAAATATCTGAATTTTCACAGCACAGCAAAATCAGTTGCACCATTCAATTCCGCTCGTCCAGACGGGGAGAATTCAATCACATTCATTCGATGCGACGTTTCTTATGGGATTTAAAGAGCGACAACATTTTGACCCCAAACCGAGAGGATTCTGGGATGTTTGTGTTTTTTTGGTAATAATTCTGGAAGGAAACGTCGCAGACCAATCAAGGTGGTACTCGTACTGCTCGCCTCGTCGAGAGGAATCCAAATATATGAATGGTTAAGCTATGGGATTTGAAATGGACTAGCGACCAATAAAACAGCATGTATTATGGGGTTGAATGCTTTTTGTTATTCACAAAATAAAACAAATGCAGTCATGCAAATATTTGAATTTTCACAGCACAGCAAAATCAGTTGCACCATTCAATTCCGCTCGTCCAGACGGGGAGAATTCAATCACATTTATTCGATGCGACGTTTCTTATGGGATTTAATAAGCGACAACATTTTGACCCCAAACCGAGAGGATTCTGGGATGTTTGTGTTTTTTTGGTAATAACTCTGGAAGGAAACGTCGCAGAACCATCAAGGTGGTACTCGTACTGCTCGCCTCGTCGAGAGGAATCCAAATATATGAATGGTTAAGCTATATGATATGAAATGGACGAGCGACCAATAAAACAGCATGTATTATGGGGTTGAATGCTTTTTGCTATTCACAAAATAAAACAAAAGCAGTCATGCAAATATCTGAATTTTCACAGCACAGCAAAATCAGTTGCACCATTCAATTCCGCTCGTCCAGACGGGGAGAATTCAATCACATTCATTCGATGCGACGTTTCCTATGGGATTTAATGAGCGACAACATTTTGACCCCAAACCGAGATGATTCTGGGATGTTTGTGTTTTTTTGGTAATAACTCTGGAAGGAAACGTCGCAGACCCATCAAGGTGGTACTCCTACTGCTCGCCTCATCGAGAGGAATCCAAATATATGAGTTGTTAAGCTTTGTGATATGAAATGGACGAGCGACCAATAAAACAACATGTATTATGTGGTTGAATGCTTTTGCTATTCACAAAATAAAACAAAAGCAGTCATGCAAATATCTGAATTTTCACAGCACAGCAAAATCAGTTGCACCATTCAATTCCGCTCGTCCAGACGGGGAGAATTCAATCACATTCATTCGATGCGACGTTTCTTATGGGATTTAATGAGCGACAACATTTTGACCCCAAACCGAGATGATTCTGGGATGTTTGTGTTTTTTTGGTAGTAACTCTGGAAGGAAACGTCGCAGACCCATCAAGGTGGTACTCCTACTGCTCGCCTCATCGAGAGGAATCCAAATATATGAGTTGTTAAGCTATGGGATATGAAATGGACGAGCGACCAATAAAACAACATGTATTATGTGGTTGAATGCTTTTTGCTATTCACAAAATAAAACAAAAGCAGTCATGCAAATATCTGAATTTTCACAGCACAGCAAAATCAGTTGCACCATTCAATTCCGCTCGTCCAGACGGGGAGAATTCAATCACATTCATTCGATGCGACGTTTCTTATGGGATTTAATGAGCGACAACATTTTGACCCCAAACCGAGAGGATTCTGGAATGTTTGTGTTTTTTTGGTAATAATTCTGGAAGGAAACGTCGCAGACCCATCAAGGTGGTACTCGTACTGCTCGCCTCGTCGAGAGGAATCCAAATATATGAATGGTTAAGCTATGGGATTTGAAATGGACTAGCGACCAATAAAACAGCATGTATTATGGGGTTGAATGCTTTTTGTTATTCACAAAATAAAACAAATGCAGTCATGCAAATATTTGAATTTTCACAGCACAGCAAAATCAGTTGCACCATTCAATTCCGCTCGTCCAGACGGGGAGAATTCAATCACATTTATTCGATGCGACGTTTCTTATGGGATTTAATAAGCGACAACATTTTGACCCCAAACCGAGAGGATTCTGGGATGTTTGTGTTTTTTTGGTAATAACTCTGGAAGGAAACGTCGCAGAACCATCAAGGTGGTACTCGTACTGCTCGCCTCGTCGAGAGGAATCCAAATATATGAATGGTTAAGCTATATGATATGAAATGGACGAGCGACCAATAAAACAGCATGTATTATGGGGTTGAATGCTTTTTGCTATTCACAAAATAAAACAAAAGCAGTCATGCAAATATCTGAATTTTCACAGCACAGCAAAATCAGTTGCACCATTCAATTCCGCTCGTCCAGACGGGGAGAATTCAATCACATTTATTCGATGCGACGTTTCTTATGGGATTTAATAAGCGACAACATTTTGACCCCAAACCGAGAGGATTCTGGGATGTTTGTGTTTTTTTGGTAATAACTCTGGAAGGAAACGTCGCAGAACCATCAAGGTGGTACTCGTACTGCTCGCCTCGTCGAGAGGAATCCAAATATATGAATGGTTAAGCTATATGATATGAAATGGACGAGCGACCAATAAAACAGCATGTATTATGGGGTTGAATGCTTTTTGCTATTCACAAAATAAAACAAAAGCAGTCATGCAAATATCTGAATTTTCACAGCACAGCAAAATCAGTTGCACCATTCAATTCCGCTCGTCCAGACGGGGAGAATTCAATCACATTCATTCGATGCGACGTTTCTTATGGGATTTAATGAGCGACAACATTTTGACCCCAAACCGAGAGGATTCTGGGATGTTTGTGTTTTTTTGGTAATAATTCTGGAAGGAAACGTCGCAGACCCATCAAGGTGGTACTCGTACTGCTCGCCTCGTCGAGAGGAATCCAAATATATGAATGGTTAAGCTATGGGATTTGAAATGGACTAGCGACCAATAAAACAGCATGTATTATGGGGTTGAATGTTTTTTGTTATTCACAAAATTAAACAAATGCAGTCATGCAAATATTTGAATTTTCACAGCACAGCAAAATCAGTTGCACCATTCAATTCCGCTCGTCCAGACGGGGAGAATTCAATCACATTTATTCGATGCGACGTTTCTTATGGGATTTAATAAGCGACAACATTTTGACCCCAAACCGAGAGGATTCTGGGATGTTTGTGTTTTTTTGGTAATAACTCTGGAAGGAAACGTCGCAGAACCATCAAGGTGGTACTCGTACTGCTCGCCTCGTCGAGAGGAATCCAAATATATGAATGGTTAAGCTATGTGATATGAAATGGACGAGCGACCAATAAAACAGCATGTATTATGGGGTTGAATGCTTTTTGCTATTCACAAAATAAAACAAAAGCAGTCATGCAAATATCTGAATTTTCACAGCACAGCAAAATCAGTTGCACCATTCAATTCCGCTCGTCCAGACGGGGAGAATTCAATCACATTCATTCGATGCGACGTTTCTTATGGGATTTAATGAGCGACAACATTTTGACCCCAAACCGAGAGGATTCTGGGATGTTTGTGTTTTTTTGGTAATAACTCTGGAAGGAAACGTCGCAGACCCATCAAGGTGGTACTCGTACTGCTCGCCTCGTCGAGAGGAATCCAATTATGAATGGTTAAGCTATGGGATTTGAAATGGACTAGCGACCAATAAAACAGCATGTATTATGGGGTTGAATGCATTTTGTTATTCACAAAATAAAACAAATGCAGTCATGCAAATATTTGAATTTTCACAGCACAGCAAAATCAGTTGCACCATTCAATTCCGCTCGTCCAGACGGGGAGAATTCAATCACATTTATTCGATGCGACGTTTCTTATGGGATTTAATAAGCGACAACATTTTGACCCCAAACCGAGAGGATTCTGGGATGTTTGTGTTTTTTTGGTAATAACTCTGGAAGGAAACGTCGCAGAACCATCAAGGTGGTACTCGTACTGCTCGCCTCGTCGAGAGGAATCCAAATATATGAATGGTTAAGCTATATGATATGAAATGGACGAGCGACCAATAAAACAACATGTATTATGTGGTTGAATGCTTTTTGCTATTCACAAAATAAAACAAAAGCAGTCATGCAAATATCTGAATTTTCACAGCACAGCAAAATCAGTTGCACCATTCAATTCCGCTCGTCCAGACGGGGAGAATTCAATCACATTCATTCGATGCGACGTTTCTTATGGGATTTAATGAGCGACAACATTTTGACCCCAAACCGAGAGGATTCTGGGATGTTTGTGTTTTTTTTGGTAATAACTCTGGAAGAAAACGTCGCAGACCCATCAAGGTGGTACTCGTACTGCTCGCCTCGTCGAGAGGAATCCAAATATATGAATGGTTAAGCTATGGGATTTGAAATGGACTAGCGACCAATAAAACAGCATGTATTATGGGGTTGAATGCTTTTTGTTATTCACAAAATAAAACAAAAGCAGTCATGCAAATATCTGAATTTTCACAGCACAGCAAAATCAGTTGCACCATTCAATTCCGCTCGTCCAGACGGGGAGAATTCAATCACATTTATTCGATGCGACGTTTCTTATGGGATTTAATAAACGACAACATTTTGACCCCAAACCGAGAGGATTCTGGGATGTTTGTGGTTTTTTGGTAATAACTCTGGAAGGAAACGTCGCAGACCCATCAAGGTGGTACTCCTACTGCTCGCCTCATCGAGAGGAATCCAAATATATGAGTTGTTAAGCTATGGGATATGAAATGGACGAGCGACCAATAAAACAACATGTATTATGTGGTTGAATGCTTTTTGCTATTCACAAAATAAAACAAAAGCAGTCATGCAAATATCTGAATTTTCACAGCACAGCAAAATCAGTTGCACCATTCAATTCCGCTCGTCCAGACGGGGAGAATTCAATCACATTCATTCGATGCGACGTTTCTTATGGGATTTAATGAGCGACAACATTTTGACCTCAAACCGAGAGGATTCTGGGATGTTTGTGTTTTTTTGGTAATAATTCTGGAAGGAAACGTCGCAGACCCATCAAGGTGGTACTCGTACTGCTCGCCTCGTCGAGAGGAATCCAAATATATGAATGGTTAAGCTATGGGATTTGAAATAGACTAGCGACCAATAAAACAGCATGTATTATGGGGTTGAATGCTTTTTGTTATTCACAAAATAAAACAAATGCAGTCATGCAAATATTTGAATTTTCACAGCACAGCAAAATCAGTTGCACCATTCAATTCCGCTCGTCCAGACGGGGAGAATTCAATCACATTTATTCGATGCGACGTTTCTTATGGGATTTAATAAGCGACAACATTTTGACCCCAAACCGAGAGGATTCTGGGATGTTTGTGTTTTTTTGGTAATAACTCTGGAAGGAAACGTCGCAGAACCATCAAGGTGGTACTCGTACTGCTCGCCTCGTCGAGAGGAATCCAAATATATGAATGGTTAAGCTATATGATATGAAATGGACGAGCGACCAATAAAACAGCATGTATTATGGGGTTGAATGCTTTTTGCTATTCACAAAATAAAACAAAAGCAGTCATGCAAATATCTGAATTTTCACAGCACAGCAAAATCAGTTGCACCATTCAATTCCGCTCGTCCAGACGGGGAGAATTCAGTCACATTCATTCGATGCGACGTTTCCTTTGGAATTTAATGAGCGACAACATTTTGACCCCAAACCGAGATGATTCTGGGATGTTTGTGTTTTTTTGGTAATAACTCTGGAAGGAAACGTCGCAGACCCATCAAGGTGGTACTCCTACTGCTCGCCTCATCGAGAGGAATCCAAATATATGAGTTGTTAAGCTATGGGATATGAAATGGACGAGCGACCAATAAAACAACATGTATTATGTGGTTGAATGCTTTTTGCTATTCACAAAATAAAACAAAAGCAGTCATGCAAATATCTGAATTTTCACAGCACAGCAAAATCAGTTGCACCATTCAATTCCGCTCGTCCAGACGGGGAGAATTCAATCACATTCATTCGATGCGACGTTTCTTATGGGATTTAATGAGCGACAACATTTTGACCCCAAACCGAGAGGATTCTGGGATGTTTGTGTTTTTTTGGTAATAACTCTGGAAGGAAACGTCGCAGACCCATCAAGGTGGTACTCGTACTGCTCGCCTCGTCGAGAGGAATCCAAATATATGAATGGTTAAGCTATGGGATTTGAAATGGACTAGCGACCAATAAAACAGCATGTATTATGGGGTTGAATGCTTTTTGTTATTCACAAAATAAAACAAATGCAGTCATGCAAATATTTGAATTTTCACAGCACAGCAAAATCAGTTGCACCATTCAATTCCGCTCGTCCAGACGGGGAGAATTCAATCACATTTATTCGATGCGACGTTTCTTATGGGATTTAATAAGCGACAACATTTTGACCCCAAACCGAGAGGATTCTGGGATGTTTGTGTTTTTTTGGTAATAACTCTGGAAGGAAACGTCGCAGAACCATCAAGGTGGTACTCGTACTGCTCGCCTCGTCGAGAGGAATCCAAATATATGAATGGTTAAGCTATGTGATATGAAATGGACGAGCGACCAATAAAACAGCATGTATTATGGGGTTGAATGCTTTTTGCTATTCACAAAATAAAACAAAAGCAGTCATGCAAATATCTGAATTTTCACAGCACAGCAAAATCAGTTGCACCATTCAATTCCGCTCGTCCAGACGGGGAGAATTCAATCACATTTATTCGATGCGACGTTTCTTATGGGATTTAATAAACGACAACATTTTGACCCCAAACCGAGAGGATTCTGGGATGTTTGTGGTTTTTTGGTAATAACTCTGGAAGGAAACGTCGCAGACCCATCAAGGTGGTACTCGTACTGCTCGCCTCATCGAAAGGAATCCAAATATATGAGTTGTTAAGCTATGGGATATGAAATGGACGAGCGAACAATAAAACAACATGTATTATGTGGTTGAATGCTTTTTGCTATTCACAAAATAAAACAAAAGCAGTCATGCAAATATCTGAATTTTCACAGCACAGCAAAATCAGTTGCACCATTCAATTCCGCTCGTCCAGACGGGGAGAATTCAATCACATTCATTCGATGCGACGTTTCTTATGGGATTTAATGAGCGACAACATTTTGACCCCAAACCGAGAGGATTCTGGGATGTTTGTGTTTTTTTGGTAATAATTCTGGAAGGAAACGTCGCAGACCCATCAAGGTGGTACTCGTACTGCTCGCCTCGTCGAGAGGAATCCAAATATATGAATGGTTAAGCTATGGGATTTGAAATGGACTAGCGACCAATAAAACAGCATGTATTATGGGGTTGAATGCTTTTTGTTATTCACAAAATAAAACAAATGCAGTCATGCAAATATTTGAATTTTCACAGCACAGCAAAATCAGTTGCACCATTCAATTCCGCTCGTCCAGACGGGGAGAATTCAATCACATTTATTCGATGCGACGTTTCTTATGGGATTTAATAAGCGACAACATTTTGACCCCAAACCGAGAGGATTCTGGGATGTTTGTGTTTTTTTGGTAATAACTCTGGAAGGAAACGTCGCAGAACCATCAAGGTGGTACTCGTACTGCTCGCCTCGTCGAGAGGAATCCAAATATATGAATGGTTAAGCTATGTGATATGAAATGGACGAGCGACCAATAAAACAGCATGTATTATGGGGTTGAATGCTTTTTGCTATTCACAAAATAAAACAAAAGCAGTCATGCAAATATCTGAATTTTCACAGCACAGCAAAATCAGTTGCACCATTCAATTCCGCTCGTCCAGACGGGGAGAATTCAATCACATTTATTCGATGCGACGTTTCTTATGGGATTTAATAAACGACAACATTTTGACCCCAAACCGAGAGGATTCTGGGATGTTTGTGGTTTTTTGGTAATAACTCTGGAAGGAAACGTCGCAGACCCATCAAGGTGGTACTCGTACTGCTCGCCTCATCGAAAGGAATCCAAATATATGAGTTGTTAAGCTATGGGATATGAAATGGACGAGCGAACAATAAAACAACATGTATTATGTGGTTGAATGCTTTTTGCTATTCACAAAATAAAACAAATGCAGTCATGCAAATATCTGAATTTTCACAGCACAGCAAAATCAGTTGCACCATTCAATTCCGCTCGTCCAGACGGCGAGAATTCAATCACATTCATTCGATGCGACGTTTCTTATGGGATTTAATGAGCGACAACATTTTGACCCCAAACCGAGAGGATTCTGGGATGTTTGTGTTTTTTTGGTAATAATTCTGGAAGGAAACGTCGCAGACCCATCAAGGTGGTACTCGTACTGCTCGCCTCGTCGAGAGGAATCCAAATATATGAATGGTTAAGCTATGGGATTTGAAATGGACTAGCGACCAATAAAACAGCATGTATTATGGGGTTGAATGCTTTTTGTTATTCACAAAATAAAACAAATGCAGTCATGCAAATATTTGAATTTTCACAGCACAGCAAAATCAGTTGCACCATTCAATTCCGCTCGTCCAGACGGGGAGAATTCAATCACATTTATTCGATGCGACGTTTCTTATGGGATTTAATAAGCGACAACATTTTGACCCCAAACCGAGAGGATTCTGGGATGTTTGTGTTTTTTTGGTAATAACTCTGGAAGGAAACGTAGCAGAACCATCAAGGTGGTACTGGTACTGCTCGCCTCGTCGAGAGGAATCCAAATATATGAATGGTTAAGCTATATGGTATGAAATGGACGAGCGACCAATAAAACAGCATGTATTATGGGGTTGAATGCTTTTTGCTATTCACAAAATAAAACAAAAGCAGTCATGCAAATATCTGAATTTTCACAGCACAGCAAAATCAGTTGCACCATTCAATTCCGCTCGTCCAGACGGGGAGAATTCAATCACATTCATTCGATGCGACGTTTCCTATGGGATTTAATGAGCGACAACATTTTGACCCCAAACCGAGATGATTCTGGGATGTTTGTGTTTTTTTGGTAATAACTCTGGAAGGAAACGTCGCAGACCCATCAAGGTGGTACTCCTACTGCTCGCCTCATCGAGAGGAATCCAAATATATGAGTTGTTAAGCTATGGGATATGAAATGGACGAGCGACCAATAAAACAACATGTATTATGTGGTTGAATGCTTTTTGCTATTCACAAAATAAAACAAAAGCAGTCATGCAAATATCTGAATTTTCACAGCACAGCAAAATCAGTTGCACCATTCAATTCCGCTCGTCCAGACGGGGAGAATTCAATCACATTCATTCGATGCGACGTTTCTTATGGGATTTAATGAGCGACAACATTTTGACCCCAAACCGAGAGGATTCTGGGATGTTTGTGTTTTTTTGGTAATAACTCTGGAAGGAAACGTCGCAGACCCATCAAGGTGGTACTCGTACTGCTCGCCTCGTCGAGAGGAATCCAAATATATGAATGGTTAAGCTATGGGATTTGAAATGGACTAGCGACCAATAAAACAGCATGTATTATGGGGTTGAATGCTTTTTGTTATTCACAAAATAAAACAAATGCAGTCATGCAAATATTTGAATTTTCACAGCACAGCAAAATCAGTTGAACCATTCAATTCCGCTCGTCCAGACGGGGAGAATTCAATCACATTTATTCGATGCGACGTTTCTTATGGGATTTAATAAGCGACAACATTTTGACCCCAAACCGAGAGGATTCTGGGATGTTTGTGTTATTTTGGTAATAACTCTGGAAGGAAACGTCGCAGAACCATTAAGGTGGTACTCGTACTGCTCGCCTCGTCGAGAGGAATCCAAATATATGAATGGTTAAGCTATGTGATATGAAATGGACGAGCGACCAATAAAACAGCATGTATTATGGGGTTGAATGCTTTTTGCTATTCACAAAATAAAACAAAAGCAGTCATGCAAATATCTGAATTTTCACAGCACAGCAAAATCAGTTGCACCATTCAATTCCGCTCGTCCAGACGGGGAGAATTCAATCACATTTATTCAATGCGACGTTTCTTATGGGATTTAATAAACGACAACATTTTGACCCCAAACCGAGAGGATTCTGGGATGTTTGTGGTTTTTTGGTAATAACTCTGGAAGGAAACGTCGCAGACCCATCAAGGTGGTACGCGTACTGCTCGCCTCGTCGAGAGGAATCCAAATATATGAATGTTTAAGCTATGTGATATGAAATGGACGAGCGACCAATAAAACAACATGTATTATGGGGTTGAATGCTTTTTGCTATTCACAAAATAAAACAAAGCAGTCATGCAAATATCTGAATTTTCACAGCACAGCAAAATCAGTTGCACCATTCAATTCCGCTCGTCCAGACGGGGAGAATTCAATCACATTCATTCGATGCGACGTTTCCTATGGGATTTAATGAGCGACAACATTTTGACCCCAAACCGAGATGATTCTGGGATGTTTGTGTTTTTTTGGTAATAACTCTGGAAGGAAACGTCGCAGTCCCATCAAGGTGGTACTACTACTGCTCGCCTCGTCGAGAGGAATCCAAATATATGAGTTGTTAAGCTATGGGATATGAAATGGACGAGCAACCAATAAAACAACATGTATTATGGGGTTGAATGCTTTTTGCTATTCACAAAATAAAACAAAAGCAGTCATGCAAATATCTGAATTTTCACAGCACAGCAAAATCAGTTGCACCATTCAATTCCGCTCGTCCAGACGGGGAGAATTCAATCACATTCATTCGATGCGACGTTTCTTATGGGATTTAATGAGCGACAACATTTTGACCCCAAACCGAGAGGATTCTGAGATGTTTGTGTTTTTTTGGTAATAACTCTGGAAGGAAACGTCGCAGACCCATCAAGGTGGTACTCGTACTGCTCGCCTCGTCGAGAGGAATCCAAATATATGAATGGTTAAGCTATGGGATTTGAAATGGACTAGCGACCAATAAAACAGCATGTATTATGGGGTTGAATGCTTTTTGTTATTCACAAAATAAAACAAATGCAGTCATGCAAATATTTGAATTTTCACAGCACAGCAAATTCAGTTGCACCATTCAATTCCGCTCGTCCAGACGGGGATAATTCAATCACATTTATTCGATGCGACGTTTCTTATGGGATTTAATAAGCGACAACATTTTGACCCCAAACCGAGAGGATTCTGGGATGTTTGTGTTTTTTTGGTAATAACTCTGGAAGGAAACGTCGCAGAACCATCAAGGTGGTACTCGTACTGCTCGCCTCGTCGAGACGAATCCAAATATATGAATGGTTAAGCTATGTGATATGAAATGGACGAGCAACCAATAAAACAGCATGTATTATGGGGTTGAATGCTTTTTGCTATTCACAAAATAAAACAAAAGCAGTCATGCAAATATCTGAATTTTCACAGCACAGCAAAATCAGTTGCACCATTCAATTCCGCTCGTCCAGACGGGTAGAATTCAATCACATTTATTCGATGCGACGTTTCTTATGGGATTTAATAAGCGACACCATTTTGACCCAAAACCGAGAGGATTCTGGGATGTTTGTGGTTTTTTGGTAATAACTCTGGAAGGAAACGTCGCAGACCCATCAAGGTGGTACTCGTACTGCTCGCCTCATCGAGAGGAATCCAAATGTATGAGGTGTTAAGCTATGGGATATGAAATGGACGAGCGACCAATAAAACAACATGTATTATGGGGTTGAATGCTTTTTGCTATTCACAAAATAAAACAAAGCAGTCATGCAAATATCTGAATTTTCACAGCACAGCAAAATCAGTTGCACCATTCAATTCCGCTCGTCCAGACGGGGAGAATTCAATCACATTCATTCGATGCGACGTTTCTTATGGGATTTAATGAGCGACAACATTTTGACCCCAAACCGAGAGGATTCTGGGATGTTTGTGGTTTTTTGGTAATAACTCTGGAAGTAAACGTCGCAGAACCATCAAGGTGGTACTCGTACTGCTCGCCTCGTCGAGACGAATCCAAATATATGAATGGTTAAGCTATGTGATATGAAATGGACGAGCGACCAATAAAACAGCATGTATTATGGGGTTGAATGCTTTTTGCTATTCACAAAATAAAACAAAAGCAGTCATGCAAATATCTGAATTTTCACAGCACAGCAAAATCAGTTGCACCATTCAATTCCGCTCGTCCAGACGGGGAGAATTCAATCATATTTATTCGATGCGACGTTTCTTATGGGATTTAATAAGCGACAACATTTTGACCCCAAACCGAGAGGATTCTGGGATGTTTGTGGTTTTTTGGTAGTAACTCTGGAAGGAAACGTCGCAGACCCATCAAGGTGGTACTCGTACTGCTCGCCTCATCGAGAGGAATCCAAATGTATGAGTTGTTAAGCTATGGGATATGAAATGGACGAGCGACCAATAAAACAGCATGTATTATGGGGTTGAATGCTTTTTGCTATTCACAAAATAAAACAAAAGCAGTCATGCAAATATCTGAATTTTCACAGCACAGCAAAATCAGTTGCACCATTCAATTCCGCTCGTCCAGACGGGTAGAATTCAATCACATTTATTCGATGCGACGTTTCTTATGGGATTTAATAAGCGACACCATTTTGACCCCAAACCGAGAGGATTCTGGGATGTTTGTGGTTTTTTGGTAGTAACTCTGGAAGGAAACGTCGCAGACCCATGAAGGTGGTACGCGTACTGCTCGCCTCGTCGAGAGGAATCCAAATATATGAATGTTTAAGCTATGTGATATGAAATGGACGAGCGACCAATAAAACAACATGTATTATGGGGTTGAATGCTTTTTGCTATTCACAAAATAAAACAAAGCAGTCATGCAAATATCTGAATTTTCACAGCACAGCAAAATCAGTTGCACCATTCAATTCCGCTCGTCCAGACGGGGAGAATTCAATCACATTCATTCGATGCGACGTTTCCTATGGGATTTAATGAGCGACAACATTTTGACCCCAAACCGAGATGATTCTGGGATGTTTGTGTTTTTTTGGTAATAACTCTGGAAGGAAACGTCGCAGTCCCATCAAGGTGGTACTACTACTGCTCGCCTCGTCGAGAGGAATCCAAATATATGAGTTGTTAAGCTATGGGATATGAAATGGACGAGCAACCAATAAAACAACATGTATTATGGGGTTGAATGCTTTTTGCTATTCACAAAATAAAACAAAAGCAGTCATGCAAATATCTGAATTTTCACAGCACAGCAAAATCAGTTGCACCATTCAATTCCGCTCGTCCAGACGGGGAGAATTCAATCACATTCATTCGATGCGACGTTTCTTATGGGATTTAATGAGCGACAACATTTTGACCCCAAACCGAGAGGATTCTGAGATGTTTGTGTTTTTTTGGTAATAACTCTGGAAGGAAACGTCGCAGACCCATCAAGGTGGTACTCGTACTGCTCGCCTCGTCGAGAGGAATCCAAATATATGAATGGTTAAGCTATGGGATTTGAAATGGACTAGCGACCAATAAAACAGCATGTATTATGGGGTTGAATGCTTTTTGTTATTCACAAAATAAAACAAATGCAGTCATGCAAATATTTGAATTTTCACAGCACAGCAAAATCAGTTGCACCATTCAATTCCGCTCGTCCAGACGGGGATAATTCAATCACATTTATTCGATGCGACGTTTCTTATGGGATTTAATAAGCGACAACATTTTGACCCCAAACCGAGAGGATTCTGGGATGTTTGTGTTTTTTTGGTAATAACTCTGGAAGGAAACGTCGCAGAACCATCAAGGTGGTACTCGTACTGCTCGCCTCGTCGAGACGAATCCAAATATATGAATGGTTAAGCTATGTGATATGAAATGGACGAGCAACCAATAAAACAGCATGTATTATGGGGTTGAATGCTTTTTGCTATTCACAAAATAAAACAAAAGCAGTCATGCAAATATCTGAATTTTCACAGCACAGCAAAATCAGTTGCACCATTCAATTCCGCTCGTCCAGACGGGTAGAATTCAATCACATTTATTCGATGCGACGTTTCTTATGGGATTTAATAAGCGACACCATTTTGACCCAAAACCGAGAGGATTCTGGGATGTTTGTGGTTTTTTGGTAAAAACTCTGGAAGGAAACGTCGCAGACCCATCAAGGTGGTACTCGTACTGCTCGCCTCATCGAGAGGAATCCAAATGTATGAGTTGTTAAGCTATGGGATATGAAATGGACGAGCGACCAATAAAACAACATGTATTATGGGGTTGAATGCTTTTTGCTATTCACAAAATAAAACAAAGCAGTCATGCAAATATCTGAATTTTCACAGCACAGCAAAATCAGTTGCACCATTCAATTCCGCTCGTCCAGACGGGGAGAATTCAATCACATTCATTCGATGCGACGTTTCTTATGGGATTTAATGAGCGACAACATTTTGACCCCAAACCGAGAGGATTCTGGGATGTTTGTGGTTTTTTGGTAATAACTCTGGAAGTAAACGTCGCAGAACCATCAAGGTGGTACTCGTACTGCTCGCCTCGTCGAGACGAATCCAAATATATGAATGGTTAAGCTATGTGATATGAAATGGACGAGCGACCAATAAAACAGCATGTATTATGGGGTTGAATGCTTTTTGCTATTCACAAAATAAAACAAAAGCAGTCATGCAAATATCTGAATTTTCACAGCACAGCAAAATCAGTTGCACCATTCAATTCCGCTCGTCCAGACGGGGAGAATTCAATCACATTTATTCGATGCGACGTTTCTTATGGGATTTAATAAGCGACAACATTTTGACCCCAAACCGAGAGGATTCTGGGATGTTTGTGGTTTTTTGGTAGTAACTCTGGAAGGAAACGTCGCAGACCCATCAAGGTGGTACTCGTACTGCTCGCCTCATCGAGAGGAATCCAAATGTATGAGTTGTTAAGCTATGGGATATGAAATGGACGAGCGACCAATAAAACAACATGTATTATGGGGTTGAATGCTTTTTGCTATTCACAAAATAAAACAAAGCAGTCATGCAAATATCTGAATTTTCACAGCACAGCAAAATCAGTTGCACCATTCAATTCCGCTCGTCCAGACGGGGAGAATTCAATCACATTTATTCGATGCGACGTTTCTTATGGGATTTAATAAGCGACAACATTTTGACCCCAAACCGAGAGGATTCTGGGATGTTTGTGGTTTTTTGGTATTAACTCTGGAAGGAAACGTCGCAGAACCATCAAGGTGGTACTCGTACTGCTCGCCTCGTCGAGACGAATCCAAATATATGAATGGTTAAGCTATGTGATATGAAATGGACGAGCAACCAATAAAACAGCATGTATTATGGGGTTGAATGCTTTTTGCTATTCACAAAATAAAACAAAAGCAGTCATGCAAATATCTGAATTTTCACAGCACAGCAAAATCAGTTGCACCATTCAATTCCGCTCGTCCAGACGGGGAGAATTCAATCACATTTATTCGATGCGACGTTTCTTATGGGATTTAATAAGCGACAACATTTTGACCCCAAACCGAGAGGATTCTGGGATGTTTGTGGTTTTTTGGTAATAACTCTGGAAGGAAACGTCGCAGACCCATCAAGGTGGTACTCGTACTGCTCGCCTCATCGAGAGGAATCCAAATATATGAGTTGTTAAGCTATGGGATATGAAATGGACGAGCGACCAATAAAACAGCATGTATTATGGGGTTGAATGCTTTTTGCTATTCACAAAATAAAACAAAAGCAGTCATGCAAATATCTGAATTTTCACAGCACAGCAAAATCAGTTGCACCATTCAATTCCGCTCGTCCAGACGGGTAGAATTCAATCACATTTATTCGATGCGACGTTTCTTATGGGATTTAATAAGCGACACCATTTTGACCCAAAACCGAGAGGATTCTGGGATGTTTGTGGTTTTTTGGTAATAACTCTGGAAGGAAACGTCGCAGACCCATCAAGGTGGTACTCGTACTGCTCGCCTCATCGAGAGGAATCCAAATGTATGAGTTGTTAAGCTATGGGATATGAAATGGACGAGCGACCAATAAAACAACATGTATTATGAGGTTGAATGCTTTTTGCTATTCACAAAATAAAACAAAGCAGTCATGCAAATATCTGAATTTTCACAGCACAGCAAAATCAGTTGCACCATTCAATTCCGCTCGTCCAGACGGGTAGAATTCAATCACATTTATTCGATGCGACGTTTCTTATGGGATTTAATAAGCGACACCATTTTGACCCAAAACCGAGAGGATTCTGGGATGTTTGTGGTTTTTTGGTAATAACTCTGGAAGGAAACGTCGCAGACCCATCAAGGTGGTACTCGTACTGCTCGCCTCATCGAGAGGAATCCAAATGTATGAGTTGTTAAGCTATGGGATATGAAATGGACGAGCGACCAATAAAACAACATGTATTATGGGGTTGAATGCTTTTTGCTATTCACAAAATAAAACAAAGCAGTCATGCAAATATCTGAATTTTCACAGCACAGCAAAATCAGTTGCACCATTCAATTCCGCTCGTCCAGACGGGGAGAATTCAATCACATTCATTCGATGCGACGTTTCTTATGGGATTTAATGAGCGACAACATTTTGACCCCAAACCGAGAGGATTCTGGGATGTTTGTGGTTTTTTGGTAATAACTCTGGAAGGAAACGTCGCAGACCCATCAAGGTGGTAATCGTACTGCTCGCCTCGTCGAGAGGAATCCAAATATATGAATGGTTAAGCTATATGATATGAAATGGACGAGCGACCAATAAAACAGCATGTATTATGGGGTTGAATGCTTTTTGCTATTCACAAAATAAAACAAAAGCAGTCATGCAAATATCTGAATTTTCACAGCACAGCAAAATCAGTTGCACCATTCAATTCCGCTCGTCCAGACGGGTAGAATTCAATCACATTTATTCGATGCGACGTTTCTTATGGGATTTAATAAGCGACACCATTTTGACCCCAAACCGAGAGGATTCTGGGATGTTTGTGGTTTTTTGGTAATAACTCTGGAACGAAACGTCGCAGACCCATCAAGGTGGAACTCGTACTGCTCGCCTCATCGAGAGGAATCCAAATGTATGAGTTGTTAAGCTATGGGATATTAAATGGACGAGCGACCAATAAAACAACATGTATTATGGGGTTGAATGCTTTTTGCTATTCACAAAATAAAACAAAGCAGTCATGAAAATATCTGAATTTTCACAGCACAGCAAAATCAGTTGCTCCATTCAATTCCGCTCGTCCAGACGGGGAGAATTCAATCACATTCATTCGATGCGACGTTTCTTATGGGATTTAATGAGCGACAACATTTTGACCCCAAACCGAGAGGATTCTGGGATGTTTGTGGTTTTTTGGTAATAACTCTGGAAGGAAACGTCGCAGAACCATCAAGGTGGTACTCGTACTGCTCGCCTCGTCGAGACGAATCCAAATATATGAATGGTTAAGCTATGTGATATGAAATGGACGAGCAACCAATAAAACAGCATGTATTATGGGGTTGAATGCTTTTTGCTATTCACAAAATAAAACAAAAGCAGTCATGCAAATATCTGAATTTTCACAGCACAGCAAAATCAGTTGCACCATTCAATTCCGCTCGTCCAGACGGGTAGAATTCAATCACATTTATTCGATGCGACGTTTCTTATGGGATTTAATAAGCGACACCATTTTGACCCAAAACCGAGAGGATTCTGGGATGTTTGTGGTTTTTTGGTAAAAACTCTGGAAGGAAACGTCGCAGACCCATCAAGGTGGTACTCGTACTGCTCGCCTCATCGAGAGGAATCCAAATGTATGAGTTGTTAAGCTATGGGATATGAAATGGACGAGCGACCAATAAAACAACATGTATTATGGGGTTGAATGCTTTTTGCTATTCACAAAATAAAACAAAGCAGTCATGCAAATATCTGAATTTTCACAGCACAGCAAAATCAGTTGCACCATTCAATTCCGCTCGTCCAGACGGGGAGAATTCAATCACATTCATTCGATGCGACGTTTCTTATGGGATTTAATGAGCGACAACATTTTGACCCCAAACCGAGAGGATTCTGGGATGTTTGTGGTTTTTTGGTAATAACTCTGGAAGTAAACGTCGCAGAACCATCAAGGTGGTACTCGTACTGCTCGCCTCGTCGAGACGAATCCAAATATATGAATGGTTAAGCTATGTGATATGAAATGGACGAGCGACCAATAAAACAGCATGTATTATGGGGTTGAATGCTTTTTGCTATTCACAAAATAAAACAAAAGCAGTCATGCAAATATCTGAATTTTCACAGCACAGCAAAATCAGTTGCACCATTCAATTCCGCTCGTCCAGACGGGGAGAATTCAATCACATTTATTCGATGCGACGTTTCTTATGGGATTTAATAAGCGACAACATTTTGACCCCAAACCGAGAGGATTCTGGGATGTTTGTGGTTTTTTGGTAGTAACTCTGGAAGGAAACGTCGCAGACCCATCAAGGTGGTACTCGTACTGCTCGCCTCATCGAGAGGAATCCAAATGTATGAGTTGTTAAGCTATGGGATATGAAATGGACGAGCGACCAATAAAACAACATGTATTATGGGGTTGAATGCTTTTTGCTATTCACAAAATAAAACAAAGCAGTCATGCAAATATCTGAATTTTCACAGCACAGCAAAATCAGTTGCACCATTCAATTCCGCTCGTCCAGACGGGGAGAATTCAATCACATTTATTCGATGCGACGTTTCTTATGGGATTTAATAAGCGACAACATTTTGACCCCAAACCGAGAGGATTCTGGGATGTTTGTGGTTTTTTGGTATTAACTCTGGAAGGAAACGTCGCAGAACCATCAAGGTGGTACTCGTACTGCTCGCCTCGTCGAGACGAATCCAAATATATGAATGGTTAAGCTATGTGATATGAAATGGACGAGCAACCAATAAAACAGCATGTATTATGGGGTTGAATGCTTTTTGCTATTCACAAAATAAAACAAAAGCAGTCATGCAAATATCTGAATTTTCACAGCACAGCAAAATCAGTTGCACCATTCAATTCCGCTCGTCCAGACGGGGAGAATTCAATCACATTTATTCGATGCGACGTTTCTTATGGGATTTAATAAGCGACAACATTTTGACCCCAAACCGAGAGGATTCTGGGATGTTTGTGGTTTTTTGGTAATAACTCTGGAAGGAAACGTCGCAGACCCATCAAGGTGGTACTCGTACTGCTCGCCTCATCGAGAGGAATCCAAATATATGAGTTGTTAAGCTATGGGATATGAAATGGACGAGCGACCAATAAAACAGCATGTATTATGGGGTTGAATGCTTTTTGCTATTCACAAAATAAAACAAAAGCAGTCATGCAAATATCTGAATTTTCACAGCACAGCAAAATCAGTTGCACCATTCAATTCCGCTCGTCCAGACGGGTAGAATTCAATCACATTTATTCGATGCGACGTTTCTTATGGGATTTAATAAGCGACACCATTTTGACCCAAAACCGAGAGGATTCTGGGATGTTTGTGGTTTTTTGGTAATAACTCTGGAAGGGAACGTCGCAGACCCATCAAGGTGGTACTCGTACTGCTCGCCTCATCGAGAGGAATCCAAATGTATGAGTTGTTAAGCTATGGGATATGAAATGGACGAGCGACCAATAAAACAACATGTATTATGAGGTTGAATGCTTTTTGCTATTCACAAAATAAAACAAAGCAGTCATGCAAATATCTGAATTTTCACAGCACAGCAAAATCAGTTGCACCATTCAATTCCGCTCGTCCAGACGGGTAGAATTCAATCACATTTATTCGATGCGACGTTTCTTATGGGATTTAATAAGCGACACCATTTTGACCCAAAACCGAGAGGATTCTGGGATGTTTGTGGTTTTTTGGTAATAACTCTGGAAGGAAACGTCGCAGACCCATCAAGGTGGTACTCGTACTGCTCGCCTCATCGAGAGGAATCCAAATGTATGAGTTGTTAAGCTATGGGATATGAAATGGACGAGCGACCAATAAAACAACATGTATTATGGGGTTGAATGCTTTTTGCTATTCACAAAATAAAACAAAGCAGTCATGCAAATATCTGAATTTTCACAGCACAGCAAAATCAGTTGCACCATTCAATTCCGCTCGTCCAGACGGGGAGAATTCAATCACATTCATTCGATGCGACGTTTCTTATGGGATTTAATGAGCGACAACATTTTGACCCCAAACCGAGAGGATTCTGGGATGTTTGTGGTTTTTTGGTAATAACTCTGGAAGGAAACGTCGCAGACCCATCAAGGTGGTAATCGTACTGCTCGCCTCGTCGAGAGGAATCCAAATATATGAATGGTTAAGCTATATGATATGAAATGGACGAGCGACCAATAAAACAGCATGTATTATGGGGTTGAATGCTTTTTGCTATTCACAAAATAAAACAAAAGCAGTCATGCAAATATCTGAATTTTCACAGCACAGCAAAATCAGTTGCACCATTCAATTCCGCTCGTCCAGACGGGTAGAATTCAATCACATTTATTCGATGCGACGTTTCTTATGGGATTTAATAAGCGACACCATTTTGACCCCAAACCGAGAGGATTCTGGGATGTTTGTGGTTTTTTGGTAATAACTCTGGAACGAAACGTCGCAGACCCATCAAGGTGGAACTCGTACTGCTCGCCTCATCGAGAGGAATCCAAATGTATGAGTTGTTAAGCTATGGGATATTAAATGGACGAGCGACCAATAAAACAACATGTATTATGGGGTTGAATGCTTTTTGCTATTCACAAAATAAAACAAAGCAGTCATGAAAATATCTGAATTTTCACAGCACAGCAAAATCAGTTGCTCCATTCAATTCCGCTCGTCCAGACGGGGAGAATTCAATCACATTCATTCGATGCGACGTTTCTTATGGGATTTAATGAGCGACAACATTTTGACCCCAAACCGAGAGGATTCTGGGATGTTTGTGGTTTTTTGGTAATAACTCTGGAAGGAAACGTCGCAGACCGATCAAGGTGGTACTCGTACTGCTCGCCTCGTCGAGCGGAATCCAAATATATGAGTGTTTCAGCTATGGGATATGAAATGGACGAGCGACCAATAAAACAACATGTATTATGGGGTTGAATGCTTTTTGCTATTCACAAAATAAAACAAAAGCAGTCATGCAAATATCTGAATTTTCACAGCACAGCAAAATCAGTTGCACCATTCAATTCCGCTCGTCCAGACGGGGAGAATTCAATCACATTCATTCGATGCGACGTTTCCTATGGGATTTAATGAGCGACAACATTTTGACCCCAAACCGAGATGATTCTGGGATGTTTGTGTTTTTTGGTAATAACTCTGGAAGGAAACGTCGCAGACCCATCAAGGTTGTACTCGTACTGCTCGCCTCGTCGAGACGAATCCAAATATATGAATGGTTAAGCTATGTGATATGAAATGGACGAGCGACCAATAAAACAGCATGTATTATGGGGTTGAATGCTTTTTGCTATTCACAAAATAAAACAAAAGCAGTCATGCAAATATCTGAATTTTCACAGCACAGCAAAATCAGTTGCACCATTCAATTCCGCTCGTCCAGACGGGGAGAATTCAATTACATTTATTCGATGCGACGTTTCTTATGGGATTTAATAAGCGACAACATTTTGACCCCAAACCGAGAGGATTCTGGGATGTTTGTGGTTTTTTGGTAATAACTCTGGAAGGAAACGTCGCAGACCCATCAAGGTGGAACTCGTACTGCTCGCCTCATCGAGAGGAATCCAAATGTATGAGTTGTTAAGCTATGGGATATTAAATGGACGAGCGACCAATAAAACAACATGTATTATGGGGTTGAATGCTTTTTGCTATTCACAAAATAAAACAAAAGCAGTCATGCAAATATCTGAATTTTCACAGCACAGCAAAATCAGTTGCACCATTCAATTCCGCTCGTCCAGACGGGGAGAATTCAATCACATTTATTCGATGCGACGTTTCTTATGGGATTTAATAAGCGACAACATTTTGACCCCAAACCGAGATGATTCTGGGATGTTTGTGTTTTTTTGGTAATAACTCTGGAAGGAAACGTCGCAGACCCATCAAGGTGGTAATCGTACTGCTCGCCTCATCGAGAGGAATCCAAATATATATATGTTGTTAAGCTATGGGATATGAAATGGACGAGCGACCAATAAAACAGCATGTATTATGGGGTTGAATGCTTTTTGCTATTCACAAAATAAAACAAAAGCAGTCATGCAAATATCTGAATTTTCACAGCACAGCAAAATCAGTTGCACCATTCAATTCCGCTCGTCCAGACGGGTAGAATTCAATCACATTTATTCGATGCGACGTTTCTTATGGGATTTAATAAGCGACACCATTTTGACCCCAAACCGAGAGGATTCTGGGATGTTTGTGGTTTTTTGGTAATAACTCTGGAAGGAAACGTCGCAGACCCATCAAGGTGGTACTCGTACTGCTCGCCTCATCGAGAGGAATCCAAATGTATGAGTTGTTAAGCTATGGGATATTAACTGGACGAGCGACCAATAAAACAACATGTATTATGGGGTTGAATGCTTTTTGCTATTCACAAAATAAAACAAAGCAGTCATGAAAATATCTGAATTTTCACAGCACAGCAAAATCAGTTGCACCATTCAATTCCGCTCGTCCAGACGGGGAGAATTCAATCACATTCATTCGATGCGACGTTTCTTATGGGATTTAATGAGCGACAACATTTTGACCCCAAACCGAGAGGATTCTGGGATGTTTGTGGTTTTTTGGTAATAACTCTGGAAGGAAACGTCGCAGACCGATCAAGGTGGTACTCGTACTGCTCGCCTCGTCGAGCGGAATCCAAATATATGAGTGTTTCAGCTATGGGAAATGAAATGGACGAGCGACCAATAAAACAACATGTATTATGGGGTTGAATGCTTTTTGCTATTCACAAAATAAAACAAAAGCAGTCATGCAAATATCTGAATTTTCACATCACAGCAAAATCAGTTGCACCATTCAATTCCGCTGGTCCAGACGGGGAGAATTCATTCACATTCATTCGATGCGACGTTTCCTATGGGATTTAATGAGCGACAACATTTTGACCCCAAACCGAGATGATTCTGGGATGTTTGTGTTTTTTTGGTAATAACTCTGGAAGGAAATGTCGCAGACTCATCAAGGTGGTACTCCTACTGCTCGCCTCATCGAGAGGAATCCAAATATATGAGTTGTTAAGCTATGGGATATGAAATGGACGAGCGACCAATAAAACAACATGTATTATGGGGTTGAATGCTTTTTGCTATTCACAAAATAAAACAAAAGCAGTCATGCAAATATCTGAATTTTCACAGCACAGCAAAATCAGTTGCACCATTCAATTCCGCTCGTCCAGACGGGGAGAATTCAATCACATTCATTCGATGCGACGTTTCTTATGGGATTTAATGAGCGACAACATTTTGACCCCAAACCGAGAGGATTCTGAGATGTTTGTGTTTTTTTGGTAATAACTCTGGAAGGAAACGTCGCAGACCCATCAAGGTGGTACTCGTACTGCTCGCCTCGTCGAGAGGAATCCAAATATATGAATGGATAAGCTATGGGATTTGAAATGGACTAGCGACCAATAAAACAGCATGTATTATGGGGTTGAATGCTTTTTGTTATTCACAAAATAAAACAAATGCAGTCATGCAAATATTTGAATTTTCACAGCACAGCAAAATCAGTTGCACCATTCAATTCCGCTCGTCCAGACGGGGAGAATTCAATCACATTTATTCGATGCGACGTTTCTTATGGGATTTAATAAGCGACAACATTTTGACCCCAAACCGAGATGATTCTGGGATGTTTGTGGTTTTTTGGTAATAACTCTGGAAGGAAACGTCTCAGACCCATCAAGGTGGTAATCGTACTGCTCGCCTCATCGAGAGGAATCCAAATATATGAGTTGTTAAGCTATGGGATATGAAATGGACGAGCAACCAATAAAACAGCATGTATTATGGGGTTGAATGCTTTTTGCAATTCACAAAATAAAACAAAAGCAGTCATGCAAATATCTGAATTTTCACAGCACAGCAAAATCAGTTGCACCATTCAATTCCGCTCGTCCAGACGGGTAGAATTCAATCACATTTATTCGATGCGACGTTTCTTATGGGATTTAATAAGCGACACCATTTTGACCCCAAACCGAGAGGATTCTGGGATGTTTGTGGTTTTTTTGGTAATAACTCTGGAAGGAAACGTCGCAGACCCATCAAGGTGGTACTCGTACTGCTCGCCTCATCGAGAGGAATCCAAATATATGAGTTGTTAAGCTATGGGATATTAACTGGACGAGCGACCAATAAAACAACATGTATTATGGGGTTGAATGCTTTTTGCTATTCACAAAATAAAACAAAGCAGTCATGAAAATATCTGAATTTTCACAGCACAGCAAAATCAGTTGCACCATTCAATTCCGCTCGTCCAGACGGGGAGAATTCAATCACATTCATTCGATGCGACGTTTCTTATGGGATTTAATGAGCGACAACATTTTGACCCCAAACCGAGAGGATTCTGGGATGTTTGTGGTTTTTTGGTAATAACTCTGGAAGGAAACGTCGCAGACCGATCAAGGTGGTACTCGTACTGCTCGCCTCGTCGAGCGGAATCCAAATATATGAGTGTTTCAGCTATGGGATATGAAATGGACGAGCGACCAATAAAACAACATGTATTATGGGGTTGAATGCTTTTTGCTATTCACAAAATAAAACAAAAGCAGTCATGCAAATATCTGAATTTTCACATCACAGCAAAATCAGTTGCACCATTCAATTCCGCTGGTCCAGACGGGGAGAATTCATTCACATTCATTCGATGCGACGTTTCCTATGGGATTTAATGAGCGACAACATTTTGACCCCAAACCGAGATGATTCTGGGATGTTTGTGTTTTTTTGGTAATAACTCTGGAAGGAAATGTCGCAGACTCATCAAGGTGGTACTCCTACTGCTCGCCTCATCGAGAGGAATCCAAATATATGAGTTGTTAAGCTATGGGATATGAAATGGACGAGCGACCAATAAAACAACATGTATTATGGGGTTGAATGCTTTTTGCTATTCACAAAATAAAACAAAAGCAGTCATGCAAATATCTGAATTTTCACAGCACAGCAAAATCAGTTGCACCATTCAATTCCGCTCGTCCAGACGGGGAGAATTCAATCACATTCATTCGATGCGACGTTTCTTATGGGATTTAATGAGCGACAACATTTTGACCCCAAACCGAGAGGATTCTGAGATGTTTGTGTTTTTTTGGTAATAACTCTGGAAGGAAACGTCGCAGACCCATCAAGGTGGTACTCGTACTGCTCGCCTCGTCGAGAGGAATCCAAATATATGAATGGTTAAGCTATGGGATTTGAAATGGACTAGCGACCAATAAAACAGCATGTATTATGGGGTTGAATGCTTTTTGTTATTCACAAAATAAAACAAATGCAGTCATGCAAATATTTGAATTTTCACAGCACAGCAAAATCAGTTGCACCATTCAATTCCGCTCGTCCAGACGGGGAGAATTCAATCACATTTATTCGATGCGACGTTTCTTATGGGATTTAATAAGCGACAACATTTTGACCCCAAACCGAGAGGATTCTGGGATGTTTGTGGTTTTTTGGTAATAACTCTGGAAGGAAACGTCTCAGACCCATCAAGGTGGTAATCGTACTGCTCGCCTCATCGAGAGGAATCCAAATATATGAGTTGTTAAGCTATGGGATATGAAATGGACGAGCAACCAATAAAACAGCATGTATTATGGGGTTGAATGCTTTTTGCTATTCACAAAATAAAACAAAAGCAGTCATGCAAATATCTGAATTTTCACAGCACAGCAAAATCAGTTGCACCATTCAATTCCGCTCGTCCAGACGGGTAGAATTCAATCACATTTATTCGATGCGACGTTTCTTATGGGATTTAATAAGCGACACCATTTTGACCCCAAACCGAGAGGATTCTGGGATGTTTGTGGTTTTTTTGGTAATAA